>NC_082692.2:68270000-68574240 GCF_949987515.2 Delphinus delphis | reverse complement strand
AATAGTGACACTTTTTTATTCTTTGTTTTGCACCTTCTAGTTCAGGTGATTCTCACATTACTGTTGTGCCCATTATACAGCTGAAAAAATGGAAGCCCAGAGAGATCCTAGAAGGAAGGAACAACAAAGGCAACAAGGTGCCCTGGGTCTCCTGGCTGAAAGGCCTGAGCACTTTCCCTGCAGGCCAGGCCTCCACAAAAGTTTCTCCTCCCCAGATGTGAGCCGCTCCTCCAGCTGAAGACCCCCATCATCACTCCCTCGGGGCTGAGGCATCCTCGAGCTTTATCTTTTTGTCTGCGCTTTAAGTTATTTCTAATTTTAAACTCCAATTAGCTGTGCTAGCTAAACGGTGTCAGTGGCCTGCGGTCACAGCTTCGAATCACCCCCACCACTCTCTCCCCATCACTGCTGCTGAGACTGGTAGGGGGTATCATGTGGGCTCAACAGGGCTGGATGCAGGTGGGGTCTCTGTCAGCCATCTTCCCTCCACAAGCAGTCTGGTCAAGTGGATGGGAGGGGGCAAAAGATACATCACGGGCAGGAAATTGGGTTGGGACTATCTGGGCTTTTATTAGCTCCAGCTCCCAGGAGAACGGGGACCATACAGTTTGCGGGGAGGTGAGTGGTCACCAAACAAGACTTAGCATGTGCTGAGCTTTCACTATGGACCAAGGCTGTGCTAAAGGACCTCTGACACAGGACTTCTGGTCCTCACAACTTTCTCCACCCTGCAAATAAGGAAACTGCCTCAGAGAGGCCTAGTTCCCAGCTCTTGCTCTTAAAAGGCACAGTGTGTATTTGAGTCCAAATCTTTCCTGGGTCCAGAGCTCTCGGTCTCAGTCACAACACTGTGACCTCAGGTGTCTGTGAACTTGGGAGAGTGGAGGAAGGTGAGAGATGGAGGCTTTCCCCGTCTCCCCAGGAGCCAGGGCTGGGCCTGCGTGTATCATGTGCACATCCACACTCTCACAGCCTGCCACATGCATACACATATACACACACACACCAGGGCTCTCACCTTCCCTCCCAGCACTGCCACCCCAGGGCACAGGCAACACACACCTCGTGGCATCCCCTCCTGCTACTGACACCCACGCCCAAGCACTCTCGGTTCCCCACAATCACAATGACTCCCCAAGCACACATCCTCACAGTTTCATACAGTCAGACTGTGAGTCTCCCACCAGTCATACGCTCAGCCTCAGCCCCAGCCAAACTCCTGTCACACGCCAGAGCCCTCATACCACCCTATAGCCAGGTACAGCTGTCCAAACACCTCCACATCACACACACCCGCACAACTGCCTTCTATCGGCCTGCCCACCACGTCCCAGCTCAGTCCACGGCAGGAACGAGGAAACCCAAGGGACCAGTCCCCTCCCTCAGCGACTAGGTCAGTCTGGTCACAGCCTGGTCACAGCGGCTCAGTGGCAGAGAATAAGAACATGTAAGTGCACACACATACACACACTTATACAGACACACTCACACATGAGCCTGGTGGACTGACACTAACACTGCAGGCTGTATGTACTCATGACCACCAAAACCTACCCAGTGTACAAACAAGACCCTCCAGGCACATGGGGACACACATCCCAACACACAGAGGGGAGTCTGGTGACAAAGAACATAGTACACACATAGCTGCGGAGGCACACAGAGCCTCAGGGCACTCGAAGAGGTACATACACATACACACAGGCAAGTCACACATGTTTAAAAGGACACAGAGGGTCAAGTCCCAGACCCGGTGACAAAGAACACACAAGGAGACACAGATACACAACATACCTACATGACAGATACGGACAACTCAGCAGAAGACAGGGTCCACGCACATAGGGTACGGGCCAGAGGAGAAAGGAACGTCGCTTCACTCACACCAAATCCTTCTGACCCGGTTCTGGTGGGGTTCTCAGTGGGGCTCTCCCCTCCCCGACAAGGACGAATGGAGGAGTTGGGGAAGTGCGGCAGTTCTGACGGTGCCCACCTCCTGCCTCTTCACCCTTTCCCTCCTCCGCCTCCTCCCCTCTCCCGGCTGGGCCCCCAAAGGGGTGGCATCTGGACTGGGAAGGGGCCACTGGAAAAGGGGGCTGGGGGGCGTAGGGGTGGGAGGGGAAGGGCAGGGGATAGTGTAGCATGGAGCCACGCCCAGCCCGGAGACAGACGGGGAGAAACACACAGAGACTGAAAGAAGAGAACGAGAGAGGAGGAGGCGCCGCGCCGGCTGGGCCGGGCAGGGTCCCAGCGGCGGGAGGCGAGGCCCAGCGGGCGGCCTGGCCTCAGCCCCGCGGTAGAAAAGATGAGGCGGCGGACAGGCAGGGGGCGGCGAGCGTGGCCGGGGGCGCCCCTCGCGGAGGACAGGATCTAGGGGGTGGCGGGAGGTGGACTGAGGGTGGGGTGATGGGGCGCAAGGGCAGCCGGATGGGTACTAGGAAGAGGCGGACGGGGGAACACTGAGGGGGTGGGGACGGATGGACGGACAGAGGGCCCCAGTAATTCGGAAGGGACGGTGGACCCTCGGAGGCGCGGGTAGAGAGGGCCCGGGAGCAGACGGACAAGAGCCCCTCAGCCCTTACCGCTGGAGAGAGGGCCAGACAGACGGACGGGGGCACGGAGACACCGGCGGGTCTCGGAGCGCGGCGGGACTTTCGCCGGCCGCGACTCAGTTTCGGAAACGGGAACCGGAGCGGGGAGGGAAAGGGAGGGACGGTTCGCCCTCGGGGCAGCCCGATCCCACGTCCGGGCCCGGCCCTCACTCACCTCCGGGCTCGGGCCAGGCGCCAGGGGTCGCGGTGGCTAGAGTCTGGCTCTCGGCGCGGCTCCCGGGCGCGCGCGCGGATGGGGGTTCGGTGCGCACCCGACCCGGACGGGCCTGGTGGCCGGTGAGGTACCACCCGGGCCTCGGCGCGGCGGGCGAACGCCGGGGGTCGCTCAAGTGATCCCGGGTCCGCAGCCTCTAGCTCCCGCGCAGCGGCACACGGAAGTGCGAGGGGGCGAGGCGGCGCGGAGCGACCTCACCCAGGTGCCGGCCCCGGCCGCGGCCCCGCCCTGGGCCCGCCCCCACGAGGGCCCGCCTCCACCCGCGGCCCCCGGGGGTCTAGCGGCTAGGCTTTCCCTGGCCCGCCACTCAGTGTCTGGGCCTCTCCGCCCGCCCCGGCACCCCTCGCCCCCGCCCGCCATTAGGGCACTACCAGCCCTCAGAAGGGGCCTCATTTTACGGAGGACGCTGAGGCCGGGGGGTTGGGGTGGGGGGGCGATCTCCCCGCCCCACGCCCCGCACAGCGAGCCGGAGAGGCGCCGGAGGGGGTTCCCCAGCTCCCAGCGCCCGCGCCCGGGACTCCCGCCCCGCCAGCTGGCCCGCCTCGCCGGGCCCTCGCTCTTTCTCTTCCTGTTGGCTGGAGTGCGGACGCGGCCGGGCTCCGTGCCCGCCGCCAGGCCGGCTGGTCCCGGCCCTGCCCCCGGAGACGAGTGGGAAGACTCCAGGGCGGGAGGCTCTAGATGGTCCACCACTGCTGGTCAAGTGATTCTGGGAGCAGTCCCTACCCCGATCCACCAGTATTCCTCCCTCCTGCCCCTGCTTTTCAGAGTTCCCCATCGCCTCTGGGAGGCTCCTGATCTTCCTTTCCAGACTTAGAACTTGGTTGTCTGACATAACTCATTCATTCATTTCATTCACTGGGTATCCTCTGGGCCTCAAGTCTGGGGAAAGAGTAAGGCGCAGGGAATCCATTCCCTTGCCCCCAAAGATGAGAAAACCAAACCAATGACTCCATACTCCAAAGAAACGTCACTTTTCAGAGGAAAAGAAGAGGGTTCCAGTTCCAGGCCTACCTCCTGGGGGACCACCTAGAGGACAGTCTGCACAGCTCTTCCCAGCTGAGACCTAAGGGATGAAAATGGGAGGCAATCCCTGAGGAAGCCTGACCTGATCAAGGGGCCCACAGCTAACACAGGCCATGGCCAGGACATTAGTCTTCTCAAAGAGCAGGTGGCTGCAGCTGTTAGAGTGGAGTGGGCTTGTGGGGGAAATGCATGGACAGAGTGGCTGCAGGCAAAGAGACGGGCTGGACAGGGGCAGAGGTGCTGCCATGTTGTTCAGGTGGGAGGACCCTAGGTTGGGGAAGATGGGTGGGAAGAAGGGGCCACACCAAGCGGGTTACAGGGCTGTGGGGGTGGGAGGAAGGGGTGTCCAATGAGACCTCCAGGGATGGAGAGCCTGGCAGAGATGTGAATCCTGAAACTGTTTTAAGTGTGTGTCGGTGGGGGTGGCGGGGGTCGTCTGGACTGGAAAGAGAAAAACTACAATGATTCTTCCCACAAATGGGAGGCTGGGGTGGGGGGCGGGCGGCTGCTACTCTACATTCCAGAAGGAGGACCTAGTTTGAAAACTGGTTATTGTCTAGGTTCCCAGCACTGGTGCCTGTCCCCTACCCCACTGGGGGAGGCTCTATCCACCAAACTGAACCTTCAGGTCACACTGGACTATCATTTGGGAAATAGGGCTTATGCCCTACTCCTCACAACTAGTCTTTTGTACACACTGTTCCCTGGGACTGAATGCCATTTCCCACCCATCCCCAAATCTCTACCTCTCTTTGTTGTGTCCATTCAAATGCCACTCCTCTGTGATGCCCAGCTGTGAATCCATGGCACTTCCCTGAGCTAAGGGACTCCATTCATTAGTGTGATTTGTGTCCTCACAAATCACACTACCCCCACCCCATGGCTTCCGTGGGGTTGGGCTGGAGGAAAGGGGAGCAAGGTGAGCTTTAGGTGACTTTTGCTCACCTGGGATCAAGTTTCCCTCCTGGCTCCTCCCTCCAGGTCCACAGAGGCCAACCTAGCCTCTCCCTCAACATCAACAATAGGCCCAGCCTGTGCCAGGGATCACTGGAGGGAGGGCAATGGAGGGCTGCCTCTTGGGGAGCTCCAGGGCCAGCCACCAGACCTTTGCTCCCACACCCCGAGGTTCTCCTTGGAAAATGGAAAAGAAGAATAATCTCTATCACTGATGGAGCTTCCCCGGTGCCAGGTCCTGTGCTGGGTACTGGATGTGTGCAATCTGATCAGTCCTCAAGGCACTTCAAGGTGAAGGCCACTATTAGGGCCACTTTTGGTGATGAGCAAACTGAGTCTCAAGGAGAGATGAAGCCACTTGCCCAAGGATTCACAGCTAGTAAATGGCAGAGGTGGGATTCAAACCAAGGTCCACCTGGCTCCAAAGTCCAGGGGTTCTCAGTCTCAGCACTACTGACCCTTGGGTCAGATGATCCTTTGTTGTGGGGGCTGTTCTGTGCATTGGAGGATGTTTAGCAGCATCCCTCGCCTCCACCCACTGAATGCCAGTAGCTCCCCTCCCTTAAGTCGTGACAGATAAAAATGTCTCCAAAAAGGGAACCCTCCTACACGGTTGGTGGAAATGTAAATTGGTGCAGCCACTATGGAAAACAGTATGGAGGTTCCTCAAAAAAACTAAAAATAGAGTTGCTATATGAGGCAGCAATCCCATTCCTGGGCATATACCCAGACAAAACTATAAATCGAAAAGATACAAGCACCCCTATGTTCATAGCAGCACTATTCACAATAGCCAAGACATGGAAACAACCTAAATGTCCATCGACAGATGAATGCATAAAGAAGATGTGGTACATATATACAATGGAATATTACTCAGCCATAAAAAAGAATGAAATAATGCCATTTGCAGCAACATGGATGGACGTAGAGATGATCATATTAAGTCAGAAAGAGAAAGACAAGTACCATATCACTTATATGTGGAATCTAAAATATGGCACAAATGAACCTATCTACAAAAGAGAAACACAGACATAGAGAACAGATTTGTGGTTGCCGAGGGGGAGGGAGGTGGGGGAGGAATGGATTGGGAGTTTGGGATTAGCAGGTACAAACTATTATATATAGGATGGATAAACAACAAGGTCCTACTGTATAGCAAAGGAAACCATATTCAATACCCTGTGAAAAACCATAATGGAAAAGAATATGATAAAGAATGTATAGGGCTTCCCTGGTGGTGCAGTGGTTGAGAATCCGCCTGCCGATGCGGGCGACGCGGGTTCATGCCCCGGTCTGGGAGGATCCCACATGCCGCAGAGCGGCTGGGCCCATGAGCCATGGCCACTGAGCCTGTGCGTCCGGAGCCTGTGCTCTGCAACGGGAGAGGCCACAACAGTGAGAGGCCCACGTACCTCAAAAAAAAAAAAAAAGAATGTATATATATAAATATAAAAATATATGTATAACTGAATCACTTTGCTGTACAGTCAAAATTAACACAACATTGTAAATCAACTATCCTTCAGTAAAATAAATTTTTAAAAAAATGTCTCCAGACACAGTCAAATGCCCCCTAGGGGGCAAAACCACCCCTTGTGAGAGTGAGAACCACTACTTTAGAGCAGGACTGGTGTTGCAGGAACAAGAAGGATTTAAATTAGACACCAGGAAGCACTTTCCTGGCCCTCAGGATTATGCAGACTCATGAACTCAGGGGCTGTGGGCACACACTAGCTTCAGCCAATCTTTCTCCTATGGAGATTCCAAGGGGAGGCGAGATGTCCCCAGAGAAGGGCAAGGGGCTGAGGCTGTGCAGGCCACACTGTGGCCAATGCAGAGAAAGGATGCAGGTGGGCTTCCCTCTAGAGACAGGTCCTGGGACCAGGGGACCCAGGGAGAACAGGCTTGTGTGGGGTCCAGGGAATCCAGGCCAAGCTCGGATGGAGCCACTCTGCATGTCGGAGTTGCCCTTTGGTGCCACACTGGGTGGGCCAGGGCACAGTCCAGGTGAGCTTGCTTCTGTGCCTCCACAACCCGACTGGTACTGACCTTAGAAGGGCCTGCTGAGGCTTGGGAGCAAGTCTTGGCTGTGTCACATGCTAACTGTATGACCCTGGGCGGGTGACCACACCTCTCTGATCCTGAATTCTCACCTGTGAAATGGGCTGATGACAAACCATGTTGGTGGTTACGTGTTGGGTGAGATGATGTCTGTGCAGTTTCAGCCAGGGTGGGCACCTGGTGAGGCTAAGCTCACACTGGCCAGGGGCACAGGTAAGGTCACTTTGCCAAGTCACAGGCTGTCGGCCTCGGAAGAGCCCTTGTTAGCCTCTCACGATATGGGGCATAAATCCCCATGCAGGGCTGGGTCCACAGCAGCCACCCGGAAGTGGTGCTTTCCCTTTTCCCCTATCCAGGTTTGCAGCCAAGGAAACAGGCCCAGCAGAGTTAGCACTGAGCAGTCTCCAGACTCCTACCCCGGGCATCCACCCAGGGCTGTCCCCCTGCAGGCTCCCTGGAGGGTTAGTCCAGAGGATCGCCAGCCTGACCCCTGCAGCTTCCACCCCACCCAGAGGCCATTAACCCTGGGGACCCTCACACCCCTCCACAGGAAGGCCAGGACTCAGCCAAGCAACCTGGAAAAGGCCTGGACCTCCCTCCATCTCTGGGGCCCACCCACCTGAGGGGGCAGGATGGGGTCCCCCACTTGATCCCTGCCAAGAGTTGGTCCTTGTTCCGGCCTCTCTTCCTATGCTGCCTCTCTGTTTCTGCTTCTCTGTATCACCATCCCTGTCCCTGAAGCTTTGGCTGCCATCACCATCCCCATCACATCCAGAGCACTGGCCTGACCAAGGGAGAGTGGGCTCATGTTTCTGGAGCAGAAGGCCTAGGCCAGCAGGGATGGTGCTCCTGGGCAACTGCTGGGGATGGCAGAGCCTGGATGGGTCCTGTTGGGGGTAGCGCATGCAGGTGAGAAGGGCACTTGGAACATGGTCCAACCTGCGGCCATGCCTCAGGTCACCAAGATGACCATGGGCAGGGATTTCCGCCTCAGGCACTGGGTAAGCAACAAGTAAGGGAAGTGGCCTTGGGGGTAGTACCAAATGGTAGGGAAGTGCCAGGTCAGGGGCCTGAACAGGCCAAGTTTACATCCTGGCTCCACCCTGGACCTGTGTCGTAACTGTGCCTCACCTTCCTCATCTGTGGAATGGAGAAGAGAACAGTAATATTGGCCTGGTGGGTGGTTGAGAGGATGGAAGAGATCAAGATTGTGGGGCACTAGGGGCAGAGCTCAATCCATGCTGGTGTTAACTACCAAAGAGTTGGTGAGGCCGGCTAATGGTCCACAAGTTCTGTCCTCAAAACATCTTTGGGTGAAACTTGAGAAATACTTGCGGTAGACAAGGGGAAGGTGCTTTCTGGGAGTTCAGGGCACAGGGCTTTCCCCGGGCTCTCACAGAGCAGGCAGCCCCTGGACTACCCCAGTCCTGCACTGACCACCGCACAGCCCCTGCTCTTGAGTCCCCTCTTCGGGCTCCTCTACTCCTCTGCCCACCAAAGGGGTGTGGATGGGCATTGGTGTTGTCAGGGGCAGTCACGGACTAGCAGCTATCCCCTGGCACAAAGACCCAGGTGACCCCCCAGCTCTCCAGCATCACCCCTACTCCCCCATCACCCGCACACAGCAGCACGCCCTCTGCTAAGATCTGCCAGGTTTTACACTAGGCTCTGACACCTGCGGAGTCGAAGGGGCTCTGTCACCCACAGGGCGGGGAGGGCCGCCGGCCTCAGCAGCTCCCTCGCTCGCTCACCTGCCTCAGTCTCCCTCCGCAGCGGGCAGCTCACCGTGCCCAGCTTGGCCGGTGGGAAACGGGGGACGGCGGGTAGGGGCGGCCTCGCCCCCCAGCAGCGGCTGCGGCGCATACGCCCCCGCAGGCACGTCTCCCGCGTTCCGGGTCCAGCCTAGCCTACCTAGCCCCGGGGAGACCTTTCCGAACGGCGGGCGGAGGCGTCCGCCTCTCCTCGTGACTCAGGCCCGGCTATAAATGACCCGGCTGTATTCCCGGGTCGCGCCGTCACCTGGAGGCTGGAGTGGCGCCGCCTCCTGGACCCGGGCGCTGGGCGGTGTCTTCTCCTTGCCCTTCGCTGCTGGCTCCGTCCAGGAGAGTCAGGGAGACTTGAGTACGCCCGTTTCAAGGATGGCGCAACCTAGAGCCTGGGCGAGAGTGTCGTCCAAGGCACCAAAGCCTGACCTCTGGGTGGGAGGACTGGGGCTGGGGGGTGGCGGGTGGTGAGAGATGGGGAGGGAGACTCACAGAAACCTAGAAAAGTAATGAAGTAATGACACACATTGGCTGTTCTGATGAAAACCAGAGCAAATAAGGAAAATAATGACAAGTTTACAGAGAAAAGTAGAGATTTCTCATAATTGCACGGGTAATTTCATCTCCTCAGACACTGTTGTTGTATCTTAGAAATTGTCCTACTGGAAGGCACAATCCGGGCAGGCTTTCTGGAGGAGGTGACTGTGAGGAGGTGACAGAGCAGTCTGGGGCTCAGGACCCCTTAATCATTTTACCCTAGGGCCAGGATGAGGGATCCTAGGTTCCTGACCCAGCCTTCACCCAGGGTTTGCCAACGACTCTTGGCCGGGCTGTCAGCAGGGGCAGTGAGCAGTGCCTGGCGAGAGAAGTGGTTGGGCCAGTTGGACCAGCAAAGCCTGAGCAAGGTACTTGCGCAGCCAGCACCCTCCATCCTGGGTGTGCTCATGCTGTGCTTTGCTCTTGAAGATGCCATTCGATCAAGCTCTTAGCCGTCTAACAAGGCCCCATGCAAAAGGTCCTCCTCTGGGGAGACTTCCAGATTCCTGTCTCTAACTAAAGAGGTCCTCTGCTTCCTATGAGCCCTCCCCTCAGTTCTAACCCACTCCCATCCCCTCTGTCCAGGGCCTCTCCTGAGGCACCAACCACATGGTGCAGACGCTCCAGAGTAGGAAGAACTAGCATGCAGCTTCCACACTAACTCACTGTGTGACCTTGAGCAAATGCCAGCCATCTCTGAGCCTCAGTTTCCTCATCTGTAAAATCCCCAGCCCTTGAGGCTGCTCTGAGGATGGATTGAAATGCTGGCTGCAGAGGGCCCAGCCCTAGGCCCAGCACTAGAAACAGTCAGCTGGGCTGTTCATGTCCATCTCCCCGAGGCTGCGAGCTCCCTTGGCAGACATACACCTCCTCCTCAGTGCCCAGCAGCCTGTGGTGGGCAGAGACAGAGGTTGCCAGGTGAGGAGCCTCCCCAGGGAGCTGAGTCTCACCCTTAGGCTACTTGCCCACCCCACCACCTTCATATGCCTGGGCCTTGCCTCTGCCCACAGGATTCTGCAGGAACGGACTGTGGCCATCTTGGCCACAGCAGCTAGGCCTGTGGCCAGGCTGCTGGGCAGGCCTGGGCAGCAGGAATGGTGAGCCCTGGGAGCCAGAAACACAGCCAGTTCGCAGGCCAGCCCCTCAGGGCCTGTGCGCACCAGGCAGTCGTCCCAGGGCAATAGAGGGAAGAGTGGCAAGGCTGGAATTTCTGGATGGGGGTGGCATTTGGGTCAAAGGCTGGGATATATAATCTAAGTCCTCAGGTGGGGCCCATGTGGGAACCTTTACACCCTCACTCTAGGCCAGTGGGGTGAGAGCTCCAGCTAGTTGCATCCAGCTGTACCAGGTTTCCCCAGGTGGGCACTGGAACTGGGGCCTCAGCTTCAGGCCGCAGACCTAGGATCACAGGGAGATTTGGGAGCCTTGCAAAGAAGATGAACTAGACTTTCAACTTGGCCTCAGGTTTCACAACCTGGAAGCCTGGGAAGTTCATGCTGATGTGTGCTGTAGCTCTACTGTGTTGCAGAGCAACCATGCTGGTCTGTCCTTTGGGGTGGGAAGGTAGCTTTCTTGTGTGGGGGGCCACTCTTTGCCTCGGCAGCAGCTCTCTGGAGGGAAAGCAGAAAGGATGAGGAGGGAACTTGGGGAAGTGTGAGTGGGTTTTAGTGCTGGGCAATAGGGGTTGTGGTGGGAGTGTTCTGTGAAATCTGGCTTTGGGTTCTTGTGTGTGCACCTAGGTGCCGGCTGGTGTGCACGTGTGGGGGGCTGGGAGGTGGGGATGGAGGGAAGCTGGTGGCAGTGATGCCCAGTCTTCCCTCCTGTTCCTCAAGCCCCCTCCTTCCACACCACCCACATGAAGCCGCCGGAATCTAGAGGAGAAGACTCCAAGGAAGCCTCTGCTGCCCACCAGGCTCTTGAGAAGCCAGGCTGTGGCCAAACCTCTGGGCTGGGGTGGGCCTGAGCACACACAAGTAAGCGAGTTTGTGTCAGGGGTGGGGATTGTAGCAGAATGCAGCTAGAAACAGGCCCCCGATGGGCATGCCTGAAGAGGTGCCTGGCAAGCACTGTGAAGCTGGAGCCTCACCCTGCGGTGCCTCTGACTTGCTTCAGAATCCCAGGAGTCCCCTCTGCCCCTCCAGGCCTTGATAGCTCCAGCTATACAAGAGAGGCGACAGGATGGGACGTGTTAAGTTATCACTAGGATGATACTGGCCCCTGCCAAGGACAGGCTGAGCAGTTCAAAACAGCCTCTCGTTTAGTGCTTGGGGCAGCTCCAGTTTACAGGTGAGGAAACTGAGGCTCAGAAGGGTGAGGTCACCACCCAAGGCCACACGGCAGGTCAGGAAGAGGCGGGCCCCCAGGTCTGTGTGAGGTCGCAGCCTCCAGCCTTTTCGCAGGAGGACCTGGTGGCTTCAGAGGCAGAGGCTCCTAGTAGTTAAACTTGGTCTCTGGGTTCCCCTCCCAGCTCAGCCCTCACTGGCTGTGTGACCTTGGGCAGGTAGCTCAGCTTCTCTGAAACACAACGAAGGATGATAAGAGCCCTAGCTCTCCGTGGCCACGAGGATTAATTGACCCAGTGAGGGTAAGGAGGAGGCCACTGCCTTCCCTATCCCATCTCTCCCTCCTCCCCAAGTCCGCATGAGGACATGCTGGGAGCACGGACAGGAGTGGGCCACTCTGAGGGTTGCAGGCATCAGGTTCAGCAGTTCCACCCAGATACATTCTTCTCTTTACCCCTTGGCTAGGAACCTCCCCCAGGCACCATGGCGAGCCTCCCAATTGCCATCTAATTGCCTCCACCTGGGTAGAGCAGGCATTCTGATCCCATCCCACAGAGGAGGAAACTGAGGCTCTGGTAAACCCCCGCCCAAGGCCACACAGGTTGTTAGAGGAGAATGAGGCAGGAGCCCAAGGCCTGGCTTGTCCATGTGTCCTGCAGAGAGTCCCTGCCCCTTCCTTAGACAAAGGCAGGATGCTGTGGTGGGGACCGGCTCTGCTGCCCTCCAGTTGGTTCTGACAGGGGCATTGTCAGGACAATTCCTCAGGAAACTGGAACGGAGCAGATGTTCTGCCTGGCTTAGGCCAGGCCCAGATGGCAGCGTGGACTTTGGCCAGTGTCCCCACCAGAGGAGGGAATGGAGTCCAGCATGATTTGGGAGGCCGGGCATCTGTTTTCCTCTGCCTGGCAGGGATGCTGGGCTGGAGCAGCCGCATGCCTGGGTGACTGCCCTCCAGTGTCCCCTCTTCCCTTCCACGTGCCTGCGGGGTTCCCAGCCCACAGTGCAGCCCAAGCCCCTGAGCCTGAGCCTCCTGAAAAGGGCCTGTCCTTATAGGTTGTGTTGAAGGGCAGTGGCCGAGCTCAGGAGGTCCAAGCCTGAGACCAGGAGTCCCCTGGCCATTGGGGGTGGGCTTCTTGCTGCGAGTTCAGCCACTCAGTTGTGTGACCTTGGGCAAGTCACCTCCCCTCTCTGGCTTCAACTCCCTTATCTCTGAATGGGGTTGTTTATAGCCCCTCAGAGGCTCAGGGAATGTAGACAGAAGAGGGTCTAGCACTGTGTCTAGATCAGAGTGAGCTCCCAATAGATTACTGCTATTTTTGTTATATGATTTAATTTTGATATTATCAGGGTGCATTTAAGGATGGGATGGGAAGCTTACATGGCCAGAATCCCTCTGCATAAAACTTAAGGCTCTTAGAAGCTTAATGCAAAACATCTCATCTAACTCCCCATCAAATGGATGGGAGACTAAGGTCCCAAGAGGCAAAGTGACTTGCCCAGGTAACCAGCACAGACTCCAACAGAGCCAAGAATAGAACATAATTCATTGTTCTTTCCCTCCTGCCATCATTTAGCAAACACCAACTGTGTGCCAGACCCTGTACTAGAGCTGAGGAAGCAAGGACAGCTCCACCACAGGGTGCCCCTGGCCTGGGCCAGAAAGACAAGGAGGAATTCCTTCTCGGGCAGTGGTGAGGGGGCAGAGAAATCACTCACAGTCGGAGCAAAGACTACATCCAAGGCCAATCCTAGGAAGAGCGAGGTGAGCCTGTGGGGCTGGAGCATGAGGTGCACAGGGTACCTCAGGGATCAGTGCGGGATTCACATTCTCAGGGGCCTTGGATTCCATGCAAAGGCCTGGGTCTGCGTTTGGGCCTGTGCTGAAGATAATGGGAAATGAAGCCTTGGGAAAGGGGTTTTCCTGGCAGAAACTGGAAGCGATAAGGTTGGGAAGACAGGCATTCTAGGCAGAGGAAAGGGCAAGGGCCTGGAGGCAGGCTCGGCTGCAACAAGCCTCTTTAAATGAGTGGGTAAGTGCGGCATGGCCTTTATCATTCATGCTGCCCGGGTCTGTGCGTCCAATAGGGCAGGGATCAGAGTGCCCTGCCACATGCTACTGATGGCACCTGCAGTGCAGGGGTGGAGACACAGCTGATGCAAAGACCTCCACCCACCCACCCCCATGCCCAGCTCCCCCCACCCCCCCACCCCCCCACCCCACCCCCACCCTACCCCACCCCCCAAGGCCAGCAGCGCCTGAAGCTGATTACAGCCTGCTCCCTGAGCACAAGGTTTGCCGACATGAAAGGGCACATATGGGTGTAGGTCCAGGGAGATTTCTCTAATCTTTGCCCTTCTGACCTTTGCTCTGTGAGCTCACAGTGCGCAGCCCTGAAGGATGGGCTGCTGGGTCTCCGACCAACAGACTCATGGGTGAGGGTGTGACTGTGTGTAGGGGGTTCCTGAGTCACCACCAACCCTCTTCCTTTCGTTTACTGTTGGTTCTGGAACCTTTACCTATGGGTCTCTGGGCTCCCTGGTGTCATCATTCTACCACGTGACCTTCCTGGTGCCTGTAGGATTGAGCTTTAAACTGTGCATGTCTTTGTTCCTTTGCTAGCTGCAGGGTCACACCCCTTGAGGGCCATGTCCTCTCGTCCAGATCACTCCCCATGCCACCACACACATGGCCGCCACCCTGTGAGGGTCAGGCATACTGTAGGCTGTTAGCAAAGACTGGCTTTCCCGGGGCGGCACCCCATGCCCAAGCAGTGCTCAGCAGCATCTGTTCACTTCACGTTTGTTGGCCCCCTCTGGGCCCTGGGCCTCCACGGGCAAAGGGCCACGGGCAAAGGGCCAAGCTGCTTCCCCATGGAAGTCAGGCTGTCTGGGATTGGCCTGAGCCTCTGGGGCTCCCTGTCCTGTACCCTCCTGCAGCTCTGGCAGGCCCTGCCCTGGAAGCTCCTCTTTGGATCCAGAGACATTCCAGCCCTGCCCTGGGGAGAAAGATGCAGTAGGCGGGGATGTGCCCAGAAGAATTAGGAGCAGCAATGCATGATGAAACAGCTCGGGGCAGACCTGCCTGTGCTGCTGCCCATAGCACTCAGACACAGGATCCTCTCCCTGACCTGGAGGCTGACCCCTTGAGTCCCCACCTCTTGCTGCTTTAAGATGGGGAAGTTTGGGGTGGGAAGTCACCATTACTTCCTCCATCATCACCCTGCAATTGTTGACATGGTTGAGTGTACAAGGACGCGTCTGTGCATAAATTCTTGTGTGTGAGAGGCCTGGAGTGGGGGCAGCAGTGTGGGAGAGCAGGAAGGTGCAAGTGCACACGGTGGTGAGAGGAAGGCCAGGCTCCAGCCAGCAAGGGTGCATGACCTCCAGAGACGGCTCAGGCTCAGGGTTTGCCCTTGAGGCACCCTCATTCCCAGCCACCTCAATGCCAGCATCTGCCCTCCTAAGACCAAGGCCTGGGCACCTGAGGGGAGGAGGGGAAGGGGACAGTGGGGAGGAGGACGAGGATGGAACGTCCACTGTGGGTCCTCTGGAGCCTCCTCATTCTGGCCTCACACTGTGTCCAAGAGGCCCTGGAGTACTCTCCAATCAGCTCTCCTGGCTGCCAAGGGTCCCCAGAGCAGCCTTGGCCCCCAGGGCCTGGGCAGAGGTGGGTCCGTGGAGACTGTGGGGTCCTGAACTCTTGGATCCTGCACTCAGAGGTCAGCTTCCTTGGAAGGGCCTCCTCCCCAAAGAGCTCAATCTTTATCTGTGTCTGGCAGTGGTCAGCCGGTGTGGGGAAGCCCAAAGGCACTGACTGGGCATCAGAATAAAACTTCACAATTGCTGCCCCCGCCCAGTGCCACAGAGCTCTGCCAGAAGGTAATTATAGGTGGCCTGGGATGGCTGGCTCTGCTCATAGCCCAGAGCGCAGCAGGCCCAGGGGCCTCAGGGCTGCAGGGAACCCCTGCCCACCCCATTTTGCTCTGCCCCAGGCCTTCAGGTTCAAAACATTCCAAGTCCCCAGCTCCAGGGCCCTCCACCAACCTTGATGCCTACCAATCTTGGAAGAGGTCCCCTGGGGGTCCAGGTGGAATCAGGACTCTACAGAGGATGTGGTGAACATGAACTTGGTCTCAGAATCTTAGAATCATAATAAGAACAATAATTCCAGCCCCTGCATATCAAGTACTCACTACCTACCAGGGCCTGAACTAATAACAATGTTTATTAACTCACAATCTTTCCACAAAGAAAGATTACGACGTGGGGACCATCATTAGCCTCATTTTACAGGAGAGGAAACTGAGACCCAGGGATGCTAAATGACACGCCGATTCTCACACAGTCAGGACGTGGCCAAACTGAGCCTTACATCCCAGACTGCTCTGAATTCCAGGCCAGAGTTCATAGCCACTAGGCCAGTCTACCCCTAAAGCCACAGAAACAGGGCTGGGGGTAGGGGGCACAGTTGGAAACTGGCCTGGGTGGAGTCAGACGAGCGATGGGTGTGGAGGTATTGGCAGCTAGCAGGGGAGGGACAGAGCTCCCCTTTCAGAGGCTTGTTCCCCAGCTGTGAAGGCTTGTGCAGACCTTTCTGTGTGGCCTCACGGGGTGGGTATCCAAGGGGCAGTGAGAGGCTGGGGGAACAAGGGTAGGTGCACACAGTCTGACTGCCCCACTGTCAGCCTTCTCGGTCCTGCCCAGGTTCTCCCAGACCAGAGGGAGCATCCTGCCCGGCCCCACCTGCTCCGGCCCCCACAGTATTCTTCCCTCACGACCTGGGAAGCTATGTGAGGACAGGGGCTCACACAGGAGCTGCACCTGGGACCCCTATGTGCCCCTTGCACTGCCCTGGGCCCAGTGGGGATGCCTGAGTCTGCCGGGCATAGAAGGCTTGGGTCCAGCCTCCTGCAGAACAAGCCTCCACCTCCTGGGTCCTTGCCAAGATTTATCTCTGGAATTTGCCTTGGAAAACTCCTGGTTCCTGCTGACTAGTGAGGGCAGAGCTGTGCCTGGGTTCAGGATCTCAGTCCACACTGTCCAGAAGTTCTCATGGGCATCTAACTTCTCATTTGCTGTCTGTCATTCTTTCCCATTCTCTTCTCCCTTTTTCCTTTCTGGTTCTTGCAGATACAATAGTAAAGAGGCCCTGGGTTCATAGCTCCATCTCCATGAATGACTAACTCCAAATGACTTCTGCGCTGACCTTGTTAGTAATCAACAATGAACCCACAGACTTTTATTGGGTCCCTACTCTGTGCTGAGAGTTGAGGAAAGGCGAAAGGAGGGGCTGACAAATTCTGAAGTAGGCTACTGTGCCCCCCTCTGTGCTGGTGGCCAATATTGCTAATCGATCACAGCACTTCTAACTGAGCCCGGAGGGGTACAACTCAGAATCCTTCTCAACAGAGCTGCAGGGAGCCATTGACAATCAGCCGCAAGTGACACATCAGTTGAAACCCATTTACCCTCCATCTCTTCTGCAGCCCACCTCCTGCCAAGGATCGAGGCCAGGGTCAGGCCAGGGCTTCTTGTGCAAAGCTGTCCTTGTCCTGTCCCACCTCACACTGCCTGTGCCCTGATTTCTTTGTCCTCGTTCTCAGCGCCTGACACAGGATGGGGAGAGGGTAGACAGGATCATCTGTCTTTGTGTCTCAGGTTCCTCTGAGGCTCTGATGGCCTGGTTAGGGACTTGGCCCCAAAGTAATGCAGTGCCTTTGGATGGAAGGCATCTGGGCCACTGCATCCAAGCATCTTTCAAAGCTGCCTCCGTCTGGGACCCAAGACCCTCCCCAGACACATATCTTCTCAGAGATGCTCTGGGGCCTGGGGGTCATAAGTCCCCTCACCTAGTCTCCTGCTCCCGAGGTGCTCACTGTGCATTCCTTCCCAGGTCGGCAACAAGATCCTGACTGCTGCCTTGCCTTTGGTAGGCATTCACACACGTGGATTAGCATCCACTGGGTGCCAGAGCCTATGGCAAGGGTCAAGGACCCCCCAGCAGAAACAGCGGGTCCCTGATTCAAGGAGCTTGAGGTCTGTAGGAGAAAGAGACGTGTTCCTGGATGGGTGATTGAGAAAGCACTAAACTCAGGATCAGACAGGTGGGAAGTCAATCCCAGCACTGCCACTAAGCCTCAGTTTTCTTGCCTGTAAAATAAGGATAATTGTAACAAGAAACACAATAACACCTGCTTCACAGACTTATTTAAAGGTTAAACAAGATAACTTATGCCATCCTTTAACATTATTTGTTGAGCATCTACTATATGCCAAGATTTGCCCTCAGTTCCAGGGATATGATCGCTCTCTTGGAGCTGACAGAGAAAGCAGATAAGTCACTAGGAAATGACCACATCCTGTGAGCAGAGCCCACATGGGGGAAGCCTAGGCACTGTGAGAGCCAGAAGAACTCCTGACTCCACCCATGAAATCAAAGAAGGCTTCCTGGAGGAGGTGACTCCTGAAGGAGGAGGATGAATTAGCCAGGCTTAGGGAGAAAGGTGTTCCAGGCAGAGGGAGCAGCATGAGCAAAGGCTAGGCAGTGAAGATGGTGCATATGAAAGGCCCAGCACTGGGCCTCAGCACTTGTTTAAAAAATACAAGGCAGGAGAGTGGCCCAGACAGACTGGCCTGGGTGCTGGATGTGGGGCAGATGAACTGGGTCAGGTACGTCCGGGGAGCTGCATTATTTACTGTCCCATCTATAAAATATTTACACAGGCTTCCTGATGATTTATGGTGTTTGTTTTCCTACCTCGGGGCTCCTGGCAGGTAAACCATGTGCCCTGCAGCTCACCCTTGGGAGGAGTCCCGGGGCACCGATGCCAAGCACCTAACTGGGCCAGGAGGAGGGCTCTGGTCCATCAGGCCAGGCCATTCAGCAGCTCTAAGCTCTTCTAATGAGGTGTGAGCCCCGCAGACCTGAAGTCCCCACCCCAGAGTCCCCAAGGCAGAGTCAGGAATCCAGGGTGACAAAGGTCCAGGCTATGGGGAGAGGCAGACCCAGACAGTGACCCAGTGCTCCCTGGCTGCGTGGTCTTAGACGAGGTGCCAGACCTCTCTCATCTTGTCTTCTCCCCTGTAAAATGGGGTTCATGGTGGTATAGTGTTCTGAGGAGTAGATTGAGATCACATAGCACAGGGTGTCATCTCAGTGACAGGAAGCTTGAAACTCTATACATGTTACATTAAATGTCTGCTAAGTGTAATATTAGGACAACCTGTCAACTGGAGCACACCTCATGGAAGAGCACAACTCTTATAAGTGTTTTATGTGGGAAGTGGCTGCCTTTTAATTTGCTTGGGTTGAGAGCCAAGAGCCTGCGGAAACCTTAGAAGGGCTTGACCTCAGCCTCCCACAGAAGGAGACCTGCTCTCCCCTCTGCTCGTCACCTCTCTCAGAGTCTTTTTAGAAATCTTTCTTATAATCTCTCTATAATGGGCCCAGTTTCCTGTCCATTTCTGGAAAGGAAAAAAGGAGAAACCCCAGATAGAGGGAGGGAGGTGGGGCGGAGGGCTCGAGTGGACCTCTGCCCAGGCCAGGTGGTGTCTCCTGCTGCTCTGAGGGGGAAGAGCCCTCAGCCGGCGAAGGTGGAGCTGGGGTGGGAGGTCCAGACCCATGACTGATGGGCTGGCAGGCTCATGAAGACTGGACTACAGGGAAAAGCGGACACAGGGCTGGGTGCCCCCAGCCTGAGACAGCAGGATGGGCAGGTATGGTGAGGTCAGCAGATTCCTGAAAGGAGCTTCTGGAGAATCATGGCCTGGATGTGGATGAGAAATCGGCCTACATACCCAGGGTCTTCTTCCAGGGCCCACCTGGACCAGCTTGACCAACCTCTCCATTGAGCAGATGGCCACACTAAGGGCAGAGGGAGTAGGGATCTGCAGGCCACGCACGACAGGAATTGCGACCAGAAGCCAGGGAAATCCAGCCCTTGCTCTATGAGTCACAGATCCATAGACTTTCAGAGACCAAGTATCCTCAGGTACCATCAAATCCGACCCCTGCCACAGTAGACAGAGGAGAATGTGCCTATCCTGGGCCTACTTACCGCAAATCATTCCTCACCCTTCCCCTGCTCTGATCCTCGTCTATAGCAGAGGGGTCAACCTCTTCAGGGTGCATTCCTCATACTTCTGTGGCTTGGTTTAGCCTGTTGGGGGCTCTGGGGGAAAGGTGGAAGGAGACAGGAAGAGAAATGCCTTAGGCAATGTTTCTAGCAGTGCCTGCCTCTCTTCTGCGGCCTCAGATCCCCTGGAGAGGCCCAATGAGGTTCTAGCTTCTTCTGGATACCCAAGTATCAGTCAGTAATACTTTAGTAAGAATCAACTGATGAAGTTCCTTAAGTTCACTACATTCCCAGACAGCTCTCCACACAGCAGAAGGAAGCTGGCACAGAGTGAGGTTGAGGAAGGCAGATCTCCAAAGGGAGAGGGGGCTGAGGAAGCAGAGGATGGGTGCCACAGGCAAGCCCTTTGATCCTGGACAAGTGGCCTTACCTCTGTGGACTTCAGGGTCCAACAGGAAAAGAGAAGCCACTTGAGGTGTTTCAAATAGAGGGAACTGAATGTAGGGAATCCATTACACAGGTGATGGAAAAGTAGAGAAGCTATGGGGAAAGGCAAGGCAGCCCAGAGAGTAGCACCAGCAGGAAGCCGCCACTGCCTCCAGGCTAAAGGGACAGAGGAGGAGAGAGTGGTGTGCATGTGCCACCCCTGGAGATCCCCTCCCCAGAGCCCAGCAGCCTGGTGGATTTTCCCCACCTTGTTTCTCAACCGGGTGTTTTGGGCAGCAACTTCCCCATTGAGCACATACTTCCTTCCCTCGGCTGCAGCTCTGGGACACAGCCGTCTGGAAAACCTGTGGCCTCCTCTGCCCGGCTCATCTGGGAACTGGAGCGGCTGGGCCTGTGCATCACCCCCACAGTTCCCAGAGGGAGAGCCAGGGGCTGCTGCCCAAACCAGGGACTGGGGGAGAGAGCTGAGGACTGAGGCCCTCTAGGCAAGGCTCCAGAAACCCAGGAAGTTGAAATCTCTACCCCACCGTCTAGACTCCAGACAGCACCACCCGCTAAGGGTCTCAAGGCCAGTGCTAACCAAGGGACCCACAAATCTTTACTGTGCACCTACTGTGTGCCAGGCACCATTACATCACCTTGGTTTTACCTGACTCCAGGTATTATCATATAACCCCACTTTATAGATGGGGAAATCAAGGTTCTAAGGGGCTAAGTCATTTGTTCAGGCTCCCTACACTAAGATGCTCTATACCGCAGAGCCCTGAGGTATAGACATGGAGAACCCTTGGCATTCACCTTTTCAACATAGGGGTTTCAAGGGCTTGAGAGTGACCACAAAGGCTGGGGATTTTCTGTCATTGGTAGCATTGCCGAGGCATGAATTTGAACCCTGCATAGGTAAGGCTGGTTGTGGGAGAGAGTCACTGACTTTGAGGCTTAAACAGAATAAAACAGGCTAAGCATTTCACCAGCACCCCGTGTGAAGGCATGGGGGCTATTAGGCTCTGGAGTCAGGTTACCCCCACCTCCATCCCTTTACCTCCTCAGCTGTTAGATGAGATACATAATCTTGACCTTAAAGGGTTCTTGTGAAGACGGCAATCACGTATGTAAAGGTTCCAAAGTTTCTGGCACATATAGGGGCTGTTAGGACAATGACGTTGATCTTGGCCTTTTCAAACGGTGACATAATTTAGGGCTCTGTGGTAGGTTGTGAGGCCTGAATTGGTAGGAGCTCCAAGGGCAGGCAGTGTGATCCTGGGGGGCAGGGTGGCCAGGAAGGTCCAGGTCAGTGAGATGCGAAGGGCAAGCAGGCAGGCAGCAGGGTGTGTGCTCAGGGCCTCTGGTCTTTGGGGTCACAGAGGCCTGAGTGCAAATGGCAGCTCTGCCCCTTCCTGGTGGTGTGACCTTGTGCATGTTACTTCAGTGGGGCCTCACTTTCCTCATCTGTAAACTGGGGTGACATCACTGCCCATTTCCTAAGGTGTGTTGAGGAGGTTAAATGCAATAATACACCTGAAGCCCCTGGTATACGCCTGGCACATGCGAAGAGCTTAACAAACGTCAGTAGTTACCGTTAGTTGACATCAGTGGTTACTATTATTTTCATGAGGGTTGGACCAGCACTTCAGGACATGAGTGGAGGTGGTGGTTCCTCTATGGCCCCAGCAGTGATTCCCGGGCCCCAGCAGCCTTCGGAACGACTTGCTTCTCATCTCTGGCCTTCTCTGAGGGAGGATTCCTCTAGTCCCCATGGAGGAGGTTTTTCTCCATCACTTCCCATCAGAATTGGATTGGGGGGAGTTAGACTCTGTGCCTCTCAGGATTTGGGGTCTGACTCATACCCTGACTCTCTTGTTTATCAACTGTAGATGGAGCCTACGCGCCCAAGCAAGGGCTAGACTGGGGAGGGAAATGGACAGTGATTAAAAACTGAGCGAGGTCCTGCCAAGAGGAGTTCACGGTCTAGGGCGCAAGGCAGACCAGACTGGCTGAGGTACAGGCTGTGATACACGTGGCAGTCAATCCTCTTAGATTCACGGTATTTTCTGAGCAGCTGGTGCAGAATTCTCATCCTCCTCAACCAGGTTACCTTCTCGGGCATTCGAACGTTGGCAGTACCCCTTCTCTTACCTGTGCTCATGTGCCTGCCGTTCCGGCAGGCCAAGGTGTTTTTCCAGCGTCAAGCCTGGGAAAGGACTGTTGCAGGCTTCCAGATGATTAGCCCATCTTTGATCAGCTTCCGGATCGGCTGACGGGATTTGGCATTGGTAATCTCATTAGTCTCATTGGGGTCCAACCAGACCTTCTTTTTGCCACAGCAGAGGACACTGAAGCCAAGCCTTTTCTGAAGCCTGAGCATACTCATGCCTGCGGCCGCAGCAGCAAAAGAGTGACCTGCCATTTTTGATTCCACTTTGCTTTCCCCGAACCATGTCCCAGACACCGAGCCTGCCCAAGGGATGTGTGTGTGTGTGTGTGTGTGTGTGTGTGTGTAAATGACCTAAAGTTCCCCACCACACTAGAAAAAAATTAAAATGCTATTTCTCCCTTACTGCCCCCTGCCCCAGAATAGAGAGCTCACTTGTCGTGGGACTCAACTTCCTCAGACCTCATCAGAGACACACTCAACTTTACATTTCCAAGGAGATTCTTGACCATTTATCCTCTGATAGACACCCAAAGGTTGAGTCCTCCTTTTCCCATTCCAGGTCCCAGGTTTGTGGGCAGATTGCTCGTGGGCTCCATCCACTTCAGGCTTGAAGTGGCAAAGGGGAAACAATTTCAAGGGCATAAGCCATATTGCCCCCTGCTTCATGACACTGCTCTTCTAACCTATGAACTGAAGTTAGCTGTGAGGACCTGAATTGACCCAGGCTGCTCCAGTGCTCTTCCTGCCTCCGACATCTCTCTTCTGGTTCTGCCTACACCCTTTTCCCAGCAACCTTAGTCAAGGTCTGAGAAAGCCTGGTGTAGTAGAAAGAGCCCTATTGTCTTGAGTTCCAAGCTCTTCTTTGCCATTTAACAGCATGTGATCGTGGGAAAATCATTTACGATAAGCCTCAATTTTCCCTGTCTTTGAAATGGAAATAATAATAGGTGCCATGCCTGAAGGGTTAAGAAACACTCAGGACACCAAGTAAAACAGGCTCTTTCATTAATTGCTAGTGAGTACAAAGTGGGAGCACAAAGTGTTCCTTTTTTAAAAAAAATATTTTAATTTTATTGGCATATAGTTGATTCACAATGTTGTGTACAAAGTGTTCTTTAACAGGTGAATGGTTAAACTGTGGTACATCCATATCATGAAATAAATAAAAGAAACAAACTACTGATACATTCAAAAACTTGGATGGATTTCCAGAGAATTATGCTGAGTGAAAAAATCCAATTCTAAAAAGTTCCATAGTGTATATGACTCCATTTTTCGAAAGAAAAAATTTTAGAAGTGGAGGATAGATTAGTGGTTGCCAAGGGTTAAGAAGGGGGTGATGTAGGCGTGATTATAAAAGAGCAACATGAAGAGTCCTTGTGGTGTTGGAACTGTTCAGTATCTTGACTGTAGTGGCAGATGTAAGAATTTACACAGGTAACAAAATTGCATAGAACTTAATATACACACATACACGGGTAAAACTGGGGCAATATGACCAAGACTGGTGGATTGAACTAATGTCAATATTCTGGTTGTGATGTCATACTATCGTTGCACAAAATGTTACTACTGGGTAAAAGTGGGCAAAATGTACAAGGGATCTCTCTGTATTATTTCTTACAACTGCATGTGAATCTACAATTACCTCAATTTTTTAAAAAGGATATGATAGATTATTAATGTTTCTGCTGGGTTTAGGAGAAAGAAGGGGCTGCCCTTGTGTTTCCACTGCAGAATTCCAAAGAGGAAGATTAAAAAATATTACTCTCAAAAAAAAAAAAAAAAAGAATTGGACTAGGGGAGTGGTCGAGGCTTCCTGGACTGTGGCACTTGTGACAGCTCCACCTGCCCCTAGAAGGTCACTTAGAAAATAGGTCTGGAGACCCAGCTGTGAGGAGCTGGCTACCCTACCCTGGTCTCAGCTCCAATGTCACGCTGCAGAGGCCCTCCCTGACCACTCTGTTGAAGTAGGCCTCAGGATCGCATCACCCTACTTTTCTGACTTCAAAGCACTTTTCAGGATGTGGAATTATCTTATCAACTTGGCTATTGGTTTACAGTCTACCTTTCCACCCCTGGAGGAAAGCTTCTTGCAGCAGGATCCTGGTCTGTATCTTAGAGACCAGTTTGATGTGTAGCTCTCAACAGGTACACAGTAAACATTTGCTGGATGAATGGACCACAGAGGCAGAAGGTGTGTCTTGGTGGAGGCACAAGAAGACCACTGGACAGAGAGGCGAAGGCCTGAGTCACAAGCCCAGCTCTGCCCCCACCAGCTGTGTGGCCCTGGGCTCCAGTCTCCCCATATGTACCATGAAGTCTTTGGGGAGAGGGGCTCCAAGTCCCTTTGGTTTCTGACATTCTGTGCCTCTGCGAGGTCCACAGAGCAGCAACTCTAGGAAGTCTTATTGGCCCCCAGGTAACAGGCAGTCCCCATGACAAATGCAGCCGGGTCTATTCTGAAATATGTTCTTGAACTATCTGTGTCTGGGCTTTGAGTGACTAAGCCCAGAGAATTCTACCTTCCCTTGGGGCCACCACCATTAGTAAGTGACCTGGGGCACCGACCACAAGCATGTGCATATGCACAAACCGGCCTGCAAGGCAGAAATAGAGACACAGATGTAGAGAACAAACGTATGGACACCAAGGGGGGAAAGTGGCGGGGGTGGTGGTGGTGGTGGGATGAATTGGGAGATTGGGATTGACGTGTATATGCTAAGATGTATAAAACGGATAACTAATAAAAACCTGCTGTATAAAAAATAAATAAACAAAACCCCCCATACACACAGACACCCTATCACACCTGCTTGTACACACTCACATATACTTGCTCACATGTTCACACCACACGACACAGGTGAACACTCATGCACGTGTACTCACATTTTCTCAGACACACTCACACACACAGATGCTTACACAATCACACATACACTCTGGTATGAACACATACAGGAAGTCACACACATTTGCACTCCTACACGCTCACACTCATTTGTACACTGTCATATGCACTCACTTGTACTCGCTCACACTTGCACGTAGACTCGCAATGCTAACATACTCACGTATGTGCTTGCACGTGCTCACAGACTTCGCCTGACACACAGATGCACTCAGACACTCAACCTGCATCCACACACTCACACACATTCACACATACCCACTCCCATACCCATGTTTACTATCACACATGCTCAGTCATGCTTAAAGTCAGTCACGCACACATGCACACACACACGCACACATACACATGCACACACTCACACACACGCACACACTCACACACACGCACACATACCATTCTGTTGTACAAGCCCAACCCCCACCCGTCTGCAGCTTGCCCCTCCAGAACCGCCCAGGCCTGGCCCCATCTGATGGCTGCTCTTTGCTCTCTTTTCCCTCTTGGTTCGATTTATTTTTCTTAGCCACAATGAGCATATTTGGAGAAGGATCTATTTTCACCCTATCTGGAAACGTACTTCCTTTCAGCCATGAGCTCGGCAGACCAGTGAGAAGGCGCCTGGCTGCCGTGGCACGGGCTGGGAGGGGTGAGGCGAAGCCGGGATGGAGACCAGAAAGTCCCAGAGGCCAGACAGCTTCCTAGGATGGTCTGGCTGCCCCTCCTGGGGCTGCTGCCTCTGAAATTCTTTTTTGGGTACCCCTGAAATCAGGACAGCTCCTTCCCATAGAGGTAGCTGTGACTGGGAGAGTCTGGCCTGCCTCTTTGATCCTTTCATATGATGTGGGGGTTCCACTGGCTCCTTATCACCTCTCTTTTCTAGGAGGGAGTCGAGCATTTGTAGATCATCTCGTCCCTCTCAGTTTTCAGATGACAAAAAAGTAACATGAGTTATATCGCGTGAACATTTCCTCTGTCCCAACCTGTGTAAACCCCTTTGCATGCATCATTTCATTTCAGCTTCAGAAGCACCTCAAGAGATTGTGTTGTTAGTCTCCTATTTCACAGATGAGAAAACTGAGGCTCAGAGACATCAAGGGACATGCCTAAAGCACACAGCCGTGTGGGGCAGAGTAGGCTCCTTCTGTCTTCCTATTGCTCAGGCTCCAGCAGCCTCACTATCCCTACCACTCACCCTGCAGAGCTGCCTGGAGATGACCAGGGATTGTGTGGGGGCCCTGGCTGGGTGGCCATGGGTTTAAATTGGGATTCCCTGAGGGTGCTTACCCAGAGGGTACCTCCTCTGTTGGTGACCTGGGTGGCTGCCACGTATCAGTAACACCGGTGTCAGGTGTGGCAGGGCAGCCTGTGGGCAAGGCAGGCCCCTGGGAGGGTGCATGGCACAGCCTCTGAAACCCGAGGCTCTTGTCCAGTCTGTGCCTCCTCCCCTCTTGGATCAGAGTCCCTTCTATCACACACATGCTCCAGTGTGACAGCCCTGGGAGGCAGAGCAAGGCAAGCCTTCATGCCCCAAGCAGAGTCCATGGCTCTGTGTGCCCCTTCCCATCCCAGTAAGTCAGCACACAGGAGATGCTCAGTAAATGTTAGCTAAAATAAAAAGAATTTTTAAATGGCAAAGGATTTGAAGAGACATGTCTCCAAAAAAGATATACAAATAGCCAATAAGCACATGAAAAGATGCTCAACATCCTTGGTCATTACGCAAATGCAAATCAAAACCACAATGAGATATCACTTCACACCCATGAAGATGGCTGTGATCAAAAACAGGGACAATAATATGTATTGGTGAGGATGTGAAGAAATTGGAACCCTCATACACTGCCAGTGGGAATGTAAAATACTACAGCCACCGTGGAAAACAGGGTTGCCACAAGACCCCAGCAATCCCGCTCCTAGCTACATAACCAAGAGAACTGAAAACATGTCCACACAAATATCTGTACACAAATGTTCATAGCAGCATTACTCATAATAACAAAAAGTGGAAAGAACTCAAATGTTCATCAGCTAATGAATGGATAAACAAAATGTGATATACCCATAAAATGGAATATTATTCAGCCATAAAAAGGAATGAAGCAATGATACCTGCAACAACATGGATGACTCTACAAAACATTAATGCTAAGTGAAAGATTCTGGATGCAAAATATCCCATTCTGTATGATTCCATTTATAGGAAACGTCCAGAATAGGCAAATACAAAGAGACACAAAGTAGATTAGTCATTGCCAGGAGCTGAGGAGAAGGGGAAAAGGGAATGGTCTGCTAATGAGTATGGAGTTTCTTTTGGGAGTGATGAAAATGTTCTGGAATTAGACAGTGGTGATGGTTGGAGAACGCCATCCAAGCGTGAATATGCTAACACCCACTGAACTGTTCACCTTATTTTTTAATTTTTTAATATTATAATGTTTTATTTTATTTTGTTATTATTTTTAAAATTTGTATTGAAATAGAGTTCATTTACAATTAAATTGTACACTTTAAAAGGGGTGAATTTTATGGTACAGAATTATGAAAATAAGTTATATATTTTAAAACATTTAAATGAGCCTGGGACTTCCCTGGCAGTTCAGTGGTCAAGACTCCATGCTTCCACTGAAGGGGGCATGGGTTCAATCCCTGGTTGGGGAACTGAGATCTCACATGCTGTGCGACATGGGCCCCCAAAAAAATTAATTTAAAAAATGAGTGTAAGAAAAAAAGAGTCAAAATAATTTCTATGGGGGTGGAGGATGGAGGTCCAAATATTAAATGGTTTTCCAAGGTCACAGGGAGAAACGATGTCAGCTCTATTGATGCAAATACAATGAAAATAACACTAATAGCTCCTATCTGTTGAGCATGCTCAGTCTATATGCCTGGCAGTATGGAAGCCTCTGCATGCATTATCTCATTTAACTCTCACCATAACCTATGTGGCAGGTATTATTATTATCCCCATTTTACAGATGAGGAAACAGAGGCTTGGAGAAACGAAGTGTGTTACCTAAAAGACATTTGAACTTAGATCAGTCCATCTCCAAATGGTTGAGGAAAATGATTCTGTGAGACCTATTTTTTAAAAAATTGTTATTGCCTGTTTTGGTTTTTACATGACACTTGCGTCCTCAATGCAAGAAAAAACACACAAATGCAAGTTGGTGGTGCTGCTGCCGCTGACAGGCTGTCAGGTCCAGGAAGGGCCTGCCCTGGTACCCGACCCTACTCTGGTCCCCAGGCTCGATCCCCACCTTCTTCAGGAGCAGGTGCTGGCAAGTAGCCTTCGAGAAAACAGGCCCAGGAGAGCCTGGGGGCAACTCTCCATGCTGGACTGTTTTTCCATAGGGCAGCAAACACACCATGTGCTCAGGCTTGTGGCCTCCACTGGCTCTGGCCCAAATTCTTTGGGGTTTTGGATAAACAAAGTCTGCCCCATTTCACCTCTATGTGACCTTTCTATGTGTGTAGCCCTGGGTCCCAAGAGCCAGGCCCCAGGGACAGCCCCTTCCCAGCTAGCATGTGAGAAGAAGCCCTGGGTGTTTATGCCAGGTCCAGGCCAGGGGTGGGAATGTGCCAGGAGCGGGAATGTGCCAGGGGCGTTTCCTCCCTGGGAGTGTTGTGAATTGCTGAGAAGAAGCTTGCAGAAAATGGAAAAGGGGGGCCTTTGAGGTCTGACAGTCTGAGCTCAATCCCAGCTCTGCTACCTATTGGCTGGGTAACCCTGAGCAAGTCACTTTACTTTTCTAAGCTTCAGTTTCTTCATATGTAAAATAGGGATAACAACTCAGATGATTATTATATAACTATTATAAGCCCACCATATAAAATTTTGTTTTAAATAGATTTATTTACTTATTTATTTACTTTTGGTTGCGTTAGGTCTTCATTGCTGCATGCGGGCTTTCTCTAGTTGCGGCGAGTGGGGGCTACTCTCCACTGCAGTGCGTGGTCTTCTCATTGCAGTGGCTTCTCTTGTTGGGGAGCATGGGCTCTAGGCGTGCAGGCTTCAGTAGTTGTGGCATGCGGGCTCTAGAGCACAGGCTCAGTAGTTGTGGCGCACAGGCTTAGCTGCTCCGCGGCATGTGGGATCTCCCCAGACCAGGGCTGGAACCCATGTCCCCTGCATTGGCAGGCAGATTCTTAACCACTGCACCACCAGGGAAGTCCCCTCGCCATGTAAGATTGATGAGAGGGTTAATTGAGGTGATGCATGAAAAGTGGAGGCCTGACTCACAATGTTAACCATTTTTACACTTATGGGGGCCATGGACCCAGAATCAGAAAGTCCAAAGGCTGACTCCCTGAAGTAGCCTACATATGTGTATACCTGTGTGCACACACACCTTCATGTCCCCGCACGTTCACTGGCTGCGTGCACTGCACGTGACCTTACATTCACATTTTCACATCCGTGCTCATACATAAACGCACAAGCATGTATGCATTCACGTGCATGCTCACACACTCCCACACACAGACTTTGTCTGTCTGAAGGCAGATCCTCGCAAACAGACTGGCACACACATACAGATGCACGCTCACCTCCCCCCATGCATGTGAACACATGTGCCTGAATTTGTATTCATTCACACATGCATGTCCACATCCATGAACTTGCTGTTCTTCTCAGGGCTGCCAGCCCGGCACTGGCCACAGACCAGTGAGGGAGGACCTCCTGCACTCCAGGGCAGTCAAAGGCACTTCCTGGGTCCTCCAATGGGCTCGGCAAGTTTCCTCCTCTGTGTTCTCTCTGCCCGCATGTTCCTCTGTCTGACCAAGCCCTCTTTCCCTTCAAGGTGAAGCTCAAAAACAGCCCCTGAGGGAAAGCTTCCCTGATGCCCCCGCCAGAGAGCTCTGACCCCAGCCCTGAGCTTCCCTTGCCTGTTTTTTTCCACCTCAGCCTGCCTGGTATCACAGTCGTGTTCTCTTGGAGAGGGACCCTGAGCTCTGAGAGGGCAGCGATTGTGACTCGTTCACCCTTATGTTCCTTCCTAATGCCCAGCACAGGGTGGTGGCTCTGGAATAGACATTGTGTTGATATGAACCAGGCTGATGAGTGGACATTGCAGTTTACTCTCTTATCTCTGCACAAATCAAAGCCCACAGGAGCCAGCAAGGCCAGGGCCCTGTGGCTGCTCACCCCCAACCCCTGGGCAGACCCTGGGACCCAGGGGCTGCACTGTGCACCCTTCCTGATATGAAATTTCCCCAAGGCCCTCCCGCAGGCACCGCCTCCAGTCCCCGCTGCCCTGACCACTGAACTGTAGCCCAATCCTGAGAGCAAGACCCCTTGATGGCTGGATGGGCCTGGGGGCAGATCTCAGGACTCAGTTTGCTTGCTTTAAGCAGACGGAATTTTCCAGCCCACCGAAGGAGGCAGATTTTCCAAGGTGCCTGAAGATCGGCCCTCAGGCTGTGCTTCTCAGAGCTTGGTCCACTGTATCAGAACCACCCAGAGTGCAGGTTAATGCATATTCCTAGGCCCACCCCAGCCTTCCTGAATCAGAACTGCTGAAGTGGAGCCAAAAAATCAGCACTAACAATAAACAACCTGGTTTAGTCCTAGTTAAGGGTCTGAGAGTCACACCGCCCGGTGCAAATTCTGGCACCGTCATTTGCTAGCCCTTAGGCAAGTCCCTTAACCCCACTAAGCCTCAGTCTCCTGGTCTGTAAAATGGGGATAATAATGGTGCCTACGTTGTGGGGCTGCTGTGGGAGATCATGAAAGTGAAGTGTGCAGCATAGTGCCTACACGAGCTCAGCAAATGTGGACTACTAATAGCACAGCCAAATTCTCATGCCCGGGGACTTCTGAGTAAGGGACAGAGTCTTGAGTTTCTCTTGCAGGGAGGGCATTGGTGGAGGTACTCTGGGCACCAGGAAGCCTTGGCAGGGCAGAGCTAGTGGCTGGTGTATAGGACCATGCCCAGTTCTTCTGCCTCCACCCAGCTGAGGTCCAACGTCCCGCTTCCCATATCTTCCATCCTGCCTCCCCACCCACCAGCCACCTCCCTCCCTGCCCTGATGCCCCAGGAGTCTAACTGTCTTGGCAACAGCCCTGGCACTCCCTCCCGCTTTGTAATAAAATAGCCAGCTCAGGTCAGCTTTCCCTGGCAGGGAGGCTACCTGCCATGGAGAGCAGGGGGCAGAGGGGGGTGAAGCCCAGAGAAGCAGCTCCTTCTGTGACCACCAGTGATAGTCTAGTGTTCTCCCAGGGGTCACTTGCTCTCCAAACCAGGCAACCACCAGGAAAGAACTCTCTTATCATCATTATCATCATTAATCATTTTGTATCTTGCCATGGGCTAATAAAACTCTTCCACCCTTAAAAAATTTTTTAAACTGAACTTAAAATTTCATTTATGTATGATTCATTCATTCAATATTGAAATGTCCACTGCTTGTCAGGCACCGGGGCTCAATGGTGATCACCAGGATTGGCAAACTTTTTCTTTAAAAGGACAGACAGTAAATATTTTCAGTTTTCCAGGCTAAACTACTCTGCTATTCTAGTAAGACAGTAGCTATAGACAACAAGTAAACAAATGGATGGATGTGGTTGTGTTCCAATAAAACTTTATTTGTGGGGAGGGGCAAGATAGGGGTAGAGATTAAGAGGTATAAACTACTATGTATAAAATAAATAAGCTACAAGGATATATTAGAAAACAGGGAATATAGCCAATATTTTATAATAATTGTAAGTGGAATATAACTTTTAAAAATTGTGAATCTGGGCTTCCCTGGTGGCACAGTGGTTGTGGGTACGCCTGCTGATGCAGGGGACGCGGATTTGTGACCTGGTCCGGGAGGATCCCACATGCCGCGGAGCGGCTGGGCCCGTTAACCAAGGCCGCTGAGGCTGCGCGTCCGGAGCCTGTGCTCCGCGGCGGGAGAGGCCATGGCAGTGAGAGGCCCGCGTACCGCAAAAAAAAATAATTAAAAAAAAATGGTGAATCACTATGTTGTACACCTGAAACTTAACATAATATTGTACATCAACTGTACTTCAATTTAAAAAAATAATAATTTGAAAATACAGTGGAAATGTACAGTATGATTCCAATTATCTTTTATAAAATCTATTTATTTAATTTATTTATTTTTGGCTGTGTTGGGTCTTTGCTGCGTGCAGGCTTTCTCTAGTTACGGCGAGCGGGGGCTACTCTCCACTGCAGTGCGCGGGCTTCTCAGTGCGGTGGTTTCTCTTGTTGTGGACCGTGGGCTCTAGGCGCGTGGTCCTCCGTAGTTGTGGCATGCGGGCTCAGTAGTTGTGGCTCGCGGGCTCAGTTGCTCCACGACATGTGGGATCTTCCCGGACCAGGGCTCAAACCCATGTCCCCTGTATTGGCAGGTGGATTCTTAATCACTGCATCACCAGGGAAGCCGCGATTCCAATTTTCTAATTAAAAAAAACCTTTACTGTGGACCCTGAAATCTGAATTTCATGTAATTTTCATGTGTCATGAAATAGACTTCTTTTGATTTTTTTCCCAACCTTTTAAAATTATAAAAATTATCCTTAGGGCTTCCCTGGTGGTGCAGTGGTTGAGGGTCCGCCTGCCGATGCGGGGGGCGCGGGTTTGTGCCCGGTCTGGGGGGATCCCGCATGCCGCGGAGCAGCTGGGCCCGTGGGCCATGGCCGCTGGACCTGCATGTCCGGAGCCTGTGCTCCGCAGTGGGAGAGGCCACAGCAGTGAGAGACCCGCGTACAGCAAAAAAAAAAAAAAATTATCCTTAGCTTGCAGGTGGTTTAAAACAGGCAATAGCAAAAAAAAAAAAAAAAAAAAAAAAACAGGCAATAGCCAGTGGGTCACAGCTCACCAGCCCTGTGCTTAGCCCTCCACACAGGAGTGTGCCAGGCCCTGTTGGTGTCAATACCTCTAACAGAGGCAAGGCCTTTGGAGAGGCTCAGCACAGAGGCGGGGGACAACTTCAAGCCCACTGCAGCTCAACCTCTGCAGCTCTCCTGGAGTCCTCATCTGTAATACCTACCTCATGAGTTGTTGAGAGGATGAAGAGGTTAGTACATGCATGTGCAGTGCTCACACAAGCACCTAACATGGAGTCAGTGGTCGGTGCTCACTGATTCTCATTACAGTTCCTTCTTTCCCACACACCCCTGCACCCAGCACGGCTCTGGGCACAAAGTGTCTGCTCAATCTCTCCTTGCTAAATCCTACCCTCCAGAATGAGAGAAAAGGGCCCCTGACTCCCTGCCCAGAAGCCCCTTAGGGTCTGTACCCTGGACTCCTGGGAGGCTTTGCACTTTGGACTTAGCTTGGAGCATTTCCCTTTGGCTTCTTTGCCCCCAGTGAAACGATTCCCTAGTCACTCCCAGACCAGCCCACCTGGATGCCTAGGGTTAGAGTATGTTGACGTGAATAGCTCTTGGGGACTTCCCTGGTGGTCCAGTGGTTAAGACCCTGTGATTCCAATGCAGGAGCATGGGTTCAATCCCTGGTCAGGAAACTAAGACCCCACATGTCATGCAGAGCGGACAAAAAAAAAAAAAAAAAGGTTGGTTGCGCTCCAAGCAGTAGCTGTGGAGGAGGCAGCTGCTTGGCTGGGATAAAGGGAGCCAGAGCCCACCTCACCTGCCAGCCCAAGGTCCATGGGGGCAGGCAGGCAGCCCAGGTCAAGGCCTTGGGCATCTCGGCCCACAGGCTGAATACCTCGACCCTCCAGCATTTTGCTCTCCTCTCCAAGTGGTTGCCTAATTTGCTCTGCCTTCCGGAACAGTACCCCTCCCTCCCCATCTAAAAGTCTCTATTACCTTATCTTATTTCATTCTTTCATAGCACTTATCCCTATGTAAAATTTTATTATTTATTTACTAGGGGTTTTTTTTTTTTCAATCTTCCTCCCACTAGAATTTAAGCTCCTGAAGGGCCAGACTTTTGTCTACTATATTCCTTACGACTGCCATCACAGGGCAGATAATATCCCCTATTTAATAGCTGAGCGTATAGAGGTCACCTGGTTAGTGAGTAGCAGAATAAGGATTCAGGGCCAGGTCTGTCTGACAGTCAAAAGCTTACATTCTGAGCCCCTGCCATAAGACAGAGCTTGATTAATCTGGCAAGATGGGAGTGGGGGATGTGCATAGGCCTTGAACCCCATAGTCTGTTTTCAGCAGTAATAGCAGCAATAACAAGTCAGGAAGCATTCATGGGTGTCCTGGGGACTTTCTCTGCCACTGCTGCAGGAGGCAAAGCCAATGGACTTCATTCCTGCCTTATCAGAACTCATGGGATGTTTAGACATAGCCTAGTCTCTTCACTGCAAAGCAGACTGTGCTAAGAGCTATAAAGGGTTACAAAGTGCTTTACAGGTGCTGTCTTTTTTTTTTTAAATAAATTTATTTATTTGTTTTTATTTTTGGCTCTGTTGGGTCTTCGTTGCTGTGTGCAGGCTTTCTCCAGTTGCGGCGAGCAGGGGCTACTCTTCACTGCAGTGCGCAGGTCGCTCACTGTCATGGCTTCTCTTGTTGCAGAGCACAGGTTCTAGGCACACGGGCTTCAGTAGTTGTGGCAGGCGGGCTCAGTAGTTGTGGCTTAGTTGCTCCACGGCATGTGAGATCCTCCCAGGCCAGGGATCGAACCCGTGTCCCCTGCATTAGCAGGTGGATTCCTAACCACTGCACCACCAGGGAAGCCCTACAGGTGCTGCCTTAATCTGCTTAGGCTGCTGTAATAGAATACCATACGCTGGGTGGCTTAAACAACAGGAATTTATTTCTTGCAGTCCTGAAGGCTGGGAAGTCCAAGATAAAGTGGCCGATTCAGTTCTTGTTGAGAGCCTTCTTCCTGGTTTGCAGCCAGCTGCCTTCTTACTGTATCCTCACATGGCAGGGAGAGAGTTCATCTCTCTCGTCTCTTCTTGTAAGGTCACTAACCCCATTCTTGAGGGCTCCACTCTCGTGACCTAATTACCTCCCAAAGGTCCCACCTCCAATTACCACCACATTGGAAATTAGGGCTTCAACATATGAATTTGGGGAGGACACGAACGTTCAGTCCATAGCAGGTGCTGTTATACTCACAAGTCAGAACACTGGGGCCTGGGAGGGTAGGCAGTGCCATTTGGAAAGGAAGGCACTTTGGGCAGAGATGGCAGCAGAGCAACGGCCAATTTGGGCCTGTTTGAGGAAATGTAAGGGATCCAAATGGCGAGAGCCTAGAATGTGCTGTGAAAGGGCAGTGAAAGTGTGAAAGGTGGTTGAAAGGTAGGTTGGGGTCAAATCACCAAGTGCCTAAAAGAGACAGATGGGACTTCCTATGGCCCGCATAGCAGATGATAGGAGCATGGACAGAACAACAGCTGACTATGTCGGGCACTTTACATTTTATGAAGCTCTTTCCTACCATTCTTCTGCTCTGTCCTCACAATTGGTGGCATGCAGACAAGGGAGGCAAGTTTAGGATCAGGAGCCTGGGGTCCACTCCACCCAGGTACAAGTTATGTATACATGAACAAGTCACTTCACGTCTCCACGTCTCACTTTACTCATCTCTGACAACAGGTCCCAATTTTCAACACTTGAGAAAGGATTACACAAAACCACACATATGAAGATGCTGTATTTAACTTCTGGTCCTCAGTTCTTTCGTTGTAAAATTGGGACAATCCTGTCTAGTCTAATTCTGGGGACCGTGTCCGTGATTTTGTAAGCGAAGGCCAAATGGCAAAAATCTTATTACGGAGGTCAGTGAATAGTTTGTTCCTTTAGACAGATGAGGCCAGGGAAGTGAGTGTTTCTTGGTTGGTGGCCTGGGTGCCTCAGAGAAGGGGCTTTGGCTACTTTAATAGAGCCTCTTAGTATGGTCGCAGTATTTAACTCATTTGGAACAGGGAGGCATAGGCACACAAACCACACGTTCTCTCAAACGGGAAAGGCGATGCGGCGCAACCACGCTGACTCATCCGAAGCCGGTCCACTTAAAGGGCCAGATCTTCCCGTGTCCCGCCTCCGCCCTACAAAATCGCCAATCAGCGAACGAGCCGCTCCGTGACGCTATCTTCTTGCGACAAAGCCGACCGTCTGAGGCGTTTACTGGTGACGGATCCCGGGCGCAGAGGCTATGAGCCCCCGGGAGGTGCTGGGCCAGGCGGCTCGGCTGGCCTCCTCTGGTCTCCTCCTGCAGGTACTCTGCCGGGCCGTTCCCCAGCCGGGACTTACGGGGAGGTGGCCCTGGGGCCCTTGAGAGCCCATCCCGGGGCAGACCCAGCCCTGGCGTGGACCCCGCTACTACTGAGGGCTTCCGCGAGAGGCGGTGGCGGCGGCGGCCGAGAGGGGACACCTGGGCCCGGAGCTGGGAGCCTGCGTCCAGAATCCTGGCTGGGAGACTGCAAACAAACCACTTTCCTTTTGAGCTTTATTTATCCCATATGGCAGTAGGGGAAGATGAGATCAGGTGGCAGGGGTGCCTCTGGTGCTCTAGAATCTCACATATTTTTAAGGCAAGGGTTTATTTTTTCCATGTCCCACTCCTTACCCTCAAACACTTTTTCAAACTCTGACTCGCACTGAGTTCAGAGAGACAATATGGCATGGCGAAGAACAGGGACCTGGGCTCAGACAGGCCTGGACTGGAATCTTGGTTCTACCATGTCCTTGTTGCATGACCCAGGACAAGTGACTTCACCTGCTAAGCCTCAGCTCCTCCTCAGAAAATGGGGGTAGTAAGAGTACCTAGCTCATAAGGTTGCTGTGAAGCTAGGTTGGGGTTATTCGGATAATTGCACTTAACAGTAGTATGCTCTGGCTCTTAGTATGCACTCTTCCTTAAGGCAGTGTGACCTTGGACAAGTCACTTTCCCTTCTTGGCCCAAATTTTCACGTCAGATATGGTGCATGCCAGTTGATCCAAATGGTATTGTAAAGATTCTTTTAACCTTAGAACCTGGTCATTCTAAGTCATGTGGCTCAGTTTCTCTGTGTCCCGCTCTTGACCCATTCAACCTTTCCTCACAAAAGTCCTGAATCGACCTTTCCCCTTGTTTTAGAGAGGCAGCATTTCACATAGAGGTTAGGAGAAAGCACCAGGCAGACTAGGGCTCAAGTTTGGGCCTTGCCACTAGCTAGATGCCTGCACTTGGGGAAAATCTCTTGACTTCTACAATCATCAGTTTCCTCATCTTAAATGAGAACAATAATGCAACCTCATAATGTCATTAGGGAGATTAGGTGAAATGCCTAAGTGCCTGGCATAAGTACTTAATAAATGTTAGCTAGTTTTATTATGGTAATATGAATTTTGAAAATGGTCACTGTAGGGGTGAAATGAGCCAATCTATGTAAGGCATGTAGAAGAATTCCTTGCACAAGATATGCACTTAATAAACATTAGCTAGTCATCTAACGCTAAATTAGGTGAACCCTAAGTTACTTAATTGTGTTTTTTTTTCTATTTCACAACATTAATAACTGTTTGAATTCAGTGCTTTAGCCACAGTGTTGATTGTTCAACCTTTGATGATACCTTACTACTGAGATTAGCTTCATTAAAAGAAAACAAGTCATAGGAGAAAACACACTAGACTAGGAGTCGGGTGGCCTTACCCATAAGGTCATGCTGGGTCATTTGCTTGCCATGTGGGCAAATCCCTTTGCTCCGAGTTTACTTGCTTCCCATGCATTCACCAGGTTGCTTTTAGGGGTCAGGTAATTAACAGATGTGAAAGGGCTTTTTTTTTTTTTTAAACTGTTAAGTCCTTTACAAAGTTAAATGAAGACTGGGTTGCTAATAAGGGCCACTATACAGAGCAAATACTGGGGAGTGTGAGCAACCTCATAGCTTCATTAGCTCAAACCTTTATTCAAACCAATTAGGAGTTATGGATATAGCCTAAGACATTAAGTTTCTTAGTGATAACTTTGAAGTTAACATAAATGTGTGCATGTGGTTTTTTTTTTAAATAGCTATAATCTTTAGGTTTCTTGGAGTGTTTTAATTCAGTCTTGTGTGCTTTCTCAAATTACAATGCAGACACTTGAGGTAGCTTTGCAATTACATTGTGTTCTGAAAGAATTTAAGAGCTTATTCTCTGTAACTCTGAGCCAGCCATAGTGTATTAATGCCTTTCATTTGTATGCATTTTTCAAAAATGCTTTCACTTCCACGATGTTTTTTGACCCTTGTCATCAACTCTCTGTGATAGGTAGCCTCACTTGACAGGGATGAAAACTGAGGCTTACAGAATTTAGAAGATGATGGGTTTAGCTAAATGGTGAGTTGAGACTCTCAGCTGAGTACTTTTTCCGTTAAGAGCTGCATGAATTGGCTTCAAATCTCTAAAATTGAATACAGAATTTGGTGTCTACGTACCCGCACGTTTCTAAGGAGAGGCTACCAAGCTTTCATCAGACTTTGAAAAGTTCACCTTTGACTCCATAAAGGTTAACACTGTGATACCTTAGCTTTGGAGACCTTGCTGCTCTGTGACACTTCAGGGACAGTGTTAGACTGCAATCTCCCTTTTTGGTCATACCTTCCCCCGGAGATTTTCAGACCACTGTGGTCCATTGGCATAGTTTGATTGAATTTTCCAGATTGCAACTGTTCACGTGTAACTCTGAGAGTGCTTGACACAGAAGTGATCTGTCATTTGCTCTGGAGTGCCCTTGAGTTACATCTGTGTTGCTGCCAGGATGCAGAGGGCGTGTCACTTAGTGAGGCTTGCACCCCAGCCATCATCCTCATTTGGCAGCCTCACTTAATTGCAACCTGTTTTCTCTGTCTCATGGGAAGAATTCTTTGTTCAGGTGGTTTTCTTGAATTCACAGGCTTGAAAGTCTCAGGATATATCCTTTTCAAAAGGTGATAGCTGGACTCTGTTTTCCTTTCCCCTCTATTTTATAGTATCTTATTGCAGTTGTTTGAAAGGTATTTCAGTTCCTCTCTGGCAAGTGGCAAATATTCAGTAAATAAACATAGCCTTTTCTGTTTTCTAATTGAGAAACCGAAGTTCAAAGAGATTAAATGTCATTGTCGGATCCTTAGATATAACTAGGCAAAGAAGGAGAAGTTAGATTCCATGATTCCTGGTAAATCTGCTATATTCTGCAGACTCCCACTTGCTAAGTGTGTGCTCTTTCTCAACAGGCTGGAGGGAGGGCCAGTGTGAAGCACTAACTAGAATTCCCTTTCTGCTCCCTAGAATTCCATTTCTGCTTTCTGCCTGACTGAACTTGAAGAAATTCAGTGAATCTGTCAGGGCCTCCCTCTTCTAATCAGTAAATTAGGGAGACTTCCACATGCCTTCTTGGGCTCTTTGACCATTGCATGAGAGTGCCGAGAGACCCCAAGGAATGAGATTTCAGAAGCAGTTAAAGAGAAACTCTCTGGCGAAGCTGCTGTGTGTCGTTACATTAAGAAGAGCAGCCATCTTGTGTTCTTTTCAGCAAAGTAAACCTTCCCAATATAATTTATTCTTATCTATTTTTTTTCTTTTTCTGTAGGTGTTGTTTCGATTGATCACCTTTGTCTTAAATGCATTTATTCTTCGCTTCCTGTCAAAGGAAATCGTTGGCATAGTGAATGTCAGGTAAGAAGGGGTGTACCCTGGCATTGTCCACAACTCACATCCCTAGTCGGGTTTTCTTCAAATGCTGTACCTGTGTGTCACCCTTGGATTTTAGAAGCATGGACCTTTACCAGAAGCAGAGTGTTTCAGCAGTGGGCTGAAGAGAAGCATTAGGCGATGTTGCTTTTAATGGACCCATGGTGTGTTTTCCATTAGCAGCCTCCAAATACACATTTCTCTGCCTGCTCTTCCGCTGTGCCTTAAAACCCAGGAGAGGAGTGGGAGTAATTCACTGCAAACTCCAACTCAGGTATAATCCTGTGTTCTCGTCCTGCTGACAGCAAAGGAAGCAGGAATTCTGCACATCGTGAGGATGTGCTTTGTAATTGCAGGGCTGGAACAGCCCCTTCCTTCCCTCCTCGGTGAATTTTATAATTGGAAAGTGGCAGTGGGATGAGAGCTGTGTCCTTGTCATTAGTTCCTTGGAAGCTCTTAGAAAGCCAACTTGCTTTGTCTTTTAGATTCTGTTTCTTCTCCTCTCCTCCCGTCTGTTTAAGGACACCCACACATATTCTGTCTTCACAAATGACACAAAAGTATATGAAGTGATGTGAGTGCTCAGTATAGCTCAGCTTCCCAGGTGTGTCTTCATGTCCTAGTAAACAAGACATTATGTTCCAGACAGCATTTCACATCTAATATTTACCGAACATACGCTCTTGGCTCTGTTCTCAGAGCTTAGAGAAGGGTCTCAAACTTTGATGGGCAAAGGAATCATCTGGAGAGCTTTGCAACTGGTAGGACTGAGGAGGTGCCCGGGAATCTGTACTTTGACAAGTTTTTCAGGTGATTTTGAAATAGGGACCATACTTTAAGAAATGCTCTTTTTGGAACTTCCCTGGTGGCGCAGTGGTTAAGAATTCGCCTGCCAATGCAGGGGACACGGGTTCGATCCCTGGTCTGGGAAGATCCCACGTGCCACGGAGCAACAAAGCCCATGTGCCACAACTACTGAGCCTGCACTCTAGAGCCTGCAAGCCACAAGTACTGAGCCCACGTGCCACAACTACTGAAGCCCACCCGCCCTGGAGCCTGTGCTCCACAGCAAGAGAAGCCCCTGCAATGAGAAGCCCGCGCACCACAACGAAGAGTAGCCCCAGCTGCCGCAATTAGAGAAAGCCTGCACGCAGCAACGGAGACCCAACACAGCCAAAAATAAATAAATAAATAAATTTATTAAAAAAAAAAAGAAATGTTCTTGTAAAAGCAGGAAGGAAGAGGGCCAAGGCCTCTTAGGTACTCAGACTTTAAAGCAGTTTGGGCCTCTCCCAGATTTGCAGATCCCTGCATTGACAGCCCTTGTCTGGCCTGTCCACCTGCTTAACATATAGTTCAGTCTCATTGGGACAGAAGCACTGGGTCACAGAATGGTCCCTGGACAACCTCAGGTACCTTAGCCCTGGGCCATCCTCATTCTAGCTTCATCCAATCAACTGCCTGTTGAGGAAGGGGAACTGTAGCTACTCTTTGCTAAGGTGCAGGAGGGTCCACCTAGGTAAGCCCACAAGGAGGAATGTGGGCAAGCCTTGCCCATCTGGGTTGCAGCGGCCCCAGTAGTGGTTGCCAGCCTCATTGCCTGTGTTGAGATTCTCTACTCAATAGAGCCTCAGCTTCTTTCATAGGGGTCATTAGGTCACCAGTCTCCGGGTGACCAAGAGGCCCTCTTGCTGTGTGCGGTCATATCTTGTCCTTTTTTCCTCCTTATGGTCAGAGCCACACCTCTGTATAGGCACAAAGGCTGCAGTCTTTGGGGGCCTCTGTGGCAGTTTCTGTCCTAGGCATAACTCTTATAGGCACACACTCATATGTCCCTTGTTTGGTTCCTAACTCTCCTATTGTATGGATCAGATTAGCTGGGGAGGGGGCTTCTGTAAGAAACCATTGCCCCCCACCAATCACCACCAGTGATTTATGACCAAGACTTTTCCTCCTCCCGTTTGCTAGCAAAATCCCAGAAGTTGTCTCTGTGAAAAAACTAGACATCATGTTGATTGCTGCTTTTCCTTTACAGGCTAACACTGCTTTACTCTACCACCATCTTCCTGGCCAGAGAGGCCTTCCGCAGAGCATGTCTGAGTGGCAGCACCCAGCGGGACTGGAGCCAGACCCTCAACCTCCTGTGGCTAACGTGAGTCGTGCTTTGGCCAGAGACGGTTTCATGGAGGCAAGCGTGATAAGTGTGAGAAATTAAACAGCAACACTTGCCTAAAGCTGAATAGTTTCCAGCTTGGGTTTTGCAGTGGGCTTCTGGGCCCTTGGCGTGGGACAGGAAGGGGAGAACATCTGTGTGAAGTAGCATCCCCGGCTGTTTTCTCTCCGGATGGCCAGGAGCCAGGAGGAAGCTCCGGGTAGGGGTTTCTGTGCCACGTTTCTAACCCCACTCCTACCCTCTTTGGAGGCTGTTTCTGCTATTTTGATTCCCACTGGACCTGTGCCATCTTTTGTATTCCTAACCTTTTTCCTTAGAGTGTTTTCTGCGCTTTTAACAGCCACTTATTATTTTTTGAAAGCCTTTTAAGGGTTTCTTTGTATCTCTCCTCAATTTTGTTATGTTGATTTCAGTTCTGAGCCTTTTAGAATATTCTTGAGGACCAAGTACATCAGCTAAAAATTGTAATGGCTTTTCTGCAGTTCGATCCCTGCCAGGAGGGCTAGTGATTAAAATGCTTTCCCAGTCCTGCCCTTGCATAACTCCTTATTACCTCATGGAGATGACTGTCATAAGGGCCGGTAGGTGTTTATTTTATTAGAGGAATGACTGTTAGCGACCCAGTCATATTGAAGTGCTCTCTGGTCACACCTAAAGGAATACTGTGCACTGGACTACCAGTTATTTGAGGTACAAGGACCAGCTGTATACCGTCCTTCAGTTATTCTAGTGCAAACAGCAGGCACTTCTGGGAGTTTTACTTACGAGTCATTGTAACACAGTGGATAGGAGTGCAGCCTTTGGAGTTAGATCAGGATTGGGTCCTACTTCTGCCCTGAATAGCTGTCTGTGACCTTGGCCAAATTACCCAATGCTTGTCAGCCTTAGTTTCCTCATCTTTTAAATGGGGGTAATGACGGAGTATCATTGTGAGGAGTCAGTGAGATAAAGGGGGTGAATCATATGCCTGGCATGTAGTAAGTGCCTGAATAAGTGGTAGCTATTTTTTTTTTTTTGGTAGCTATTTTTATTATGACTATATTTCTTTTCTGTTCAATGTTACTATTTTAATATATTTTTATTTTTATATTTAGCATATTAAGAGACATTTTTTCCGTTTTCTAGAGTCCCTTTGGGTGTGTTTTGGTCCGTGTTCCTGGGGTGGGCCTGGCTACAGTTGCTCGCAGTGCCCGATCCTGACGTCATCCCCCACTATGGAACTGGAGTGGTGTTGTTTGGGTTCTCGGCAGTGGTGGAACTTCTGGGAGAGCCCTTCTGGGTCTTGGCACAAGCACATATGTTTGTCAAGCTTAAGGTCAGTGTGCCTTCTGCTGTGAATGAGAAATGAGAAGAATAGGAGAAAGAGTGGTGTTTAAAAAATGCTTTTATAGGAGAGAATGGTCTTTTCAGATTTGCATCTAAAAAAATATTTGGAAAAAGGTAACATGATCAGTTCAGTTCATTCACTTGAGATTTGTCAGATGAGTTTGGTTGAAGTTTACCTCTGCTACACTATTAATGAAGAACAGGTTTTGTTAATAGCGAAGTTATTAGTGTAAATAAGAATTTAAAAGGACGTTTTTCAGATTTTTCTAGTGATTCTATTTAGTTGTATACTGATATTAGCTTTTCATCTTTTAAAATATATTATTTGATACATACAAAAGAATATAGTGTGTAACATATATGTAAATCTTAAAGCATGATAATATACTGAAGGTTCATGAACCTACCACCCAACCTAAGAAGTAGAATATTATTAATACTGTGTCCAACCATATGCCCCACCCCTACCACCAGGGTAACCACTATCCCAGATTTTCTGGGATTCCTTTGCATCTTTAGTTTTTAATAATGTTTGTAAAGTGTACCCTTTACCATGAGTTTGCAGGTGATTGCTGAGAGCCTGTCAGTAATCCTCAAGAGCGTCCTGACAGCTTTTCTCGTGGTGTGTTTGCCTCACTGGGGACTGTATATTTTCTCTTTGGCCCAGGTAAGAGTTATGACTTTTAACTTTTGTATAATCTGTTTCTCCATCTGTTTTTTACTTCTTGTTTCTGTTACTCAGTGATTTACATTTACAGTATTCATGCATGTGGAGAAGGCTGGAAGCTCTAGAAAGGTGGTCTTGGCACTGCTTCTCCTCTGGCTGCCATGTCCATCCTGCTGCATACACTGACACCGCTGGTGTTTGTGGGGACCTGGTGAGGGCCACACCCGGCCTTGTTGTCAGACATAAAAACTCCTTTAGACATTCTGTGGGCAAGCCCAGCCCGTATCCAACTGATCTTTGATTGTCTGACAATCCTATGGAGGAGAGAAAAAGCAGTAAGGGGGTGGAGTGGGAATCAAATTACATGTGTGTTATTTTCCCTGGATTTCAATCAATTGTTTTCAGAATAGCAGGAAACTCTGCCAAGCCTGTTTTAAACTTAGATTGAAATCTCTCATAATTCAGAGGGTGTGAATCTAGTCATAGGAGGTACGTTTTCATTTTTAGCAATTTTGGCTTCAATTCCATCTCATTTTCTAGTTCTAGTTCATATTTCTAGTTCTATTAAAAATGTAACTACAGTACTAATGCTAATTTAAAAACTGAAAAAGATCATATAGTTATCAGACCATCTCATAGTACAAACTACTTTGTAATTTTTCTTAATGTATTGGAAGACAAGTTAAAATTCTTAGTAATGATTTATGTGAAAATGTTTCCCATGTCCTAGGCAAAAAGTACAAATATTTCTGCGAAACATAGAAGAGCTAGATTTAAAATTATAGATTAAGAATGAGGGGCTTCCCTGGTGGCGCAGTGGTTGAGAGTCCGCCTGCCAATGCAGGGGACACGGGTTCATGCCCTGGTCCGGGAAGATCCCACATGCCGTGGAGCGGCTGGGCCCGTGAGCCATGGCCGCTGAGCCCGCACGTCCGGAGCCTGTGCTCCGCAACGGGAGAGGCCACAACAGTGAGAGGCCCGCGTACCGCAAAAAAAAAAAAAAAAAAAAGAATGAGAATTGCTTCCTAAAAGTAGCTTGCTACAATTGCATATTTTAGAGAAGTTATCTCTGATTATTTTTGCCATGTTTTATTAGATCTAGAACTACAGTTCTCAACATTCATCATTGTTTGTGATGGACTCTCCCTAATAGGATAGGAGGGCAGTAGAGATGCCCAGTTATTGATTGACTCTTCTTGGGAAAGTTACTTGCATTATGACTTTCTCATTGTCATAGTTCCCACCCAGGATACGTCATAGATCATAGGTCAGCTAGGCCAATTCTGAGTTTATTGACATCCTTATTATAAGATTTCTGAGAGCACTTCTCTGGTATATTCTCTGTCAGTCTCTGTGGGAGAGGTCTAAGAGCCAACAGCACCTCATATCAGCAGGTGAGCCCCACCTATGGTGCTGGGATTCCCCTTTCTCCAACCTGCCTCCAGGTTCCTCCTTGAACTGGCCCCTCTCCCCATGGCATCATAACTCAAATAAAAGAGTCACTGTAGAATATATAAAGAAATCTTACAACTCAACAACAAAAAGACAAACCATCCCAAAAGTGGGTCAAGGGCTTGAATAGACATTTTTCCAAAGAAGATACACAAATAAATAGCCAATAAGCACATGAAAAGATGCTCAACATCATTAGTCATTAGGCAAATGTAAATCAAAACTGCAATGAGATACCACCTTACAGCAGTTAGGATGGCAAGTATCAAAAAGATAGAAAATAACAAACACTGGTGAAGATATGGAGAAATTGGAACACTCATACATTGCTGGTGGGAATGTAATATGGTGCAGCTGCTGTGGAAAACAATTTGGCAGTTCCTCAAAAAGTTAAATGTAGAAGTGCCATATGATCCAGCAATTCCACTCCTAGGTATATACCCAAAAGAACTGAAGATGGGTGTTCAAACAAAATTTTGTACATGGATGTTCATAGTAATACTATTCACAATAGCCAAAAGGTGGAAACAACCCAAATGTTCATCAGTTGATGAATGGATAAACACAATGTGGTATATCTATACAATAGAATATTATTCAGCATAAAAATGAAATACTGATACGTGCTACAACATGGATGAACCTTGAAAACATGATACTAAGTGAAAGAAGCCAGACACAAAAGGCCGCCTATTATATGTTTCCATTAATATGTTAATGTCCAGAATAGGTGAGTCTGTAGAGACAGAAAGCAGATTAGTGGTTGCCAGGGGCTGGGGGAATGGAGAGGGACTGCTTAATGGGTCCAGAATTGCCTTTTGGAGTAATGAAAAATGTTCTGGAATTAGATAATGGTGGTTATTGTACAACATTGTGAATGTAGTAAAAGCCACTGCCATTATATGCTTTAAAATGGTTAAAATGGTCAATTTATGTGACTATTTCCTCAATTAGAAAAAGGGGAAGGGATCGTGTAGTTAGGATACTCTGTAAAGAGGTTGTTGCTCTTCCCCAGGCTCTGGTCAGCAGGAAGATGGAGAGAGGCAGGGAAGGGGGCTAGAAAAGCGTGCTTGTTACAGAGGATGTTGGCATCAGGTGGTGTGGCTCCCCACAGCGCTGCTTGTGTCTTAAAGGGTTTAAGGCGTGAAAGAAGGAGAGTAGATGGCGAGTCTGTCCTCAGGCATGGATGGGCGTGGAGAGCAGAGGAGCCTACACCTGCTAAACCCAGACTCCTCTTAGTGCGTTTACTAAAGGAGCAGCCTTGGTGTTTCCAGATTGAAAGTGGGGCCTGGAGGTCCCAGTACTTCTTAAGCTAGTGTGCACTGTTCTCAGGGGCAGAGGGGATAAGGGAGCTTACGAAAAGGGGCTCTTTCGTTTTTTTTTTTTTCCCTGCGATGCCACGCAGCTTGTGGCATCTTATTGTAGTTCCCTGACCAGGGGTCGAACCTGGGTGCCCGGCATTGGAAGTGCAGAGTCCTGACCACTGGACTGCTAGGGAATTCCTGAAAAGGGTCTCTTTGGATACTCCTCCCCAACCTGCAGACAAAACCCCAGGCTGCTGCTCATGGCCAGAAGACATCTTTTTGTCCTAGATGGGAAGAGGAAGGGGTGGAGCCTCTTAGCACCCTGTCCCTCCCCATCCTGTAGTAGCTCTTGCCCTACCCATGCACTAGGCAGAAAGGAGAGCCAGCAGCTCAATTCTGCTTTTTAATCATAGTGTCACAGGTTTCTGGGGTTCATGGAAAACCCCCAGCCCTAGATGATGGACAAGTCCCTGGATACTAGCACAGCCGGAACACATGGATTCTCAAGGTGTGCTGTCTAGCTGGGAGAGCCATCCCTTTGTCCAAATACGAATCTTCGGAGAACGTATCTGACATTGCTGTGGTGGTTGTCCTAGTGGATGTCTGTCATGGAACTTATGTTCTGCCTGCCTAGAAGAACTTCTGTTCTCCCAGTCAGGTGAAGTGTGACACTTTCCCTAGAGATGCTGCAGTGGAGCTGGGTCATACTCAGTAGTGCTGTTTTCCAGAGGGTGAGACATTGCTCCATAGAAAGTACAGTTAATTAAGACAGTTCTATTTCTTGACTGGCCTTTGAGGTCAGATCTATAGTTGTATCTTAATTATGCTTACATTAAAACAGTGTAATTTAAACCCATTATTTTCTTTTTTCAGCTTTTCTATACTGCAGTTCTGGTGCTCTGCTATGTTATTTATTTCACAAAGTTACTGGGCTCCCCAGAATCAGCCAAGCAACAAGTTCTTCCTGTCTCCAGAATGACAGATCTGTTACCCACTATTACGAGAAGTAGAGTAAGTAATGTATTTTGTCTGTTATCATTTTAATCACAGATGCTAGTTATCCTTGAGGGAAAGAAATGACAACTTTATTGCTTATTGTTAAAATAATAAAGATAATTTGATAACTCATGTCTATGGAGTGCTTGTTATGTGCTCAGCCAGGGTTTCTAAATCTTGTCACTATTGACAGTTTGGGCCAGATAATTTTTGTTGTGGGAGCTGTCCTTTGCATTGTAGGATGTTTAGCAGCGTTCTTGATCTTTACCCACTAGATACCAGGAGGTACCACCCCCAAGTTGTAACAACCAAAAATATCTCCAGACACTGTGGAGTGTCCCCTGGGGGACAGAATTGCCCCCAGTTGAAAATCACTCTGCCAGTCCCTGTGCTGGATGATTTACATACCTTATTTAATGCTTATAACAACTCTTTGGGGATGACATTATTACTTCTATTTTAGCGTTGAGGAACTGAGGCTTAGCAACTAAATTACCTGCCCAAGGTGAGGGTCAGAGTGAGGACAGGAGCTGGAGTGGCATGAATCCCAGCAGAGCACAGGGCTCTCACCACTGTGCTCACTCTCTCTGTTCTGCTGCGTCTCTTGGTTTTTCCCGGGACTGACCTCCAGCACAGATAGTCTGGAGGGTGCTGACAAAGCAGGGAGGGGCCCTGCAGAGTTCCTTCGCCTAGTGTCAGGCTGCTCTCTCAGGTGATCCGCTTCCCCACGTAGACCACTGAGGATTCCAGAGGCTGATGTGTGAGAGCAACTTTCAGTCCATTTGACTTTTATCTCCTGGCTCTGGTGGGGTCAGTGCTAGTGTCTCTAGCCCAGGAGCCGTGCATGTGATGTCTTACCACGTCGCCTCTGCACAGATGCTCTGTGACCTGCTCCATCTGGGCTGATGCACTTTCCCTTTTTCTCATACTTATTTGCTTGCTGGATGTGGTGCACTTAGTTGAGGGAAGGCTTCAGCTGGACTTCTCCTTATAGCTCTTTTGTGATTACTTGAAAATGTAATAAAGTATTTGGGACTTAAGTCTCAGAACTTAAGGAATCTTGTTATGCAGCTTTTCAAGAAAAACGAGAAATTATGTAGCAAAGCCAGATATGTTCTTATTTGTTATATGAGAGTTCTCCATTCTGATCAACTAGATCTTACCTTTAACCTAAATCAACATGACAATTTTTGGATACCATGGTGCCTTATCTGCAGGCTTAACAGATCAGGACTCCAGATCACTTCTCTTGCCTGGAGCTTCTGCTCCCTGCCCACAGAGCGGGTCTGAGAGTGCAGAAAAGTCCCCCTCCCTGAGCGCTCCCCAGGGCCCACCTGTACCAAGCCTGGCCAGCTTTTCATACTGGACCAGCGCCTGCACCCAGCAGTATTTTGGAAAGGAGCGTTTTTACTGTTAATACAGGCAAAGATAGAGGGGGTAAGGAAAAGAGTCTGACAAGTGTGTACTTAACCCTGTGACGGGCTCAGAACTCCAACCTTCAGTTTCCTTACTGTCAAATGGGCATAATAAGAATACCTCCCTCCTAAGGTGGTTGTGAGAGCCAGATGAGATGGGGCATATAAGGTGCTTAACACTGTGGCCTGGCATGAGTGCACATCCATAAGTGACAGCGCATACCATCATCAGCATCCCACTGCTGCTCTGAGAGCAGGAGTAGCTCCACTCGAGCATCCTAGCCAGGCAGACGCTGATGACATTGCTGAGAGCTCAGCGGTTTCATCTGGCAATCTGTCCCGAAAGTACCCATGCTCATGTTGTCAGGACAGAAGTCTTGACCTTAAGAAGGTTGGGTGTACCTGTCACACATGATGGTGGCAGCGTTCCTGCTGCAGAACACAGCCCCTGCTGGGTGTTCTCTGGGATACAGACACGTAGGAAGGTGACTTCTTAGCCTCAGGGAGCTTCCTGTGCATTTGGGAGGCAGTAGATACAGATCTGAAGCCTGCAGGACTCTCTCCAGACCTCAGGGTCCTCACTTTTAAGGTGAGATTGTTGGTCTACACAACCTCTGAGGCCCCTCTTAAAGACTTACAGAATTCTGTGAAAGTATTTGAACTTTGACAAAGAGCTGTTATAACTGCCATTGACTGCACACTTACTCTGTGCCCGGCCTTAGGCTAAGTACTGTACTTGGACTTCTGTCCTTAATCCTCTTAGTAATCCTATGAGGTAAATACTATTGTCTCCCATTTTACAGGTGAGAAAACTGAGGTTCAGAGACATTAGGTGATGAACCCCAAATCACACAGCTGGCTTTGGACCCACTTCTCTCTAACTTCTGTCTATGGAAAAACTTTAGTCTGTGTGTTTAAATCTCTATGCTATGAAGTCTTCCAAAAGAAATTGGCTTATTGCCCAAAGTAATTATTTATTTACTTAAAGATTGGGAGATTCCAGGTAGAACAATTCATTATTCAAGTTTACTTTTTTAAAGAGAAAAGAAACGAGACAAATCTGAATGCAGTGGATGACTACACCAGCAACATGCCTAACTTGACTCTCCAGAACAGCTTTCTGCCCTGGGGGCTCCCTTCTACGAAACTGGTCAAAAAATTGCATTCACAATCAACTTGACCAAATTGGGAGATTTCTTGCCTCCTCTTATAGAATTCCATCTTCTTTTTTTTTTAATTAATTAATTTTTGGCTGCATTGGGTCTTTGTTGTTGTGTGTGGGCTTTCTCTAGTTGCGGTTAGCGGGGGCTACTCTTCATTGTGGTGCGGTGGCTTCTCTTGTTGCGGAGCACGGGCTCTAGACGCACTTGCTTCAGTAGTCGTGGCTCACAGGCTCTAGAGCACAGGCTCAGTAGTTGTGGCACGTGGGCTTAGTTAATCTGCGACATGTGGGATCTTCCCGGACAAGGGCTCAAAACCGCGTCCCCTGCATTGGCAGGTGGATTCTTAACCACTGTGCTACCAGGGAAATCCAGAATTCTATCTTCTTTAATGTTACTTATTTAGCCTTAATGACATCTCAAATATCGGCTGCCTTTTACATCTTTTCTATTCTTTGACACTTCTGAGGGATTTAATATGAGAGATCAGCTAGCATGCAAGTAAAGCTGAGGAATTTAACATAGCAAGCATGTACTAAGCAGTATCCTGTCTTAAGCACTTTACCAGGTGCCCTGAGTGAGGTCCCTGTGCTCATAACTTGCACTGTGGTGGGGAGATAACATGTGTACTCTGCTAACTACACTGTGTGTCTAGTGTTAACAAGATAGAAGCACAGAGAAAGAACTGATGAATTCCATCTGCAAGCGTCAAGGAAGGCTTCATGGAGGAAGCTGCTTTTGAGCCAGGCCTTGACGCCTGAGCGGGCAGAGGTGAATGTGCACCTGTGGTAGAAATGAGCATTCGTGGCTGTAGGAAGGAAGAACATTTGCTCAGGGCCTGTTATGTGCCCATCACCATGTTGGAATTGGGATTGCAGAGATGACTGGGTCCTTAGGTTGGTTGGACAGCTGGGGAGGGGAGAGGTGAGGAAGCAAAAGGGGGAAGGAGGTGACGGCGTGCTGGTCTAGAGCCGGGTAGTAATGGCCTCAGTGCTGCCAAGTGCAATTCAAGGGCAGTGGAGCCTAATGAAAGGTTTTTGAACAGTACCATGGTCTAATTGCTTGTGTTGAGAAACTTACCATCTGTTACAAATTTATCATGTCTAGTTTTCTCTCATTCAATGCTCATACCAGCTCCAGGATATAGGACTTCTTATCCCTCTTTGTAGGTGAGAAAACTGAGGCTTAGCAAAGTTAAGTATTTTGCCCATGGCCTTCGTAGTCCGTAAGTCAGGAGCTGTAGGGAATTCCCTGGAGGTCCAGTGGTTAGGACTCTGCGCTTCCACTGCAGGGGGCACGGGTTTGATCCCTGGTTGGGGAACTAAGATCCCACATGCTGCCGTGGCCCAGGCAAAAAGAAAAAAGAAAAAAAAGGGTAAGGAATGGGACTTCCCCAGTCTCACCCCTGGGTCCAGTGGGTGAGACTCCATGCTCCCAATGCAGGGGACCTGGGTTCAATCCCTGGTTGGGGAACTAGATCTCACATGCATGCCGCAACTCAGAAGCAGCCCTCATGCCACAACGAAGATCCCTTGTGCTGCAGCTAAGACCCAGCGCAGCCAAAATAAACAACAACAACAAAAAGTGAGGAGCTGTAGTTTGAGCCCCAGTCTCTGAGCTTGAATCCAAAGCCTGAACCCTACCATGAGGAGAGAAAAGGTTGGAAGAGGCAGTGGCAATCATCTATCACTTTTCAAGTGATGAGGACAGTGGAGGGTGGGTGGAAGTGGGAGCATGGACGAAACCAGGGCAGTCGATAGCCCTGGAGCGAGAGGGAGAGGAAAGAGTGCTGTGTGGGGTGTGGAGGTGATGGAGGGCAGGGGACAGGACCGTGGCCCTGGTGACTCTTGTCAGTGTGGTTAAAGATGCAGCTGGTTGGACCATTCTGAGTCAGAAGAGTTTGGGAAGTGGAAGAGTGACTCAGGTTAAAGCACAATGAGCCCCTGAGTTCTGATTCCAGACCTTCTCCAGAGGTACTGCACATCACCTTTCCCCACCTGTACCTCAGTTTCTCCATCAGTACCGGGAGGCAGTGGAATGGCTTGTTGGTCACGGGATTCTGGAGAAATTCACAGCCTGTAGACCAGCTCAGCAATACCAACCTAGCTCTTGGGGAAGAGGCCTCTTTTGACCTTCCGAAGTGGCAAATCCATTCAGAACAGAATGGTAAAAGCCCGAAGAGTGCTTCTTTTTTCCACCACTTAGCAGGTGCCTCTGAGAAGAAACCCAATCTCTGATCAGACTTCCTGCCTCTGTGTCCTTAATGAGCATTTTGGAGTTAGTAAGCAGTGTGGCTGTTCCTTCCAAACCATGGGTCCATTTAAATTGAAGGCATTAGGAGAAAGGAATGCTCAAGTATAAGCTTGAAGATCAGATGCACTGTCATGATTTCACTCTCCTAAAGAACTTTTTATTTTTATTTTTTAAAGAGCTCAGCCACCTTTCCAAATCAATTCACAGCCTAACAGCAAGTAGGCTTCACAAAAGCCTTGTGGGCCCACTGTAACTGTTCATTTCCTTTGAAAAGAGCACAGTTACTGCTTTGCAGATCACACCCCTCGCTCCCTCCAGAGGACCACCTGGCATGGAGGGGGCAGAGTGTGAGAGAGAGAAGGTGCTGTACCCAGGCTCCCCTGAAGCCAACTATGGGCGGGATCAGTGTACGAGGATGACATGGTCCACAGTGTCCCCTAGTGGTGTAGGGCGGTCTGGCGCTCTTTGTTCTGGGGAAAGGAAATGCCTAGTTTCTTTCTCACTGAGGAAAATTTCCTCCTGGACTAGAGCTACCCCTGGCATTTGGCTCCAGGTCCAATGATGCACTGAAGTCAGTGTGGTTTGGCAGGATTCAGAACTGTCCTCCAAATATGGAAGAAAGGTTCTGAAACCAAAGGGTGAGGAGATTTGAGGACTGGAAATGACTCTTGCTTTCAAAGGGTACTCTAGACTTGCCCTGTCCTAAATGGTAATGTGGACAGGGCAGTGTGGCTACAGAGCATTTGGAATTGAGATGAGCTGTAAGTGCACTCAATCAATACACACTGGATTTCAAAGAATTAATATAAAAAATATGAAATGCTTCTAGTATTTTCATGTTGCAATGATAATATTTGGGGTCAAATCAAATATATTAAAATGAATTTTACCTGTTTCTTTTCACTATTCACTGTAGGCTGCTAGAAAATTAAAAATCATATATATCGCATGCATTATATTTCTACACAGATGGGCTTTGTGCCAAGAGCAGGGGCCCATGTGACTGGGACAGGTTCTACACCTGCCTTTGGGCCAGCTTCCATAGCTAAAATCGACCTTTTAGAGAGGTGGGGTGGGCTTGGCCTTGAGATTCACCCCTTTCCTCCTAAATAGCCCCCTGAAATCCCACCTTTCAAAAGTCATCAACTGAGTTAATAAGAACTTTCCAAAATGCAGGTACCCTGAGAATAAGGACCTAACACCTAAACTGAATATTCTGGAGTCCCAGGATGCCTTCATGTTTGAGGAGAGGCCCCTAGAAGGAACTGGAAGTAGAAAAAAAGAAGTCATGTCCAGCTAGCTTGCCCCTCTCCTGCATTTTGTGGTCAGCTGTCTGGATTTGAGGCTACCTGTCTCTTACAGGTTGACCTCTGCCCTTCCTAAGCATTTGCTTCCTTCTTACCCTCCTTGTCCCTAGGAAATGGGCAGTTTGTTGCTCCCCCTGAGAGTTTGAGAAGAGCCATATCAGAAGTTTGTTTTTTGTTTTTGTTTTCCTTTTCTCTGTCGTTCCAATTCTATGTGGTTTAACTGACCTGGAAGGCCTTACTTTCTTTTGAAATATACAAGCCAAGCTCATATGCTTTCTGTAAAGAGACCCTGGCTGGCTAAATAAAGCACTAAGACGTACATTGAGCAGAACTTGTCCTGCAGCTTGGCATGCTTCAGACGTCTTTTAAGGGAAGAACTGACTGTGAGCTGTGTGTGTTCCATGTGGTCAGCTTACTCTCTGGGCAGCAGCAAGGGGACAGCACATTTCTTTAGGGGTCTCAGTGAATGAATCTTGGGCAGGGCCCACAGGGAGGCTCTTCCACCCAGAGACTTTGCCTTCACATTTAGGAATGTAAGTTCTTTGCCAGGATTCGTTGGATGTTTTCTGTGTGCTTAGCAGTAAATGAAAAATTAGTGGGGACTATCCAAATTGGGATTTAGAGACCAAACTGAGTTTCAGTAGTATTACTGTATTCTTAGACTTGGAATACCTGGAGTTTTTGTTTTATTTTGTTTTTTCTTCTAGGCTTTTGTAAATTGGGAAGAGGCTAAATTGACTTGGAGTTTCTTCAAACAGTCTTTCTTGAAACAGATTTTGACAGAAGGTAAGTAAAAGGTCTCTCTGAGCAGTCAGGAAACCGAAGTATCAGCCAGGGGATTCCATAGAACTGATGATTGCCTAGATGCAGACCACCTGCTGCCTAGAGCCCCCAGGGCAGAGGACCCTCAGAAATGGGAGTTTTTTAAACAAGGAGAGGGAAACTAACATTTATTTAATTTGATACTTCAGTTGTCTAATTTAAATCTCCCCACAGCCTTGTAAGAAAGATATTGGCCCCATTTATTATGGATGAGGAAACTGAGGGTCAGTGAGGTTACATAACTTCTGCAAGAATGAGGAGCAATTTAATTTGAATCCAAGTCTAACTCCAGAACCCATGTTAACAGCGTTTAAACAAATGTATTATAAAAATATTATATCAATTACAGAAAGTTTGGAAAATACAGAAAACTATCTGTAGTCTCATTTTCCTAACTTTTTATACACTTCTTTTTCTGCACTTTTTAAGACCATGTTTTTCTCATTTTATTTTCTTTAACAATAAAATTCACCTGTGGGATAGTTTGGTCAGCCTTCCAACTTCTGGGGACTTTCCAGTTTAACAGTGACAGAGCTCTGAAGCAGAGGGCAAACCAGGAGCTGAAAGTATATGTAATTTTTCTATATATACGTATGGTTTATTTATACCCAGCTTTAGTTCAAAGAATGAGATTGGAGGCGGCTATAAGCTGCTGAAAGTAGTAATTTCTCTCTATAAATTTCGTGTGTCTGTACATCTATATATCTATTACTGAACGTGTTTCTAAATATTTTCAAAAATTATCTTTTAATTATGAAAATAATATAACCCCATTACAAGAATTTTGGAAAATAGAAAAGTTTCCTATAATTCTAGCATTCTAATACAAACATCATTATTATTATCTTGTTGTTTTTCCTTTTCCACCTTCTTTATTTTATTCATTATGCTTCCAAAGGGAAGTAACCCCCCTAAGCCTCACTTTCCACATCTGTGAGTTAAAGGATAGGACCAGGAGGTGGCTGAGGGCTCCCTGAACTTTGCGAATGGATGTTTCTAGCCTGAGCCCATAATGCTGCCATTACAGAAGTGAAACTGTTCATAGGGCTTCTGGAGGAAGTAAAGGTCAGAAGCCTTCAGAGAGCTGAGTGAAGGTGCCTTAACGCTAAGTTTCTTGAGAGCAGTGAGTGTGCTGTTCACCACTGTCTCCGTGGCACCCTGCCGGGCCTGAAACATAATAGGTATTCAGCAAGTATTTTTTGATAAAGAAAGGTACTGTAGTGAAATTGTATATTGTGATAGTTCCCATTATTGTTAGAACAGGCAAAACAATGGAGGGAGTTTTGGGAAGGGGTGTTGCTTAAATGCACTTTTTTTTCCTCCTGAAGTTTAAAGGACAGTTTGAATGAGTTGAGGAATGGTCCTGAGTTGGTTGCAAGCAGTGGCCCTAAGTTGGTTGTGTGGACTGCAGTGGCTAGATGTGTTTGCAGTGGCAGGTGTCAGCTACACACTCAAGCCTCCCAAGCTGGGCCTGTTCCATGGTTGGGCCGTCCTGACCTGGCTGGCAGAGGGCCCTGAGGGACTTTCCAGGGCCTCCCTCTCTGTGGCTGTGAAGTAAGGAAGGGACTTAACAAGGACACCCAGATTCTTCTTCTCTAAAAACTACAGCTCTAAAAAATTTGAAATCATTTATTGTTATAGCAAAAATGTGTGTGTGTATGTATGAGTATATATAGTATATGTGTATGTGTGTGTGTGTATGTGTGAGTGTATAGTATATGTGTATGTGTGTGTGTGTATACAGTATATGTATGTGTGAGTATGTATAGTATATTTGTATGTGTGTGTGTATGTGTGAGTGTATATAGTATATGTGTGTGTGTGTGAGTGTGTGTATGTGTATATAGTATACGTGTATGTGTGTATGTGTGAGTGTATATAGAATATGTGTATGTGTGTGTGAGTGTATATAGTATATGTGTATGTGTGTGTATGTGAGTGTATATAGTATATGTGTATGTGTGTGTGTGAGTGTATATAGTATATGTGTGTGTGTGTATGTATGTGTGAGTGTATATAGTATATGTGTATGTGAGTGAGTGTATATAGTATATATGTGTGTGTGTATGTGTGTGTATATAGTATATGTGTGTGTATAGTATATGTGTATGTGTGTGTATATAAATGCTGTTACTTTCTGCCCCCACATTTCCTAAACACTGTGTGTCAGGTGCTGAGAATACACAGATGAATGAGGAACAGGCCGTGGCCTCAAGGAGCTCATTCTCTCCCCAGAGACTCTCCCCAGGCATTTGTGTCGTTAACTCTGATACAGGGCTGTGAGGGGCTGTACTTGGAAATGGCAGCTCATTCGCCAGACATCTCTTGAGTGCTGTTTCATTTCCTGGAGCTCTGCTAGGCAGCCAGGCACACGGAGATGACTGAGACATGGTTCCTGCCCTCAGGGAGCTCACAGAACGTGGGAGGGAGAGGCCTTTTGTGCCAGAACCCAGGGAAGCCCCTGAAGAAAAGCCATTGCAGGTGGTGAGAATACCAACAGCTGAGGCTGGGAAGACCAGCCCAGCCTGACTCAGGGCAGCTGGAGGGGCTAAATCCTCCGTGTAGGGTGTAGCAGAGGATGATGGTGTGATGGTGGGAGGTGGGGGTGAGGTTGGTGAAGGGAGGCCAAAAAGATAGCTCAGGGTAAGTTTATAAAAGGCCTCAAGGGCTTCCCTGGTGGCGCAGTGGTTAAGAATCCGCCTGCTAATGCAGGGGACACAGATTCAAGCCCTGGTCCGGGAAGATCCCACATACCACGGAGCAACTAAGCCCGTGCACCAAAACTACTGAGCCTGCGCTCTAGAACCGACGAGCCACAACTGCTGAGCCTGTGAGCCACAACTACTGAAGCCCGCGCACCTAGAGCCCATGCTCCGCAATAAGAGAAGCCATTGCAATGAGAAGACCGTGCACTGCAACAGAGTAGCCCCTGCTCGCCGCAACTAGGGAAAGCCCACGCGCAGAAACGAAGACTGAACGCAGCCAAAAATAAATAAATTTCTAAAAAATAATAATAATTAAATAATAAAAGACCTCAAATGCAGAATCAAGGCGCTTGGACTTTTTGCAAACACTACAGAGCCATTTAAAATTGTGAAGACAGGGATTGACTTAAGATCTGTATTTGCAAAAGCTGGAACTGTTAGTGGTGAGGATGGATCAGAACAGAGCAGAGATACAGATGGGAACTAGTGCAGTGCCTGAGGACCTGTGCCTGGGAAGACTTGCAGAGGTCCCTGCCACAAATGCAGTGGCTGGAAGATTGTAGGCAGGGAAGGGCTGAAGAGAGACTTGAGATCACATTGCTTCTCATCTCTTAATATTGCTTTCCTCTTTGAGCAAGTTGCTAGGAGGTGAGAGTTGGCCCTTCAGAGCTATGGACACTCTTCAGTGCTCCACCTCCATAGTGGTCAGTGCTTTCCACTCACAGATAATAAGAACATTCATGGAAGTTGAGGGTGGGGAATAGGGCTCTGGGCTGGTGTCTTCACCTTGAAAGCATTAGACTGTCTTGAATTGTGAACTTGGGCTCCAGGGAACTGCCAGCCTCCACAGAGCTTTATCCACCCAAAGAGGAAACTTTTGATGAGTCTGTGCACTTAATCATGGACCTTTCATTTCACAGAATTTACACGCAGATTATCTGACCTCCCTGAAAACTTGAGATAATCATTTTCATCATTAACATTTTAGTAACTCCTCATACTTTTTTTTTTTTTTTTTTTTTTTTTTTTTTGCGGTACGCGGGCCTCTCACTGTTGTGGCCTCTCCCGTTGCGGAGCACAGGCTCCGGACGCACAGGCTCAGCGGCCATGGCTCACGGGCCCAGCCGCTCCGCGGCATGTGGGATCTTCCCGGACCAGGGCACGAACCCGTGTCCCCTGCATCGGCAGGCGGACTCTCAACCACTGCGCCACCAGGGAAGCCCTCCTCATACTTTTTGAAAAACTTATCAGACTGGTTTTATTGATTTTTGTTTTGTTTTTAATTTAACTGGTTTGGGAATTTGTTGTCAGTAAAGCCCCCTGCACTTTCCAAATTGTTATTATTTTGAGATTATTTGCAATCAACATTAGGACAAGGAACATGTCTTTAACTGATTACTTAATTTTTCTCCTTTGAGAGTATTTACCAACTGGAAGAGATGATAGACGATAAAAGAAAAGGAAAGAAGAAAATACTGTACATTTGAAATGCTAATTATTTTGCTTTTCCATTTACAGGCGAGCGATATGTGATGACATTTTTGAACGTGTTAAATTTTGGGGATCAGGGTAAGATGAAATTCTGTATTGTTTTAATTAAAGATGAACTATTAGTAGATACTTTCTCATATTTTTCTCTGCAGTTTGATACATTTAATGAAAAAATGAACCTGCAGACTATTTTTTACAAAAAGATTAGAAGAAATGAATCCTGAAGATTAAAAATTGTAGGTCTTTATAAATATATATTTGACTATCCCCTCTCATTGACATGGGTGGCAAGTTCTCTTTTGAGATTCTCTGCCCTTACCCTGCTTTCTGCAGAGCTCTGGTGCTCATTTTGGGGGCCAGAGTGTGCTAAGGGAAAAGGGACCTCATTGCAGTCACAAAGATTTGCTCCATGTTTGTGTGGCTATATAGGTCTTAATATTTTTTTCACATTTATTTTTGAATATAATCCCAAAGTAGTGCAAATAAAAATAGAAAAAAAAATCAACTTGGCATTAATGACTTTTATAAAAAAATGCTGGTGATGGAAATGTTCTGTATCTTGACTGTATCCATGTCAGTTGTGATATTGTGCTATAGTTTTGCAAGAATTTACTGTTTGGGGAACTGGGTAAAGGGTACATGGATCTCTCTTTTATTTCTTACAACTCCAAGTGAATCTATAATTATCTCAAAAAGTTTAATTTAAAAAATTAAATTAGAAAAAATTTTAATGGTGCTATAAAAATTCAAATAGAAAAACCAATACGATTGTTATTTCTTCCTTTTTGTTTTGTAGGCGTGTATGATATAGTGAATAATCTTGGCTCCCTTGTGGCCAGATTAATTTTCCAGCCAATAGAAGAGAGTTTTTATATATTCTTTGCTAAGGTGCTGGAGAGAGAAAAGGATGCTACACTTCAGAAGCAGGTAGTCTTGGTTCTTATGTCACCATCTCCCAAGTGAATTCTCTGTCTATGTGCAGGATAAACAGACAGAAACGTGGAGCTATCTGTTCCCCTCTGTTAGCTCTGAAATTTTCTTCTAGTTTTCATTCTTCTATCACATTCTGAATGATGGCAGGACGCTGAGCTCACTTCTTCTTTCACAGCTTCTCCTTTTTCCCCTGACCAGCCCTTCTTTTTCACCCTTTGTCCTTCTTTGTGACCTTATTCTTGTCCCAGCCCTCTCAGAACTCTCTGCGGCTGTCCCCAGCGCAGCGCAGACCTCCTTCCATGGTCTAGTCTTAGGTGTAAGAATGAGGTTGCCTCCCCCATCCTCAGATTCTCAGGAACAAAAGATGAACTGAAGGATGCAGAGACGGGGTCAAGGCTAACTGAGGGTGCGGGGAGGAAAGCATGCGGACATTTGGTCTCGCTCACCACACCAGTTGTTTAGCTTCTTAAGGACTGTGACATGCCCAGAGCTCCATTCTGACTCTGAGAATTGATATACTCCAGCCAGTAAAAACAGAAGAGATTTTAATCCAGGAGTATTTGGTTGTAGAAACTTCCCTTTTCCTAGAACCATTGAAAATGTCTGTCTTAGAATTAGAAGCAAGCTAAGTTGGCCTCTTACATCTCTTAGAAGACATTTTGCAAAATACAGTTTATGCACAGTATTTCAAAACGAGCTAATCTGGTTCTCAGACTGATGTAGGAATGTTTTCCTAAGTGTAGATTCCAGGAACATCAGGGTTTGGAGTTGTTTGTCAGGAGAAGCACGGTGACAAAGCTAGCTAACAATGTAAAAACTCATCCATTTAAGAATAAATGTCAGAGGGGGAAGTGAGTGTTTCCTAGGCAACATTTGAGATAGTTTATCCTAAATGAGTTAAAAACTAACCCTCCCCTGCACTGCCTAAGGAGGTACACTTTGTCTTTTTCCCTCCATTTGCTAATTGACATAGAAACAAACCCAGGCTACAGAAAAGCAGTGATGGCCCTCAGCAGTTGAAAGAGTGATCTGTAAAACAGCAAAGGGAGAAAGTCAGATGTGAAGTTTTTCTTTAGCTCATGATTCATCCCACTTCCTTCCCTCTCCCCCGGCCCAAGGAGGATGTTGCTGTGGCCGCCGCGGTTTTGGAGTCCCTGCTAAAGCTGGCCCTGCTCACTGGCCTGACCATCTCTGTTTTCGGCTTTGCCTATTCTCAACTGGCTTTGGACATCTATGGAGGGGCCATGCTTAGCTCAGGATCAGGTATGCACAAGAGGTTTTTCCAGATCTGTTCTAATTTCCAAACCGAAATATTTAGAAGAGTCTTACAAAATTCAAACACACGACTGACATGTGTGTCAGTGCAGGGAAAATTGCCGGTAGCTGGGGCACCTGAGGTCAAACCAGCTCAGGGTGCAATTAGAGCTTTGGCACCAGGTCGATCAGTCCCGCAACCTCACTTGGAGCAGTTGTTATGAATCCTTGGCTTTCGTCTCAGCCCTAAAATGTGTTTTGCCGATTGCTTCCTTCTGGGGTAAGCGAGGAAGGAAGAGAGCAGGCTCTGATGAGTCTCCGCTTGGTACTAAACACATCTGCAGATAGTAAATGCCACATAAATCTCACGGCCTGATGGACAAAAGCCTCCGAAGGATAACCCAGAGCCATTTGCAGAGAATGAAATTGATCTCGGCAAATAAAGTGGTATATTTAGTCCAGTGACTCTTGGGTTTTGAAGGAGAAAGTATTGAATGTGTCTAACTTTGAAACACTTGGTGCCCAGGCCACTGGGCGTCTCACAGCATCGCTGGGCCCTGGGAACTTCACCAGTTTCAAAATGCGCTGGGTCGTGGGGTGGCAATCCATTTGGAGTGTTTCATCTTGGGTTTAGCAAAGATGTTTTTAATTCCTCAGGTCACTAGACAAGAACCCTGAAGACTTCTTTCTGCTGCCCTATCTCAAATGTAAAGGGCCTTCTCCAGTGCCATTTTACAACGTCACTGGCATGTTTTAGTCTCCACTATAATAGGCCCAAACTTTTAGTATTAGGGGAAGAAGGGCCGAGTTTCTGCTTGACAGCAAAGGTTGTTAAGTTTGGAGAAACACCTGCCATGAAACCAATGACATGGTTTGTGGCTCCCTGGGTCAGGCAACTGCAGGGAGGCCCGCATTGAGATGCCGTTAGCAAGTCAGTGTGCAGAGATCGAGACAGGCTATTTCACAGCAGCTCTGCACCTTTGGAAAGGTAATCACCAAGGAGCAGCCTTTGTAATGCAACCACAGGACAGTGCCACGAGGAAAGGGCCGTCCCATCCATGTAATGTTCACTTGCTGGATTCGTTTATCATAGAAGATATATCAACAAACCATTGTCATTGTGTGGTCCTTTTACTCAAGTGAGATGCTGGTACCAGTCTTGAGAATTTAAAAGGGTCAGTGTTAGTTGATTTCTAAGGTAATAAATTCTATCTCTGATGGTTTATGTCAGAGTCATTAATAATTCTATTTATTTTTTATTAATTTATTATTTTTTATTTTTGGCTGCGTTGGGTCTTCGTTGCTGCACGCAGGCTTTCTCTAGTTGCGGTGTGTGGGGGCTACTCTTCATTGCAGTGCACGGGCTTCTCATTGCAGTGGCTTCTCTTGTTGCGGAGCATGGGCTCTAGGCACACGGGCTTCAGTAGTTGTGGCTTGAGGGCTCAGTAGTTGTGGCTCACGGTCTCTGGAGCGCAGACTCAGTAGTTGTGGCACATGGACTTTGTTGCTCTGCAGCACATGGGATCTTCCCGGACCAGGGCTTGAACCCGTGTCCCCTGCATTGGCAGGCGGATTCTCAACCACTGCGCCACCAGGGAAGCCCCAGAGTCGTTAATAATTTTAGACTCAAAAAGATATCCCCTCTGTCTCATCTTCAGAGAGAGAAGAGTCTTGAGAGTGGTCTGGTTTCTCAGTCTCTGAAAAGGATGTGTGGTTTGGTGTAGCTGCTGCAGGATCTTTAGGACCCTTGTCGTCTCTTGCCTGGCCCAGGCCTCCATCAGCATCCCTGTCCTGGCAAGGTCTTCTAGCATTTGTCTCCTCATTGCAACTGCTTCTCATTTTGACCAAACTTCCAGTTCTCTGTGCCTTCTGGGAGGGTCATTTTGTCTCCCCAGGGTGCCTGTCGGCTTTCCTTCCCTCGTCTGCACTCCACCCATCTTCTCCTTGCCCTACTCCTGACTCTTCGGACTAGTGCTGCATATCCGAATGCCTTTCCTGTGCCAGAAAACATTAACACTACTGCTCTCTGCCCCCCTCCGCCCCCCACCATAGTCTTTTTTGTTCCCTTAAAACTACCTCACAAAACTTGACTTTCTCCAGAAAGTCTTACTGAATCAGAAAAGAATGGGAACCACTTAGTTTTGAAAGTGGACCTTGCAATGCTGCTGTCCTCCATTGCCCCAGTTGCATGTTGCTCTTTGTCCTCACCTGTGAAGTGGACTCACCTATGACCTGAAGTGGCCTCTCAAGAGGCCTCTGTGCTGTTGTCTCCAAATGTAGGACTTGGACGCACCACAGGCAGGCGTTCGTGGGGCACTGTGGTTTTGCTTTGCATTACTTGGGCTTAGCCCTGTATATAATTAGGAGCTTTGGAAGTGCTCTGAGACTTTTCTCAGAAGTCTTTCTCATACCTAGCTTTTCCATCCTAAAGAAAAATACATTCAGTGAACTTCCCTGAGATTTCTCACATTTATCTCTTAGGTGCTTCTCTCTTGCCCTTTCTTTTACTTTTTTTTGTCTGGAGAAGGAAGGATTTATTATTTGCAGCAAGTAAGGAGAACACTTGCTTTCCCAAAGCAGTGTCTTCTCTTTTATTTTTTAAAATCTTTTTTTCTTCTCAATCCCCTAATATTAGTTTCCTAGGGCTGCGATAACAATGTATCACAAACTGGGTGGCTTAATTTCAACAGAAATTGATTGTCTCACAGTTCTGGAGGGCAGAAGTCTGAAATCCACGTGTCAGCAGGGCCGTGCTCTCTCTGACATCTCCAGAGTAGGCATCCTTCCTTGCCTCTTCTAGCTAAGGATGTAGGCTGGCAGTCCTAGGCTTGGAAATGCATTAACTCCTCCTATCACGTGGCTGTCTTCTCCGTGTGTGTCTTCACATTGTCTTCCCTCTGTCAGTGTCTGTTTCTGCATCCAAATTTCCCTTTTTTATAAGGACACCAGTCATAATGGATTAGGGCCCACCCTAATGACCTCATTTTAACTTGGTTATCTTTATAAAGACCTATTTCCAAATAGATCACACTCTAATAGATCCAGATCTATTAGACTTCAGATTACTTTTGAAGGGGATATATAATTCAAGCCATACTACCACTCACTTCAATCCATAGTTTACGGTTCCATCCACAAATTCCCCAATTCCAACCTCTTTCCCCAAAATTGACTCAAAGCGCTTCTACTTGAATCACCGTTTCATGCAGGAGTTTTGTGTCCTCCACATTGCAAAGCAGCTCACTATCCACCTTCAGATAGACTCACACATGCCGTCAGCTTTCAGTTACCAAGTGAGAGGTGCAGGTTATGAGAGGAGCCCCACTCCTCTCTGCCAGAGAGAGGAGGATGGAGAGAAGCAGGAAGCACACTGAGCATAGCCTCGAGCCACCACAGGGCAGAACCTGGTCCCTGCGTTCTTTGCTGGAGTCATCCCACAGCTGGAGTGGGGGCCAGGCTACTTTCTGCAGCGACTTGGGGAATGAAATGCAACAGGATATGGTACAATGTGTACCCAAGAGAGGGCCATCAGGGCTGCCTTGTTAGTAGTCCTTTTGTCCTTTTTGATGGCCATAAAACTATTTAGGGTCCCCATGATGCAGGGATGTTTCATATTAAGCAGCTTTCATAAACCCATGAATAAGTTTCAGATTCTGAGACTCTGGAACTCCCCCCGCCTTTCCCTTTTCTTTTAGCAGTTAAGTTTTTTCTTTTTTGAGGTCTAGTTTACATAAATTAAAATGCTATCCTTTTTTTTTTTTTTTTTTTTTTTTTTTGCCATACGCGGGCCTCTCACTGTTGTGGCCTCTCCCGTTGCAGAGCACAGGTTCCGGACACGCAGGCTCAGCGGCCACAGCTCCTGGGCCCAGCCGCTCCGCGGCATGTGGGATCTTCCCAGACCGGGACACGAACCCGTGTCCCCTGCATCGGCAGGCGGACTCTCAACCACTGCGCCACCAGGGAAGCCCTAAAATGCTGTCCTCTTAAGAGCACAGTTTGGGGGCTTCCCTGGTGGCGCAGTGGTTAAGAATCCGCCAGCCAATGCAAGGGACATAGGTTCGAGCCCTGGTCCGGGAAGATCCCACATACCGTGGAGCAACTAAGCCCATGTACCACAACTACTGAGCCTGCGCTCTAGAACCTGCGCACCACAACTACTGAGCCCACGTGCCACAGCTACTGAAACCCGCGTGCCTAGAGCCTGTGCTCTTTAATAAGAGAAGCCACCGCAATGAGAAGCACGTGCACTGCAACGAAGAGTAGCCCCTGCTCGCCGCAACTAGAGAAAGCCTACGTGCAGCAAAGAAGACCCAATGCAGGCAAAAATAAATAAATAAATAAATAATTTTAAAATGCTTTTTAAAAAAAAAAGAGCACAGTTTGATGACTTTTGACAAATATCTACACCCATGTAACCAACATCCAGATTAAGATACAGAACATTTCTATTACCCCAGAAAGTTCTCTTAGGACCCTTTCCAGTCAACTGCCCCCCTCCAACTCTGAGACAAGCACTGCTCTGATTTCTGTTACCATAGATTAGTATTGCTTTTAGAAAGAATTTCATATAAATGAAATCATATAGCATGGGCACTTTCATGTTTGGCTTCTTTCCCTCAATATAATGTTTTTGAGATTCATCCATGTTCTTACATGCATCAGTAGTTTTTTTCCTCCTTGATTGCTGAGAAGTATTTCTTTGTGCGGACGGCCCATAGTTTGTTTATCCCTTCTCCTGTCGATGGTCACTTTGGGCTGTTAGGAATAAAACTGCTATGGATGTTTTTGTGAACACATGCATTTGTTTCTGTTGGTTGTACACCTAGGAGTAGAATTGCTGGATCATAGGTTAAGTACATGTTTATTTTATTAGAAACTGCTTGGCTGCCTGTCAGTAATAGCCCTCTTAAAGGAGGGGATCAGGGAATTCCCTCGTGGTCCAGTGGTTAGGACTTGGCACTTTCACTGCTGAGGGCCCAGTTTCAGTCCCTGGTTGGGAACTAATGTCCTGCAAGCTGCGCAGCTTAGCCAGGGGGAAAAAAAAAAAAGAGGGGATCAATTTCGTTTTAAGGCTCCCGATTTTTTGTTAGCAGATCTTCCCAAAGCTTGTTAGTTAGCTCTAGAATCACATCACTTTGTTTTAGGAGAAAATAACCTTGCAGGCTCTGATTCTCCCTGAAGAGTTATGGGTGTTCTATCTCTGTAGTTTCCTGCTGCTCCTGAGCCCTGGGTTTCTTCAGGGCCTCCTCAACTGAGTTTCTCTCAGCATGCAGGGCCACTAGTGTCCCCAAGTGCTCAAACTAGCAGGCTTCTTCATGCTGATTTAAAAAGTGAGATTTGCTTGCTGGCCAGATAAGCTTTTAGTTGTTAGGCAAGAGATCTGTACATTTATTCCTAATTGTCCTTTTGTTTTCAGCTGTTTATTTTAGTTAGTACTGTAGAATGCTGGGAGTCCTTCCAGATAGTTAAGACCATAGGCTCAAGCATGCGTCTGCCCACTGATGACATCAGCAGGGCTCATGACCCAGCTCTGGTGTTCTCTGACCAACCTGCCAAAGTGAGGGTGCATGTGGGCCTCCCGTTTGGGCTCTGGAGTCTCAGTGGGTTGTTTCCTTACAGGTCCTGTCCTGCTGCGTGCCTATTGCCTTTACGTCCTCCTGCTTGCCATCAATGGAGTGACCGAATGTTTCACATTTGCTGCCATGAGCAAAGAGGAGGTTGACAGGTAGGTAACCTTAAAGATAAACCTCTAATTATGGCCTTCAGCCAAAATGAAGTAACTTCTTTCTTTTCATTCTGAACATGCATTTACAGAAGGCTCTTCTAGAACCAGGAGTGTGGTGCCTTCCTCAGGCACCATTCAGTAAGTCCTCCCCACAGTAGGGCTGGGGGCAGCCACTGCTCCTTGCCTCCCTTTGTGAAGAGAGAAGTCAGGGCCCTGAAGGGTTTTGTTAGTCCAGTTTGGCAGAGGCAGGCACCAGACAAGATCCACTCCTCCACCCACCTCCTTGCCCAGTGCTCCGATGGGTTACCAAGGAGCTTCTACGAGATGCAGATCTATAGAATCTGATTTGTAGGTCTTGCAGAATCTCGGGGATCTGTGACACCTCTCCTCAGAGAAAGGCCCAAGTGCACATACAAGTTTTGCCACATTTTTTCCCATCCATTGACCCCCAGGTCAGGACCTCTGCCCTGGAATTTCAAGCAGTAGTTTTTAACACTGGTTATGAGTCACAGTGCCCCATGGAGCTTGTTAGAAATGCAGATTCCTGTCCACCCTACTCCCACCACTCTCTCTCCTACCACGCCTACAGAATCGGCAGGCCCTGAGCATGTGAATGTTTTTTTAAAACTCCTCAATGATTCTGATGTGAACTCCTGGTAAGAGCCTCTGACCCACACCTAGGATAATTGATCTCTTGTGTCCCAGATGCCAAAATTAGCAAGGTGGTATCTGAAGACATCACTGCAGAGTGCAGTTGAGGAGAAGGATAAAACTGATATGGACAAAGAAGAGAGAGGAAGAAGAAGAGAGAAGGGGTGGGTGTAGGTAATGGGGCGAGTGGCCCTCTTTATCCCTTTGCCCCTTGAGGTCTGGGTCCCTCGGGGGTTTCATGCTGCCTCTGTAGTGCCCTGAGTGCCATTGAAATCCCTCAGAGTCCCAGTGTGGGGGTGGGATAGGAAAAAGGTACTCAGAGAGTTGGCGAACCCTTCCCCTCATTCAGAGCAGCCTCTGTCTGCTTCCCACTGGGGCCTGTCTCACAGCGGCTTGGTGACCTTGTATGCTACACCGTAGTTGAGAACTGGAGTCTAGAGCAGTGGTCCCAGCCCAGATTGCTCAGAAGTTCTGGCCCCCTCCCATACCAGCTGAACTGGAATTTTAGGAACTTAGGCCAAGGAGTCTTTTATCGCTCAGCTCCAGGAGGTTGCTGATGATAGATAGCGAAGGCCTTAGGAACCGCTGGCTCAGACCAGCTTTCAGAGTGAAAACTGCATTGAACACTGTGACCCAGTGCATATTTGGGTGTGACTGAAAGGAAGCTTCCATGAAGCAACAAGTACCCCAGTTACGCACAGGACACACTGATGGTTTTTAATTCTGTTCTATTTCATTCTTTAAACTGCCATGTCATGACCCACTAAATTGATTTCCTAGCCTACTTTTAGGTCACAACCCATAGTTTTCAAATGGTGGTCTAGACATGGTTTTTACTTCAGACAGTTAAATTTATAGCTATAAACTGCTTTGAGTCTATCTTTTTTTTTTTTTTTTTAGTGGATAAAATGTTCTCTAAGTTTAATTTTGAAAGCACTGTGTTTTTACTTGAAAGGTGCTTCTAACATGAAATAATTTAAAAATATAATTTAAAGCGTACTAAATGAGGCACTGAGGTGTAGTGGAAAGAGTTCTGGACTAAGAATCTATCTCTTTGAAGGCAATTTTGTTATAACAATTTCAGCATTAGTGTTGAGGGGGAGAATCAACACTAAGCCTGATTAAAACATTAAAAATATATATCTTGCAACAAATCATGAGGGAATATAGACAGTGGCCGGTTGCTTTGGTTTCTCTTACATTGCATTGACCCAAAGAAAGCAACTTTTTAAGTTATTTGTAGTAATGGGATCAGAACAGTATATTAAAATCTGGAAAATTATTTTCATGGTATTAGTAGTCAACATAGAGAAAAGACAGGGCCTTGTTCTCATCTGAAGTAACTCACTTCCCCTAAGAGTAAAATGTGTGTGCCTTTAAGCATGGTCTCCAGGTTTGTATTAAACATAGCAGCCCCCTTTCTGTCTGGGCCCCTGACCCCAACCCTCAGTCCTGTCTGAACACAGGTAGCACCTGGGCTCATCACAGACCCCAGCAATTTTTCCCTTTCTATGAATTTAGCCAGACATAAAACGATAGTAAGAATTTTTATAGTAGAATTGAGCAGCTTAGTTAAGTGTTATGATTGATTTACCTCCTACATTTCAGATTCTGGATTGAAAAATATATACTGATGAAATCATGGCTTTTAGTTAACTACCTACAGGTTAATCAGTGTTTTTCTAAATAAAAATAGGGGATTTAGTTGGATGTGAAATATTAGAATGTCCATTGAACTGCAAGTGGCTTTTTTGTTAATAACCTCATAATATGTATAGCATAAAATTGATGGCTTTTACATTATGCTCCACTGAAGGATTTTGTTGTGTTTTGTTAAGGATATCTCATTTTCTTTTGTCCATTTGACAAATACTTTTTGGGCATCTACTCTCTAACAGGCATTTCTTTAAGCTCCAGGAATTCAGCAATGAACAAAAGAGAAGAAAGAGATCCCTGCTCTCCTGGAGCTGACAGTAGGGAAGGCAGGTAGCAAACAAGTAAATAAGCAAGAAAGTATTGTGCTTTGCAGAGAACTAAAACAGGGTTATCTAGTGAGAGTTGGGGCCTTTTTAGATTGGGGGGCCCCTCCAAGGAGGTGGCATTTAGGCTGAGGCCTGAATGACCAAGAAGAGTCTGCTATGCAAAGATGGGGCCGAACCTTCCAGGCAGAGGGGACAGTGGTGCAGAGGCCCAAGGCTGACAGCTCCTTTTGCTGACTTGTTGGCCCTTGAGTGCCCAATGTGGAGTGGGACTCCATAACTGTTGAATGCAGGACGAGTGCACACAAGACTGGCACCATACTTTGCATGGTTACCAAGGCTACAACGTATAGCTGTGCCTTGATGTTTTCAACCAGCACCCACTGGGGAATGCTTCAGTTGCTGCTGCAGTCATCTATCTTTTGATAAGCCTGATTAAATAACTTCCTGTCTGTGTTAACCAAGCCTTAGAAAATAATCATTGTCACTGACTAATTTTCCATTGACTCAAAAAGTGGCATTTTAATTTTATCTTTAAAATTCTCATTTTTTCCTGAAGTGGATAATGTCTTTAAGGCTATAGATTTATGAGTTCTGGAAAGTTCAATAGTTGCAGAGCCCTCTTCTAGTTAAAAACAGTGGACTCCGTCATCATCAGCACCTCCCAAATGGCTACGTTAAAGAAGCCACACCATGGAACTTGTCCCTGCTTGAATTAGCATGAATTGCCTACCAGTTTCATTCATTGTTTCCATTCTACTTGGAGCTGGGTGAGGATGACTTTGAAAGTTTGTGAACCTGTGGCCTAAACTCCAAGCATTGGTCTTAATAAACCTTTCTGAGATCGTTTCTGAAAAAAAACTGAACAGATTACACATCTCTGCTTCTTTTTGGAAAAGAGGTCAGAGTACTGGCCCAGCCTCAGTGGCCTGTTATAAAGTTGGCCATTCTGATCATTGATTAGCAGTTAGTGAAGAAACTTCCCCTTTGAAGATGTGGGCTCTTGTAGTTCCATTACTCATTAAAAGAAACTCTCTCAACTGAGAAGCAAATGAATTCCCTCTCTGGAATTCTGGATGAAAGCATACCTCCCCTGTTGAGTACAGTGTGTGTGTGTGTGTGTGCGCGCGCGCGCGCGCGCGCGGAGGCTCGCGCGCACGCGTGTGTGTTCTTGCTATCCTCTCTGATGAATTATATCTCCCATAGCACCTTGGGAATCTGGGCATTTGGAGGCCACAGTGGCTTTCTTACCACCCCTCCCTTCTGTACAGAACCCGAGTGGTGGCCTCTGAGGTTTCCTAACCCAGCTGACACAGCTTGGGGATCTAAGGAGTTTGGTTCCCTCAACAACTATACACTTAGAATGCCAGCTGTGTGCTAGGCAGAAATGAGATGCTGGAGAATTTTGTTCATGGATGTACCACAAGCCTTTTGGAAGACTGTGGCAGCTATTTTATCTCTGCTGAGACTCAGTTGAGAACTGAAAACTGGAGATAACTAAGTGACATGCTGCTCTGGAATCATAGAAGTGAAAGGAGCAGTATAATCCCTCAAGTCACAGAACCCACAGAGCTCTGGAGATGTAGAGAGCAGAGCAGGGATGTGTAAGAGTCTGGGAAACCCTGAAGGTGGTCCAGGCCTTGCTCCCTGTTTCCATTTCATTATGGAAGCTGGTCACTTGCTTTGAGTGAGATCCACTGGCCAAGGTTATGGGGCTTCCGCATTTTGCAAGGGAAGCGGTATGAGGTGCTAAAGTTTAGGGGCGAGGGGTCAGGTTGGGGTGTAGGCTCATTCCTTAGGCAAATTATTTAGCCTCCCTCTGCCTGGTTTCCTTGTCCATAAAACGGATCCAAGCTCCACAGGGAAAGGGCCATGTGTTCATCCACCAGTGCATCCCCAGCACCCCTCACAGTACCTGTCAGAGTGCCTGTTCACATGTAATTGTTACCCGTGTCATATTGTTGTGTCTCACATTAAAGACAGGCTGAAAAGGATTTTTATGTGTTTTGATCACAGTGTCACTTAAACTAACCAGTTACTATCCTTAAACACCATAAATATGTTGAGTTGTTCCTTTTCTTACTCTTCTATTCAGGGGTGAAAGGGACAGTGACATTTCCATGTTGTCCACTTAGCATTCGATGTTGTGAAAATCAGCTGGATTGCGGGAACTTGAAGGTGCTTTCTGTGAATTCATGTTCACAGCCACTTTCTTTGCAGCAGCCCTGCCTTGGGACCAGGTACCCACTGCCCTGCATTGCTTGCCTCCCTCTTCCCAGGTACAATTTCACAATGCTGGGCCTCTCATCTTCGTTCCTGCTGTTATCCTATCTCCTGACCCATTGGTGTGGCAGCGTGGGCTTCATCTTGGCCAATTGCTTCAACATGGGCATTCGGATCACACAGAGCCTTTGCTTCATCCACCGCTACTACCGGAAGAGTCCCCACAAGCCCCTGGCCGGCCTGTTCCTGTCACCAGTCCTCCTCGGGGCATTTGCCCTCAGTGGTGGCATTACTGCTGTTTCCGAGGTGAGGTGCCCTGCAGCCTTCACACCAAATGATTTTGCAGCATGTCCACTGTCCCTCGTTCCAGGCATTCCGTTCCTGCTCTGCCTGACCCAGCTGGACAAGTACTTGCTTCCTCTTACCCCTTCCCCTAAGCTTCTGGGACAGCATCTTATGATAGAAATGACTGATCAGTGGTACCCGTGGGAACAGAGTAGACCCTAGTACATAGCTGTCATGCCTTTACCTGACTGGAAGCTGGAGCAGTAGGGCCTCCACTCCCCATGGCTTGCCCCAGAGAAAGGAGGTACAGCTGGGGGCCCGGGGCAGTGACAGTGGTTTCTTTCTGCAGGTGTTCCTCTGCTGTGAGCGGGGCTGGCCAGCCATGCTGGTGCACGTCGCTGTGGGGGCCCTCTGTTTGGGAGTGACTCTTGGGACAGCATTCCTCACAGAGACCAAGCTGATCCACTTTCTTAGGACTCAGTTGGGTGTGTCCAGACTCACTGACAAAACGACGTGACCTCGCAGAAGCCCTGTGGCACCTGGACCAGCTGTGGGGCAGTTTTATGGTGGAACATGTTTTTTATGCAGAAGAGCCCAGTTAGGGGTCTGTAGTGGAGTGAGACCAACACACAGGTGAGTCATCGGAGCGAACCACCAGACCAAACCCTTAGTATCCGTTTGAGATTTCAGACAGCAAGGAGGAGTTCCATTTTTAAGGGAAGACCAAAAAGCTTTTAAAATAGATGCAATTATTTTTTTCACCATTTTGTTATAATCAGCATTTTTCTTTTTGAATAATGTGTTAATTCTTTTTGGTGGTGATTGACCTTCAGAACTACATGTTCCAACAAACTCTATCTTGGATGATAATAGTTAATAATCTTCTGGCCCAGAAGGAGAGATGTAGCCACTTTACCCTCCATAGGAATATTTAACATATTCCATAAAAGCTGGAAGGAGACTTGATGTTATGTGATGTTGTGCACCAAACAAGAACAAGTTGGCCCTGGAGTTGTGGCTTTCCCCACGTCAACACTGTGGCCTGGTTGTTTAGCGAAGGAGAAATATTGCTCAACGAGAAATCTAAGAAATGAAGACACAGTCTTTCAGATCACATTTCCCACAGTTAGCCAGGCAGAGTCATGTCTCTCCCCTTCATGGCTGTCCCCCACTCCCACCCCCACCCCCAGGCCAGCACATGTCTTCCCATAGCAGGGGCAAGCCGGCTCACGACCTCTGGCCTGGCCACTTGAGAGAGGAGGGCTTTGAAGGACACTGTGATCCTTCGTGAGCTACTCTGAAGGGAGCACCACTTTGCAGTTGGCTGTAACTTCTCATGAGGAGATTGCACAGATGACAACTAAAGTTGAATAGAGGTGTCTTTTTTTCCATCAGAATGAAATAGGGTAAATTCTATATGGCATGTGTCACTGAATCACACCCTTCTCCCGCCGACCTGTTACTTCCAGCACTGGTCAGTACACCGGAATTCCAGCCCCAGGACAAGACTGGCAGGCCTGCGGATCTGGTCCTTCAGGCTACAGTGTGAGCCCAGGCTAAGGCCTGCCTCCCTGCCCTGCACCCAGCAGGTGCTGTTCTCAGGCAGCAAAGCATTCTTCTTCTTTCATTAATGTATTACTATATTAACTGATGTAATGTATTAATTAATTAGATGTGATTGACCTTTGGAGCTACATGCACAGACTATATCTTGGGTGGTAATAGCTAGTAATCATCTAGCCCCGACGTCCCCAAACTTTCTATGTTTACACCCAGAGAGCAGGATAGCTTGTATCAGATGGCAGTTTGGCTGAAATGCACACATTTAAATCCACTGGCCTAGAGCCAAAGCCAAGAGGCCAAGGATAAAGACCCACCCAGTGCACCAAGACTAGGACCCAGTCACCTGGACACCTTTTTATCTATTCAAGGAGAGAATGCTTCGTATTAATTGCAGGGAAAGTAGCTAAATGCAAGGTGTCACTGAACAATCAGAGGCCCTCCAGAATCATGGGCTTGGTCATGTTTTGTAAGGCAGGGTCAGCCTACCTCAGAAGAACTGATTGCCCCGTGGGGTAGGGTGGGTGGCACACACAGAAGGCAGCCCCCCACCCCCAAGTACTTTTTTTTTTTTTAAATAAATTTATTTATTTATTTTTGGCTGAGTTGGGTCTTTGTTGCTGCGCATAGGCTTTCTCTAGTTGTGGCAAACAGGAGCTACTCTTTGTTGCGGTGTGCAGGCTTCTCATTGTGGTGGCTTCTCTTGTTGCGGAGCACGGGCTGTAGGCACACGGGCTTCAGTAGCTGTGGCACGTGGGCTTAGTAGTTGTGGCACACAGGCTCTAGAGTGCATGCTCCGTAGTTGTGGTGCACGGGCTTAGTTGCTCCGCGGCATGTGTGATCTTCCCGGACCAGGGCTCGAACCCATGTCCCCTGCATTGGCAGGCAGATTCTTAACCACTGCGCCACCAGGAAAGGCCCTCCAAGTACTTTTTTTGTCTTTTGAATGCACAGAAATGGGCCTCCAGCCCTCACAAGTTCCTTCTCTGCTGCCGTTGACCACCCCTCTCTCCCCTAGAACCCTGTCACCCAACCCCTGCCCACTTGACCCCAGACTCAAAGTGTGGGCCTCGCACTACCTGCCTCAGAATCACCTGGATTGCAAGTTAGAAATGTAGGTTTCCAGGATCCATTCCAGACCTTTTGCCTCTGCGTCTCTGGGGCAGGACTTTGGGACCAGCTTTTTCGGCAAACAGGTTGGCACACCCCATTATCCTCACCAGCGGCAGTGCCTAGGCCCAGTCATGCTCGTGTTCACAGTGTCCATTCCCAGCTCCAGGAAGACAGCTGCCGTTGTCTGAGCAGCAATGCTGACGCCCCACCTCCTCGGGAGCAGGAACACCACGGCTCCCACTCTGTTCTCCAGCTTGGAAAGTCTCTGTGTCTGACAGCAAGGGCTCATGCTCATCTCGTCGCCATGCAGCCGGGCTCTGCTATCAGCACAGGGCTGCCGCAGTCAGGGCCAGCGCCTTTTGAGAGATGGCCAGCTGGGACAGCCACCGGGGGCTGCTTCCTGTGGCCTGCTTCCCCGTTTATAGAAAGAGGAGTCCCCATGGCCCAGGGTTTTGGGAAGCGGGTGTTGTCCCATTACTAACACCTGCTTCCCGGGCTCCAGCACTTGGGCAGCAGGCCCTTTGCAGCCCATGGCTTCTGGCTCTGTCCCCGCTGCTTCCTGGAGCACAGCTGGGCCCAACCACTCGCTCTGGGGCTTTCCCCCGTCTCCCTAGAGCCACACCTGTGCCTCAGGGTGCTTGCATACATGGGTGCTGAGCTGCCCCACGTTACCCAAGAAGGGTTTTTGGGGGGAATCACACTTGAGGCTTTAAGTGCCACTCAAAATATAGTGAGGCTACTTTTCCCATGGAAACAAGTCTCTAAAGCACATCCATTTATGAAACGAAGAAGCTTTTGTTGGTGAGGATAACAGCATTTCTTCTTTCTGTGCTGCTCTGGCCACGTGTGTGTTGGTGTCTTCAGGTTTGGCCTGTCAGGTCCCTCCGTGAGGGGATGCTGCTGTGCTACTTAACGCTTCCTCTCCTGTGACTTCTGGCTCAGGAGATGCTGTATACTCTGCCCCACTCCCTGCCACTTACCACCTAATTCACCAGGGCATCTCCTCCCTCCTGTCTGTTTTTAAAACCATGTATTCATGTTGCTAGTTTCATGTCAATTTCCCCATTTTAAAATGAATAAATTATTTTCTTCACATCTCTGTGAAGATGTTTCATACTACTTCTCCTTGCAAAAAAGAAACAAAAACTCTTAAATTTCAAAAGGAAAGTGGGCAAGTACCTTGAGTATGTGAATCGTTTTTATTCCTCATCAGAACAGTTTTCCCTACGTTGACGTTACTGGACCATGATTCTGACTTTGAAAGAGAGGCTGGATTCCTGGCCCCTGCGATGGAGCTTTCTGTGTCCCAGACTGACAGGCCTGGCAGTTTATTCACTGCCTTTCCCTTCTGCCCAAAGTAGTGCTCCCCATTGTTGATAGCACTTTTCTCTTTCCTATCTTCTCTGTCTGGCCTGTCCTTGTCTTGGTCATGTTTTTTAAATATGCAGCCATTTTTGGCAGGTCAGAACTAATATCAGGGCAGGGTGGACAAGTGTGTGATTTTAGGCCTGTGGTTTTTAGGGAGTCCAGGGTACCCCTTCACCTTTATATCTTCCTCATTCGGTTGCTTGACTCGTGTATTTTATTTGGAAATGAGACTTCTGAGCCAATCACATGCAGGTGGAAAGTGATTTGTTTTACTGCTATTTACCTGAGTGAATGTCCTTAATGTTGTAAATATTTTATTGATATTTGTTAATTTCTTTTTTTTTAAACAGGGTTTTTAATTTTTATTTATTTTTGGCTGCGTTGGGTCTTCGTTGTTGCATGCAGGATTTCTCTAGTTGAGGTGAGCGGGGGCTACTCTTCATTGCGGTGCATGGGATTCTCATTGCGGTGTCTTCTCTTGTTGTGCAGCACAGGCTCTAGGTGCGAGGGCTTCAGTATTTGTGGTGCGCAGGCTCAGTAGTTGTGGCTCACGGCTCTAGAGCGTGGGCTCAGTAGTTGTGGCACATGGGCTTAGTTGCTCCGCGGCATGTGGGATCTTCCCAGGCCAGGGCTTGAACCCGTGTCCCCTGCATTGGCAGGCTGATTCTTAACCAGTGTACCACCAGGGAAGCCCAAATTTCTTTTTTTAAAAAATTCTATTTTATTTTACTTTATTTTATTTATTTATTTTTGGCCATGCTGTACGGCATGTGGGATCATAGTTCCCCAACCAGGGATGAAACCCACGCCCCCTGCAGTGGAAGCACAGAGTCTTAACCACTGGGCCACTGGGGAAGTCCCTAATTAACTTTCAAGGGTAGCAAGAAAGGTGTTTTATTTGAAGAGTCTGGGGGGAAAGGAAGACTCATTGATTTGCATCATCAGTCCGACCCCAATTACTGTGGCAGAATTAGTCCCCCCACTTAGTGTCATTCCTTCTTAACCAGAACCATCTGGGTGTATCAGAGTGAAATAGGGAAAATGGGCTCCTAATGTAGTTCAGCCTCCTTTAGGGGCCTAATGAAGGAAGTCTTACAAATACTTCTTAATTATCCTCCAGATTAATTAGCCGAAGTTGCTAGGTGCCCCTGTCCCAAAGTGCAGTCAACTCTTGGCCTGTCAGCTTCTCCATCCTTCTGGGGTAGTATGGCTTAGACGGCAAGTGCTAGAGGTGAGCTGTAGGGAGTTAGGTCTTTCCCTTCACGAACGGGGTCCTCACCAGAGTAGGTGCACCCAGAACCCTGTCAAGGCTGCAGCACGCTCATGGAAACCCCTCCCCACGGCTTGTCAAAGCTGTTACAGTACACCCTGTCCCACACTGAGCATAACAGGTATGTAAGTATGCAGGAGTTGTGGTTGGCTAACTCTCCTGGTGATATGTGCTATAGACATTTGAACATCAGCTTTGAAGCTTTATGTTTGGATCCAGTAAATTTTTTTCCATCTCAGTCATTTCTGTAGGTTCCTGAAGAGTTGAAGGGCCCTGGATTCTGCGCCTATGAGACTGAATGAACAAAGGGCCCCAGGGGGCTTTAGAAGGAGGAGAGGGGGTGCCTGGACGGCTACCTCACCATGAGGCTAGCAGGTGCTGGGTGCTGGGGCAGCTCCTGGTTTCTGTGCTCCTCCTGGCTTCACACTGGGGTGATACCCACCTGTCCTGGGGCCCAGACGGTGGGCAGTCAGGCTGGTGGGCAATGAGAGGAGGAGTTCCCAGAAATAGGTGCTGCTCTCGGGTAGAGGTCCACGTTCTTCCAATGATGAGACAGTCTCTTTCTTTCTTTTTTTAGTATTTATTTATTTATTTGGTTGCACTGGGTCTTAGTTGCGGCTCACAGGCTCCTTAGTTGCGGCTTACTGGCTCCTTAGTTGTGGCATGTGAACTCTTAGTTGGAACATGCATGTGGGATCTAGTTCCCTGACCAGGGATCGAACCTGGGCCCCCTGCATTGGGAGCATGGAGTCTTAACCACTGCGCCACCAGGGAGGTCCTGAGACAGTCTCTTTCACCACCTTTTATCTCTTGCCTGCAGTCTCTCCTCTCGGGTTTAAGCTCTGTTCTGTACACAAAGCCCCTGAGGAGAAATGGAACTGGCCCAGGCTAGCTACTGTGGGCCATGGGTCATAAGGGAGCCAGTGGATGGGCCACCCTCGGGGCAGATGAGTGCCCAGTTCAGTCAGCTCTCACTGGGCAGGGGCTGGGCCAGGTGGCATAGTTCATCCGGAGTTGCCCCTTCAGCCTCAGAGGAGCTGCCCAAGGGCCTGTGATGTAACAACCAACTTGTGAGGGAATGTTCTAGTCCACCATTTACTTGTCTCATTACCTCCCTCCATCCAAAAATGTGTCCCTGTTGGCTCTACTGTCACAGTGCTGCCCTGGTCTGACCAAAGCACTTGGCAGAGGCCACCTGGGTTCAGAGTGCTCAGTGGGAAGGGGACCTGGAAACCTGGCAACTCTCAGTCCTTTAATCTCATCCGCATCACAAACTGGGGCCTTGGAACGGGGCTCTGATGCTGTCAGCGCAGGAAACAGTGACTAATTAAGACACGACTGCATTAGTCACGTTGGAGGTGACAATGAGCAGCATGTTTCTGGTTCGTGTCTGAGAGATCCTGACACACTTTTCAATTATGTGGAACTAATAGTGTGCGGCTTCCATGCAGCCGTGTCAGGCGGGAGAGAAGGGGAGTCTGAAATGAAAGCCTGACTCACTGTGGCTCTTCATTCACTTCTCTGCACTGCTTTTTGAAAATCACAAAAATTGACACCAGGGAGCGTGGCATCAGGGGGACCAGAGGGCATCTTTCAGAAGGAGAGTTATGAGACAACTCTGGGTGACACAGGAGCCTCGGTCCTTTCGGGAGGTGTGTGTTGTGAACCCCAGCGTTGACTAGCCCCAGCTTCCCCTGGGCTCAGGGCACACTCTCTTCCAGCCCTCATCAGGGACTGGCACGGCCAGGCAGGGAGAACCATGAGGACCCAGGAGAACCAAAACCCTTAGCCGCGAGGGGAACGGGAATGTTTTCCCCCACACGTAATCCCAACCAAACTAGGGAATGTTGCTAAAATAGCTTTCCTTTTTGTTTCCCCCAGGGCATTAACACAACAGTTTTATGAACAAACCAGATTAGCACAGCGCATTTTTATGTTCTTGAGCTAGAGCTGAAGATTCCTTTCTTCCTCATGTGGCTTGTGAAATCCCTAAGTGGCATCTCTCCAATGACAAGAGGATGTTCTTGCAGGTGTGCAGATGTCCAGCTCTGGGGGGCAATAGAAGTGATAGAGCTACTTGCATTTTTTTTCTTTTTTCTTTAGTAAGTGGGAGTGACATCATGCGGGGCTGATGGCAAGATGCCCAAGCGCACTGGCCACTCATCCTCGGCTCTTTTCAACTGTCCCTGCAGCAACCCTACAAACACATGGCTGAGAGCCAGGCTCTGGGGGGAAGAACCCAGAGGTGTCCTGCCCACGGCGTTCCTTCCATGTGCACCACCACCAGGGAAGTCCGCTTGTGTCCATGTCTGCCTTCTGAAGTACACGAACAGAGTTTTGCTTTCTAAGCGGCCCATGGTGTCACATACATGGTTATACTCCAGCCTGGCTGCCCTTTTCTAACTCAATGGGTGACCTTGAACAAGCCTCCCTCACTCTACCAACTGTGGCGCACTGAGCACATGTCAGGTACCATCTACCTTTGGGCTCCGTTCCTCCCTCGGGTTAACAAGGGCTGGATCTGAGCTGTAGGGATAACATTGAGCCTGAGGAGATGGACGGGCCATCCAGCTGCAACTCCAACTGGAGCAGCATCCTTTTTATCTGTTTTGAAAATTAGGGGTTAGTCTAAGAATTTGCTTGAAAAAAAGGTTCTTTTTGTTAAAAACAAAAACAAAAAAACCCAGCAAGTTTCAAATCCACAATTTTGAATGTTTTAAACCTCCTTGCTGACCTTCCATGACTTTTTCTCCCACAATTCCTCTCCCACCTCAGTCTTTATCTCATCTTAAAGAATTTAAGGTAATTGTTTTGCATAGGCATTAGCATGCATAAGAAGTATTTGGGAGGGCTTCCATGGTGGCGCAGTGGTTGAGAGTCCGCCTGCTGATGCAGGGGACTCGGGTTCGTGCCCCGGTCCGGGAGGATCCCACGTGCCGCGGAGCGGCTGGGCCCGTGAACCATGGCCGCTGAGCCTGCGCGTCCGGAGCCTGTGCTCCGCGATGGGAGAGGCCACAACAGTGAGAGGCCCGCTTACCGAAAAAAAAAAAAAAGTATTTGGGAGAAACAAATCTGGCCAAAAATTATGTTGCGTTACAAAGAAAAAGTTGTCTGTATCCCATGGTCCCCTGTCTGTTGGTGGCCTTGACCCCAGGTGACACCACCAAGGAGTGGGAAGGCAGCTAACTTTGGCCACTCCATCACTTTGTAATCATAGGCAGGAGGTCTTGCCTCTCTGTGCCTCAGTTTCCTCATCTGTCAGTAGCCCACCTTGCACAGCCCAGGGAGGATGGAAGGAGAACAGAGGTAGGACAGGCAAATGCAGCTCTGAAAGCCTTGGAGAAAACAACCCATAGCAAGACTCCCTACATGTCCTGTGTATGCACCTCCCTGCCCGCTTTTTCTTCTGCTCCTCACCCTCGGCCAGTCCTCTCCTGATGCTGTCCACCCCACCCCCTCCCCAGCCCAAGCTCTGTTCTCCCCACCCTCGCTCCTATTAACCCACTCAAGGCCTGTTTACGGCTGGACCAGCAAAGGAGCGAGAAGTGAGGACACTACAAATACTGGAGATTTAACCACTTTTCTTTAGCCCTGTCACCCCCAGAAGGCACTAAACCCCAGCACCACCTGCTATCCAGCCTCCAACCTCTCACCTCTCCACCCCCTGGGCCCTCGCCCCTGTCAGGTTCAGTTGCTCATGCTCTTGACCCCATCACACTCCTTTCCCTTTCTTCCAACAGCCCTATTTTCCTTCTCCCTTGAGAATTAGGGAGGCAGGTTGTGTGTGGGTTCCAGAGAGGGTCTTGGAGGCAGACCCATCCCCACTTCAACCTTGAGCAAGGTAGTTAATCTCTTTGAGCCTCAGTTTATGCATCTAAAACTGGGCATTAGAGCAATTGCCTCATAGGATGTGGCAAGGATTCTATGAGAGGATGGAGGGGCACTGAGCAGGGGGTGCCCTGCACCAGCCTGTTTGCTTTGTGAGTGGAATTATAAATCTGCTGAACAGAGAGGAACTGTGGACGCTGGGAACATTTGTTTCACGCCTACCTGCTCCCTCCTTCCCACCTAAACCCAGTCCACAGACATGCATGTGGTTGAGTCTTTTTCCCTTCAGTGGCAACATTTCTTTCCCCTTTTCTTGGAGGCAGCGCTGCAGGTGAAGAGGAAACGAAAGATCCTTCTCAGCCCAGCTTGCCCGGAGGAGCTTAGAAAGTGAGGACATGGGTAACGGAGACTGCCGGAGGCCTTCTGACTCTTGGCCAACTCAGGTAGGCAAGCCTGGGGAAGCAAAGCCACAGCTTCCAGGGAGAGCCAGCAAATGACCTCTTTCAGGCTCAGCCTGAGTGGCCCCCCCAGAGCAAGAGGGGATGCTTCCAAAGCTTGTTAAATGATTTTCAGCAATTTCAGAAATTACCTCAACTGGTAGTTTAAATTTCCCTGTAGCCTTAGATTAAAGCAGAAAGAAAAAAGGTGACAGAAGAGAATGTGGCTTTGTCCAAGGAGGGCCAGCTGCTGTCGGCAGCTTCTGAAGAAAATGGAAGGGTCTGCGTTGGTCCCGCCGTGTGGGTGGGCAGCCATGGGCACTGGCTCCCCTGACCTCAGCTTTAGGCCTGGGCCATGGTGGCTGTGAGGACACTCCCGAAACTCCCCCCGCCGCCAGCCTCGATCTCCAGTTTGCCAGTGTCCTCACCTTGAACCCACTCATCAAAGCTGATCTGAAGCTTGTTGAGTTCTTCCTCCTCACCCTAAAAAAGACAACAAAAAACAACCATTGCCTCTGCCATCAGCCTCTCAGACTTAACCTCTATAAACTTCTATTTCGTTTGTTGTTTTTCCTTCTCTGGACTGGGATAAAGGATACCAGGTTCAGACCAACCAGCTTTCCCCTTCCAGAAGCAGCTGGGAGGAAGAGAAAGGCCAGAACTTAGGGTGCCCAGAGGGCTCTGTCTTGAGTGCTACTATTAAGGTGGGATTTTCCTAAGAAGGGAAGCGTGTTCTGCCCACAGTTAGGACTCAAGGAGAGCAGGGAGACACCAGGCACGTCTGGGTCTGGCACCACTCCTTGGGGGAGGAGTAAGGCTGTTGGCCTTTGGGGTCTGCGTGGTGGGGGTCCGTCAGGCCTGCCTCTTGCTGCTCCTCCTCCTCCTGCTCTCTTCAAAAGCCTGTGACCTCGGTGTGCCACAGAGCCCGGTGCTCCAGGCCTCCCCACTCCCATCAGCTTCTGTGGGCCTCTCCCCCAACTCTGCAAGCTTTCTGGTTGTCTTCGCAGCTTGGGAGATGATGTTTTGGCTCCAGGGACCAGCTGTTGATACAGATAATCAACAGAGCCAGGGAGCCTGAAAATCACGCTCTAATTCCAGGCCTGCCGCTGTCTGTTCATAAGATCCTCTTCTCCATCTACAAAAGGTTCTAATCCCTACTCAACTGTTGCTCTAGGACCATGGTGGGGGCCAAGAAAAAGTCACCATGCAGCACTATTTGGGGCTGAGTGGAGAGTGGGAAAGCAGGTGGGCCTGTGTGCTCTGAGGCTGGAGCCTGGGCCTGCGTTCAGACAGGGGAGCTAGACCAGAGCAGAAATCATCACAGAGTCTAAAATATCTCCGGGTATTGTTCTTCCTGGTAGCAAATGATCTTATCTCTGACAGCATTATGTATTTTAGGTATTTCTTATATTAACTTATAAGTTGTAAATTATAAAATATCCTGGGCAGTCAGTGCCCTGTAGACAGTTAGAAACGCCCCATCCTGTCCATGGCCTCTTTTTACTTCGCATGTGGTGCACACATCTTGCCATGTACACACTGCCCTCTACATTGTTCTTTTTTACTACACGGTGTACCAGTTAAGTTGTCCCCAGTTTTCCCTACATTGTAAACCACGTGGTAGAGAATATCTTGACACAGAGACCTGTTCTGCATTTTGCCCACTGATGGAGCCTGAGACCACTCTTGCTGTATCAGAGCAGGGCCCTGCCTCTCAGCCCCAGCTTCACCCCAGAGGAAGCCCCAGGATGGAAGGAAGCCTCTCCAGGTCACACTGTGTTAATGACCAGCCAGCCTGGAGCCCAGGCCCAGGACCTGCTAACCAGTGGGCCATACCCCTCCTTTCACATGAAAGAGGCTTTGCACAATGCCAGGCACCCAAGCCATGCTCAGCGGTAACTGTGAGATCATGGCAGCCTGTCACTGGGTCATTCAGCCGACTGTCTTTCCCACTGCAGAAGCCGGGAAACTCCTGGAGGAGCAGTGGACTTTGGTGCCTCTGGTGAGCACAAGCCAGCAACGAGGACCCGACCCTCCAGGCTCCACTGCCTCCTTGGCTGCAGGTGGAGTGTGTCTGGCACAGGGAACTGCTTCCCAAGGTGTCAGGCAAGTCATTGATACCCCAGGCCTCCCCCTGGAGAATCTAACTAATCAGCCTGGCTGGATGGGGAACTTGGGAACTAAAGTTACCAGTAAACAGAAAGGAAGTGAAACCACCCTCTGCTCCTGCTCCTCCCACCGGGTGACGTGATCTCCTCAGGGAAGTGGCTTTGGGCCTTATTTCCCTGCCCAGAGGCATAGGGTGCAGCTGGTTAGGCTCGAGGCCTTATCTGTGCAGCCTTCCTGCGTGCTTGGTTAGCCCCCGGCCCATAGGTGGAGTCCATGGTCTTGACAAGGTCACTCCAAGCTCTCAGAGCTGCATGTGGATCCCTGCTAGGCTGTCTCCCAACTCTGCCACCCTGGACGAGTTACTCTACCTCTCCAGCCTCAGCCTGCTTTCTATCTAAACTCTAACTATTTTTATTTTCAGTTTTACTTTTGATCAAAAAAACACATGTACATAGTTTTAAAAGATAACCCCCAAAGGGCAGGTTCTGCCCCCCTCCAAGCTTCCTTCTCCTTGGCCCATTGTTTTAGTTCTTTGCATCATTCCTTCTTCTGTTTCCCTTCATATTTCTAAGTAATTTGCTTATAATGCTATTTCTTGATTGTTTCTGCTTTAGAATATTGACCTCCTCGTATGGAAAAATGAGCTCTGATGACCATCTCCCTGCACACTTACCTTCCCATCCTCCCAGTGTTATGATTTGGGGTAAACTGATATTCATGTTCACATGGTTAAAACTATAGAAACATTGTTCTCTGCTAAACCAAGTAGTATCCTATTTCCTTTCTACTACAATCCTCAAGCTATTAATGGTCTCGTTATTTCATTTGCTTTTTTAAAAATACTTTATGCTGTCCCCTACAAAATTATAAAACTCTGAGCAAACACTATAAAGCTCTTGGCAACGTGACTAATCTCAGCAAGTATCACGGAGTCTGTGTTTTCCCTGGAGACTTTGCTCAGGGAGCCCCTCACCCCCCCTCCTCCACTCTCACGGTCCCATCTGTGGGCCCCTCCCTTCCCCAGAGGGAAAAGGCTCAGAGAAGTTAAGGAACTTTGCCCAACATCACAGCAGTAGTAAATGGGGGCAGAGATGTGGACCTAGCCCAGGAGATAGAGTTACGGTCAAGAGCCACCACCCCCTCACCGGAGGATGCTGCAGCCCTGTGGGGTGGCGACCATGTAAACAGGACCACGTGGTGGGTTTAACCTGCAGCAGGATTGCACTTGTGGGAATTCCCTGGCAGTCCAGTGGTTAGGACACTCATGGCACTTTCACTTCCATTGGCCCGGGTTCAATCCCTGGTTGGGGAACTAAGGTCACACAACCTGAGCAGTGCAGCAAAAAAAAGAAAAAAAAGGATTGAACGTGGGGCAGAGGCCTCAGCCCTGACTGCAGAGGGCAGAGGCGGGTCTCCCTGCTCATCTTGAGTGACCCTTCCTGGTAAGTTCCCCCGCATCCACGTCCATCCCTGTCCCAGGCAGATTTGAGAACAGGCTGAGCCACAAGTCTGCCTGACAGCCAGGTCCACACGTTTCTCTGACTGCCCATGGCTACCTCCCATTGAACAGGCTGAGCCAGCCCTTACGCAACTGCCAGGCTGACACGTGCCTTCCAGGGCCACTGGCAACCCCCTTATTACAGGCCACCCCAGGTCTCCTTCACTGGGGGACTGAGCTCTGACCCCAGCCACCATGCTCTGCACTGGAGGCGGCTCCTTTCCTTTGCTGGTCACAGTCAGCTAAGGTGAGCTCCTGGGAAAGCGTGGTTCCGAGGGCCCCAGGGGGCCTGGTCATCCAGTTGTTCACACATAGGCAATTCCCAGCCAAGGCCGCCGAGCCCCTAAAGGCAGCGCACACCCTGAAGGGGACAAAGAGCCTTCTGAGTCCAGAGCTCTTGCTGGAAAGCCCTGTGCCTCACACGGAAGAGGACTGTGCATGGTCTGGGGCCTCTGATGACCACCATCCACCCGCCCCTGAAGCTGCACACCAGAGTGTTGTCAGACGGAGGCCAGACCGGCAGGGGATGCTGCCACTGGGCCAGGACTGCCCCTGGGACACCGGAGCTGGTACAGGACATGTCTCGCTGGCCTAAGCCATCAGGAAGCAAGGAGTGGGCATCAGAGATACTTGGGAAACGGAAGATGCATAGATGTCTCCAAGCAGCCACATGCCTTCTAAACAGACAACTCACCACGATTTAATTGGCAGCTCAAATTCAGTCTGCTAAGTAGGGAAGAAGAAAGTGTGTGGTTGTCATGGCAACACCAAATTGCCCAGGACTGTTGGTCTCCCAGGTAGGAAAGGGAGGGGAGCAGAGCCCAGCCTCTGTTTCCCTGATGGGGATGTTCTGGGGAACAGGGGCCAGGCTGGACACACCTGCTTTCTTCCCACCACCCCAGCTTGCGGCTGAGGGCCTGAGCTGTGTGGTGTGGTGTAAAGGGGGCTGGCTGGCTCAGGGCCCTCACCCTGGGGTCTGGGGCCCGGGTTGTTCAGTCATGCGTGTTCCAGCCCCACCTTAGAGCAACTGGGACTTGGACCCCCCTTTTCCTCTTACCCCCCAAATCCTATGACTTCCTAGCGCTGTGCCCGCAGGCTTGGTCACGGGCATGTGCACAGCTGGCCTTGCTGGCCTATCCTCTGAGTCCAGTCTGAATGACCAAGGGAACAACAGCCTCACCCAGAGGGTGCCAACCAGAGCCACACGAAGGAGGGTGTGGGGCTGATCCTTCCACTCACAAGCACACTGCACTGCCAGCCTGGCCTCCTTGTCTCCATAAGGAATGGAAAGAAGCCATCTGATGGTTGCCCCCTGTAATCTATGCCAAGCTGGGCCCAGGCTTGGGTGGGGGTGAGTGGTAGAGGAAGGGGCTGCTCAAGTGGGGGAGTTAAGCACTAGGAGCTTCGCCTGCCCTCATACCCACCTGCACGGCCCTGCTGATCAGCTTCATGTCTATGTCTGTGGTCCCAGGGCCTGGTCCTAGGAGGTCCATGGACACTTAATGCATGAATGAATGAGTGAATAAATGAATGAATGAGTGGATGACGTATGGAGTGAGGACTGGGAGCAGAGGAACTGGAGAGGCTAGGTTGGGATGAGGAGCTTGGGGGAAGGCCTCAAAGGAGGTGTTTGTCAGGCTCCCCATCCTCCAGTCTGCCCCAGCCCTGGGGCAGCTCCCGTCTTCCAGAGGGACCACTGAGGTCCCTGGCAGATGTGGCCCTGTCACTTGATCCTCCTTCAGAGAAGCAGGGACCCCAGGGCCCTTTCCCCAAGGCCCTTCTCACCTGGTGCCTGATGGGGACTGCCTACCTGGGACCCCACAGACCTGACTGCTTTTGCTACACGGTCTGTGGGTTCTCCTGCTGTCTAATTAGTGCTAATTGGGAGCAGGAAGTGTGTGCGTGAGTGGGGATTCGTGGGGGGGTGTGTGCCTGGAGCTCGTATGTCCTTGTCAGAACATAGAGGCTTCTTGGGACGGGCCCTTGCCCAGAGCCACGGGGCCTCTGTGGGGCCTGGGTGGGACTGACTGGGCATCGTGTGCGCTGAGTGCTTCTCTGCAGAGGCCTGTGCTGTCACTGGCCACCTCCTACCCTAGGTGCCAGCTGCCCCAGGGCCAGGCAGGCCCACTTTGTTCATGTGAATCCTCAGCGCCTGGCACAGAGCCACAACTCTTTGCATTTCAGACTCCAGGAATGAAGGGAAGAGGCCTCCAGGGCTGGCAGGAGAGACATGGAGGGCCTGGGGGAATGACCCGGTCCCAGGCTCAGCTCATGGTTCAGTAAAGGCAAGGAAAGACTTGTTTATCTGATGGGTTCACACTTGTGCCTCCCTTGAGGGACAGAGGATGCAGAGGCCCTCCCTAGAGAGGCGTGACTTCCCCTTAGTTTTCCCTCCTTCCCCAGGTCCCCGCCTCCTTTCACTTGGGGCACAGACGGGGGTGTCCAGAAGCAAAGCAGCTTTTGTGTCAAGCCCTAGGCTAAGTTCTCAACTCCTGTGGTCTCCCCCCATCCATAGGCACTGGTCATAGCCTGATGATAGGCTGCAATGGGGGAAGCAGGGGTGCGGGCGTGTGGGGAACCTGGGCAGAAGCATGTGCCCCATTCCAGAGCTAAGGCTCTCCCTGCTTCCTGTATTGCTTGTGTTGACCATGGTCCGTGAGTACCCTCACCCTGGGCACAGTCAGGCCTCCCTCTTAGTGGACACAGACCCTGTGACCCTAGGACCACCAAGAGCCCGGAAGCAGGGCCCTCAGGGCTCAAAGGTGCTCAGAGATTAAGATAGCTGAGCCGGCTCCTAGGACCAGCCTCAGTTTTAGCCACTGTAAAACAGACTTGTTATTGTGAAGCCGGCACTGGAAAAGGTAGAGTGGGCAGTGGGTTCCTCTGAGGCCTGGGATCCAAAAGGAGAGGCCTGACCGCCGGCGGCCACTAGAGGGCAGGACCCTCCCGTGTGTTTCTTCCAAAGGGCTGGCGAGCAGGGTGGTGGGAGACAATGGCAAGGCAGGCCCTGGACACAGTTGCCAAATGCTGAATGGCTGCTAGTCAGGTCCAGCAGAGGCTGGGGCACTGACCAGAAGTCCACCTGGGCCCTACACCCCACAAACCCTCGCTGAGCCTTTAGGCTTTCCCCTCCTGAGCCTGCTCAGCACCTCGCCTCCCTTCTTAGAATATCAGCGGCAGAGGAGCAATTAGCACTGGCTCTTCAGCCTCCTCTGGGGACACTGAGGCAGGTAGGAACTCAGCTGGCCACACCCCATGCGTTGGCTTGCAGTAGACCAAGGGCTGACCGTGACCCAGGCACTCACAAAGACTCCGTGGGGTCAGAGTTGTTGGGATCATGCTGCTTTGGCAGATGAGGAAACTGAGGCTCAGAGGGGCTTTTGTCTGCCCGAGGTACACCAGCAATGGTGGTACAGGGATTCCAGCCCGGGCAGAGGGACGGCAGAGCCTGTGTTTGAGCTACCACGCAGCGTTGCCATCACACATGCAGAGACACCCTCCCATGACCCTCCCAGACATGAATGCGTGTGTGCCCACAGGGCCCTGGTAACTAGCTGCAGCAAGCACGGGGTGTCTCTGCACCCTACCTCTCCCAGCCAGAGGCTTCTGCCTCATCCGGGCCTGGCCGGTAGCGAGGCCCAGGAGCACTACCTCCCGGGTACAGGCTCCTTGAGGATGCCCACCCCACCCTTGGGCAGGAGGAGCTGTGTGAGAAGCTGTCCATGCTGTGACCACGCCTCCTTCATGGCCCCTTGGTGCTAGTGGGGAAGTGGGTGCCAATTAAGGGAGCAGATGGTGGCCCTGTCCACCTCATGAGGCTGTGCTTACAGCCACAGGAGTCAAGGACCTGCGTTTAAGCCCTTGTTTGGCCTTGTTCCTCCAACCAGGCTTGGAGCTCTTTGCCCAGGGCGGGGAGTGGGGAGTTCCTGACCCAGGCTGCCCTACTTCTGCCCTTTCCCAGAGAGGGCGAAGGCCATGGAGCTACTGGGCATCATATTTCCGGTGAGGGCCCGAGCAGTTAGAAGCTGAGTCCAGCTGTCCCAATACTGCCTTGGAGCAGTAGAGAATGAGGGTGTCTTTGGGGCCTGTTTCTGGAGCTCTGGTCTGAACTGAGCTATAGCTCATACAGCTGATTTGCATGGAGATCCCCCACTGGGCTGCTGGGCTGAAGTAGTGGGCCCTGTTAAGGGCTGGGGTCTGGTTGGGGAGGTAGCCCTGTGCCAGATCTTTCTCTATGGCCCAGTTGGCCTCCTGGTGTGTTGAGACCTGTGAGCATCAGGCACGCCTGGGAGGGCAGCTCCACAGGCCAGCCCGAACAGGGTACTTGGGGGAACCCTGTCTTCCAGCCAAGTATCTGGGGAACAAACCCCACAGACTTCAGAGTGCACCTCCAATAGTGCTAGGGTCCTCTCAACAGCTCCAGTGACCATAGGATTCAGTGCACCCATTTTACAGATGGGGACCCCCAGACTCCGGCCACACCACCCCTTCACCAATAGCTTCTTCACTGGTCTCCTTGACTTCAGTTCTCTCTCTTCCTTCCTTGTTCTCAATTAAAACAATTTTTTTAACTTTTAAAATTAGTTTTTATTACATAAGAAGTACATGAAAACATCCTCTTTTTTTTTTTTTTTTTTTTTTTTTTGCAGTACGCGGGCCTCTCACTGTTGTGGTCTCTCCCGTTGTGGAGCACAGGCTCCAGACATGCAGGCTCAGGGACCATGGCTCACAGGCCTAGCCGCTCCGCGGCATGTGGGATCTTCCCGGACCAGGGCACAAACCCGCGTCCCCTGCAACAGCAAGTGGACTCTCAACCACTGCGCCACAAGGGAAGCCCAAAAAACATCCTCATTTTTAAAATGTAATACAGTAAGATTAAATTGAAAGGCTCCCTTGGCCTTGTTCTTCACAAGCTCAGGGTTCACAAGGGTTAGGAGTTTGATATTTCTCTATAAAAGGAGAATAATTATACTTGTGCTACCCAAGCAACAGATTTATTGTATAAAAAAAAAAGAAAGTGCTTTAGGAGAATGTGTGTTTAACACAAATAGATGATTTATCAAATGTCCTGTGAATGTGAAATGGTTGTGTCCCAGTGGTGGTGCTCAGCTGTGCTAATGCCCTGGCCCTGCAGGCAGCCCATCCCATGATGACACTGCCACCAACGCCCTGACTTCCTATCTCTGTCCCCTTATTTTGGCTTCAAGACTCAATCATTTTCTTTTAAAAGCTCACATCTCAAACTATTTTCAGAGTTTATTTTCTTTTTTCTCCCAACCCCCCACAATAAGATTTGGGGTGGGATGGGGACAGGTAGGGACGTGAGGGAAGCCAAGCAGGGCAGGAAATGTCTAGCAGAACACCCCTCCCAGACTGTAGACCCAGGTGCTCCTGCACAGCCTGTGCGTCTGGCAAAGCCTGTGCTCCTGTGGACATGCAGCACCCCCAAACCAGCCATGTCCCCCTCCCCCTCCTCAGTCATTGTAATTGCAGCAGAGGACATGCACTATATGGATATCCCATGGGCTTATCTGTTCCTCTGTTCCTGGATGTCTAGGCTGTTTCCAGTGGGGTGCTATTCCAGACTGCCACAACGGACACCCCTGTGCACGTCTCCTCTGGGGTCTTTCAGAGATGCTGAGAACTGAACTCGCTGAGCTGAGAGGCAGGTGCTAAATCACCCTCCAGGGACTTCCCTGGCGGTCCAGTGGTTAAGATTCCGCACGCCCAATGCAGGAGGCACGGGTTCGATCCCTGGTTGGGGTACAAAGATTCAGCATGCCACACAGTGCAGCCTAAAAAAACAGAAAAAAAAAAATCACCCTCCAAACTCTTGAGCTCACACCCAGGATCAGAAGACTTTGTTGCACTAACAACACTTTGTTGCACTAACACTTTGCCAAAACATCTCCTTTCAATGTGAATTTCTTTCATTACTCATCTTATATGTTACTTATTAATTAATTAATTTATTTATATTGTATATATTTAAGATGTATAACTTTACATCTTAAAGGCAGGATCTGTCTGGTGAGGCCTCTCCTGAAGCAGAGCCCTGACCTCAGCTCCTTCTCCAAGGCCGGGAGACTTGGAGATTGAGGTCAGCGGCCTGCTGGGCCCTCTCCTCCAGGCTGGATCTGAACTACATCCTGGCCCCAGGTTTCTTCCTGACATCTGACAGCAGGGCTGGCTGGAGGTGTAGCTGACATGGTCCCTGCTCAGGCTCAATCTAACTAGGGGGGAACTGCCCCAAAGCAACTCACTTGGAAAAGATTGACCTTTCCTGGACTTCTCACTCTGAATTAACAAATCCCAATCTGTCTCAGCCTTCACTTTCTGCTTCTAGAAAATGGGGCGAAGGAGGACCCAGAATAGGAGATTAAGAAGCAACAGACAGGCAGGTGCTTTGGGCAGTGGGAAGATAGGGTCCGGGTCCTGGGAGCTCAGTGTGGATTCTAGCATCCGCCAGGCCAGGTGCTGGGAGAGGTTGAAGTGTCAAGTTTGGGGCTCTCCTGGGCCTGTCTCAGATGTTTTTCCCAGCCCTCCCTGAGCTCACCATGCCTTTTCTATGCCCACTCCCCCCCCCCCAACCCCGCATCCCACCAAACAGCATTGAGGATCTGCTGGCCAGTAGCCACCAAGAGCTCCAGGGAAATAGAGAGCAAGCCCATTTGATGATGGAAATGCGCTTTCAAAAAAGCCCATTCTTGGGATGCCATGGGCTTGTTTCCCTCTGACCAAAGGAGACCCCACCTTGGAGAGGGTAAGGAGAGGGTAGGGAGAGAGGTAGGAGAGAGGGGCCGGACTGGGCTTTCTGCCTGGCTGCAGTGCTTTGGGGTTATGTTGAGTGTCTGGGTGGATGATCACAGGCAGGTGACTTTTCTCTGAGCTCCTGTGTCATCATCTTTAAAGTAGGCAGAATACTACCTGCCACACAGTGTTGTGGTGAGAATTGAATGAATCCACACATGGACAGACCATCTAGCCAAGGGCTGCACACATGTGAAGTGGACCACAAGCAATCGCTGATCAGACATTGCCCAGTGTTTAGTGGACACCCAATAAATGGTGACTGTTATCACGGCGGCAATAGTTTATGTGCCCACGGCCGTAGGCACCTGTGCACGTCTATAAATCCACGCCTGTTGCCGGGGATCCTCCCGGGATGTGTGTGAATGAGTGTGTGTGTGGTATGTGTTTCCACATGTGGACAACCATGTCTTGCCACAGGTGTGGGTGTGGACCCCCTGGGGTCATTTCTTCTGCAGAGCCAGTGCTCAGAAGGTAACAAGTAGGGGGCAGTCTGAGGAAGGGCTGGTGCTTGGATGGAAAAAGGAGTGGACAGGCTGAGCATGGGCAGAAGACAGGGCAGGAAAAAACAAAGATGAGATTAGTCTATATTGGGTGCAGTGGGTAAGGTCTATTAAGGTCAATCCCTGTCACCCTCTGCACCAGGGCTACCCCTTAGGAGAGGCTTGGGCTGGGCCCCTTCTTCCCAGCAAGGTTGGCTATAGCTAACCTTATGCCCTGCCCCAGCCAGGCAGTCCTGGGGCCTCAGAAAACCCAGAGTCTCGTGGTGACAGGTGGCCCAGCTGACTTGAGGGCATGATGTGGCCTGTCCGATTGTGATCTTCCTCCAAGCCCTCCATGCTGTAAACTGCCACTTACATGTGTATGATCTCATTCACCAGCCAGTGCACTCGACATTCGGTTGAGACCAGAACCAGGAAGATCAATTCCCAGCCAGGCTCCTGAAGGATGGGTTGGATGAAGGGAACGCTAGTGCGCACACACAGGGCCTCTGCCTGCTTCTCTGCAGCACCCCTCCCCCAGAGGCTCCTCATTTCGGAGTGCATCCTGGAGGCTTATTTTTCCTATCGAGAAATAAGTTACAGTCAGTAAAAAGCACTAATCAGGACTGTACAACCCGATGACTCTGATGCAGATGGACACCCATGTAACCATGACCAGAGCAAGGTTCATCACCTCAGAAAATTTCCTGTGTGCCATCCCAGTCTCTAGCACCCACTCAAGAAGTAATTGCTACTCTGACCTCCATCATCAGAAATTAGTTTTGCTGTCCTAGAACATCAAGTAAATGTAGTCATACAGCATGTTCTTTTTTACGTCCAGTTTCTTTTGGTCAGAATGATTTATTTTAGATTTGCCCATGTTGCTGCGCCTAACATTTGTTCATTCATTTTTATCACTGAGTAGTATTCCGTTGTATAAATATACCACAATTTACCTATTCTTCTGTTGACGGGCCTCTGGGTTGTTTCCAGTTTTCAGCTATTATGAATAAAGCTGCTCTGAATATTCTTGTGCAAGTCTCTGTGTGTGGGTGTGTTTTTACTTCTCTTGGGTAAATTTAACCGAAGAGTGGAGAAACTGGATCACAGGGTAAGTGTGTGTTTAATTTTATAGGAAACTGACAATAGCAATGAATGTGAATTCCAATTGTTCTTCATCCTTGGAAGTCCCTCTGTTCCAGACCCTCGGTTGCCTCAAAGAGCCCACCCCATTTCTCATCTGGAAGTGAGCCTGGCTGCTCGAGGGGGCAGGCATCCTCCAGGAACCCAGAGTCCTTCTACAATGGAGGATCTACTGATGTGGGAGACTACAAGTTGGGCACCACAGAAGACCTTTACTTGCATGCTTTTACTTAATCCTCTGGTTGCTGGGGTCCCACCAAGAACAGTGCACAAGACGTTTGCTGTCTGCAGAGAGCCTGCCCCCACCTGCCAAGGCTGCTTCTCCCCAGCAGTGCCTCCTGGCTGCCATAGTAAATCTATCAGAGGACCCAGCACAAAGGTGCTGGGAGGGTCTATAGAGCCTCTCCTCCTTCCCCACCTGCACAGAGGAAAAGCCAGGCCCTGGGAGAGAAGGGACAAGCAGACTCAGGTTTTCTGCTCCCAGCTCAGGAGAAGAAATCAGGCCTCCTTCCTTGGAGAGAGGCCCTTTCTAGGACCCCCTTTCTTTGAACCAACCCTCGGGAGGACTTTACTCAGCTGGAGCACTTCTGGGTTGGCCATTTAATAGATCTGTCTGTGCACCTCAGTCCCACCTGTGCAGGCACACAGCTGGCATCAATGAGAGGAAGCATGCATGAATGATTTAGTCTGGCTCTGCTGCTTGGAAAACTCCTTATCTGAAATATTCACAATCGTGTTCACAGCCCAATCCCAAATCTTTGAGCTGAAAGAACCTCTAGACATCTTTGAGTGCATTGCTCTGCTTTCAACAGCCCAAATGTTACTAGCCAGATTATAAGGATAAAATAATTGATATCAGGAAGTTAAAAGTGACTGTCTCAGGTTTTGTGCTCCAGAACTGACTGAAGACAGTGGAGAACGGAAATTTGAGGATTTAGGAGCAAGACCCAACAGGAATGAAGATCACACATCTCAGGAATTATAAAGTAAGTAATGAGAAAATTAGAATTCAAATGGCTACACTTCATTTTGTACAAAGCTACCGGGTAAAGCAAGGTCCATTGGCATTATCTCTGATTTTGTCTGTATTATGCAGAAATCTCTTTCCTCCCAAATCCACCCAGTGCTGACAAGCAGGGAAACAAGTTGGGGGCCTAGAAGTGGTACCACACATTTGGCTGGAAGCCCCGCCAGGTAACTGTGAGGCTCTTGTTTATCAGGGAGATTAAGCTTCCCTGTTGCTATAACAGGCATCAAACAAACATAATGAATGTCCGTGTTAACATGTTATAGATTCATACCAATATCCTAATAGTTATTGAATGTAAGCTATACCTTAATAAAAAAGGAAAAATGGTAGCATGGGAAGAGGCAGGGAGTGCGATGGAGGGCATGGGACAGGCGGGGACTGTGGTCTCCAGTCATGGCAAGCAGGCAGGGGATGGAGAGAGGACTCCGAGCATCAAAGGGATGGAGGCTGCGCTTGCCCAAGCCCAGCAGGTGGCTTTGGGGAGAGGCTGGGAGGGTCCACTGTCATGTCGCCCTTTACTCTTTCCTCTCCTGGTGGGCTTACCCTGCTAACTCCCTTCCAAGGGCCCAATGGCCAGCTCTCTTCATGAACCTCCCACCTCTGACCCTTTAGGAGGCCATGACAGGCTTGGAGAATGTTCTGTGCCTGAGTTGGCCCTACTCTCTACTCCCTCCTGGCTCCTGGGTGGCAAGTAGCCAAATACAGGAGCCCTTGGCCAGCATAGTGAGCCTTGGTGTCCTGATTCCAAATGCCAGCTCCTCAGCCCCAACTTGACCTCCAGGTCTTGGAAGTGACCTCTCTGGGGTCAAGCCTGAGTGACTGCTTCTTTTTAATGTGGTTTTCAGAACAGGTGGGTAGAGGACCACGGGGAATGAGGACTAAATGTCCCATCAAAGACATACACATCAGATAAAAGTGTGTATGTGTATTTAGGTATTTACATATATATGTATGTGTGTGATATATATATATACTTTTTAATGTGTGTGACTGTTGACGGGACATTTATTATATATATTCAAAATATTTAATACATGTTATATTAACTACATTTTATTATATACTATAAATTATATTTTCATTTACATATTACACATTTCATATCACACGTACATATCTCTATAGATTTAGTATTTCATATTGTTTTATTATATATTTTCATAGATCATATGTTATATTACTAATTAATAATTAGGAATATTTCTAGTACATTATATTTAATATATTACAAAATATATATGCTGTTAACAAAGAGGAATGAAAACACACATCCACAGAAAGACTTACATATGAATGTTCATAACAGCGTTATTCATAATAGCTCTAAATTGGAAAGAACCCAAATGCCCATCAACAAGGGAACGGATACACAAATAGTGATATACCCATACAATGGAATACTATTCAGTAAGAAAAAGGAATGAGCTACTGTTACATGCAACAGCATGGAGGGATCGCAAAATCATTAAGTTGTATGAAAGGAGACAGGCAAAAAAAGAGTACCGACTATTTAATTCCATTTATATAAAATTCTAGAAAATGCAATCTAAACTGTAGTGAACAAGCACATCGGTGGCTACCTGGGGATGTTCGCAGAGAGAGGGATGAATTGCAAAGAAATGTGAAGAAACTTTTGTGGGTGATGAAAATATTTGTTTTCTTTATTGTCATGATGCTTTCATGGGTATATTCATATGTCAAAACGAATCGGATTATAAAATTAAATATGTGTAGTTTATTGTACTTCAATTATACTTCAGCAGTGTAAAAAAAGAAGCATTTTTAATCCCATTCCTTTTTTTAACAATATTATTTTTCACGTATATTTTTTAATATTGGTAAAAATAATCATTTAATATAATAATTTGTGAGGGCCAAAATGATTATACTCCTTTGATAAATAAAATGAAAATTATATTAAAGTAGTATTTATCTTACCTTTACTTCTTCCTTTAAAAATTTCTATATATTGTGTATGTTTTATAATGCATGTAATATTTTACTAGATATAATAGTGTGTGTGTATATAATAATGATTTAAACATAAGTAAACATACTGGAGGGTATATGCTCAAAAATTCACTGATACGGGTACAATATTTTGAAGACCAGTAGAAAAGAGAGGTGCTGAATCTTCATTCCTTGGGCATTCTGTGTGATTAAAATAATATTATTTAACCTGAAATAAAGGAGTGGTTGAACATCAGAGGAAAAGGGAATAATCTTCTGATACATGTAACAATGTGGATGAATCCCAAAAACAGGCACAAAAAGGTATTACTCTATGATGAATTTTTTAAAAACAGACAACACTAACTATGGAGACAATTAAGACCCGATGCAGCCAAATAAATTAAAAAAAAAAAAAGAAAGAAAAGAAGTCAGATCAGTGGTTGCCTGTGGGCAGGGGAGTCACTGAAAGGGGATGGAAGGAACTTTCTGGGTGATGGAATGCTCTGTATCTTGATTGTGGTCGTGGTTACCTCTGTCAATACTCAGAGACTGCACACTTATAAAATGGGTGCATTTTACTCTATGCAAATTACCCCTCCCCCAAAAAAAGAGTATTGTAAAAAAACCTCACTGTGCAGGTCAAGTAAAGTTCCACCTGGGGCCACATTTGATCCAAGGGCTACAGGCCTGTGTCCTTGGAACCAGTCACTGCAGACTTCTCTCATACAACTTTTAAATGGAGATATTACTCAGATACCATAAAATTCACCCTTTTAAAGTGTACAGTTCTGCAGTTTTTAGTATATCATGAAGTTGTGCAACCATCACCATATCTAATTTTTGAACATTTCATCACCCCAAAGATAAATGCCAGCCTTGTTTTCCCTGCATTGCTGAGTATTCTTGGTCACCAGTTCTGTGCCCTTAAACTCTTGTTAGCAGATAAGAAGTTGAAGGGGCAAAAAGGCTTAGGAAAATTGCATGGCCCAATAATATAAAATTGAGGACATTGTGCCCATTAATTTTGTTTTCCTCCATGAATTGGGAAAAGAGAGCTGTGGAGGTAGAGGGGGATCCCTGGGAATGAATTGTGCATAGCCCTGGGCTTGTGATACTCAAGGATGGAAATGGGGTCTGGTGAGCCTGTGCTTTTCCTAAGGTAGGTGACTGGGGAAAAGCAAGCTAAGTGCCCTACGTAGACAGAGAAGGAAGTGGAGAGATCTTGGGAGGCCTCCTGCAGGAAGTGGCTTTGGACCAGGCCAATTATTATAATTCTGTTGTGCTTCGCAGTTTGCAAAGAGTGTTTATGAACGTTACTGCCTTGGATTCTCAGGACCCAGCAAGATAGGTGGCTTTATCCCCATTTTTATAGAGGTGAGGAAACTGAGGCCCAGAGATATGAAGTGTCCCATAAAGGAGGTCTTATTGGGGAATTCCCTGGCGGTACAGTGGTTAGGACTCCGTGCTTCCACTGCTAGGGACCCGGGTTCGATCCCTAGTCGGGGAACTAGGATCCTGCAAGCCACGCGGCGTGGCCAAAAATGAATAAATAAATAAAAATAAATACATTAAATTAAAATTTTAAAAAAGGAAGTCTCATAAATAAACAGTGACTAAATCTGGACTTGACCCCCAAGCTGTGTGCCTCCAAGCACACTGCTCTTTCCCTTACAACACGGTATAGGAGAGAGGGATGCCTGGCGGGGTGAAATTGCAGGAGCCAAGATGTGGAGGTGGAGCCAGGCAGGTGTTGAAGGGACACGTGACAGTGGCCTGTGCCCCTAGGGAAGCAGGGCCAGCATAGTGAACTGGGCTTCAATGGAGAGTGGCATGGTGTAAGCAGGGACTCTTTGGTGGTGGTCTACTTGATCCTTTGCATGATTAGCCACAGGGCATCATCATGTGACTTGCTTCCCTTGGGCTGATTGAAGGGTGCTGGCTGGTCAGTGGCAATGGAGGGCTGCTGACAGCAGGGCCTGGGAGGCTGCAGAACTTTAAGTTCTTCTTGGGTGGAAAATGGGCCCATGTCCTGGCTGAGGGCTCTGTGGGTCCCCAGAGTCCAGGCCTGGCCCTAATGCTCTCATTCAGAACAAGGCCCTGAGTTGACACCCACCTGCAGAGAGTAGGACTGCTTGGAAGTAGCAGGGGACGGGGGTTCATACGGAATGATCACACGCTGACCCCTTGGTCAGTGAGGGCAGGAGGTCATAGCCTCCACCCCCAGAACCAGTAGGAAGTGGAGACTGAGTTGGGAATAGCCAGGGTACGTCATGGGTGTGCCAACCTCTGGTCTCGGATGTTGCCAGCTGACCCACTAGCCACCCTCTCATCAACCTGCTGCTTCTCAGGGAAAGGGCCAGCTTCATAGTGAATGAAACAGGCACATCTCTGCCCTCAGGGGGACTGATGTCTGTGGGGTTATTAGACAAGGGTGACAGACCCCACAAAATGACAAAAATACAGATATAAATTATAGGTACCAATTGTGGGGAGAGAGAGAACCTGTTAGGTGGAGTGGGCAGGGAAGACTTCTCTAAGGAGACCACCTTCTTATTTATTTATTTATTTATTTAATTTGTTAATTTTTGGCTGTGTTGGGTCTTTGTTGCTGTGCACGGGCTTTCTCTAGTTGCGGTGAGCGGGGGCTACTCTTCGTTGTGGTGCGTGGGCTTCTCATTGCGGTGGCTCCTCTTGTTGCAGAGCACAGGCTCTAGGTGTGCAGACCCTAGAGCACGCGGGCTTCCGTAGTTGCCGTGTGTGGGCTCAGTAGTTGCCGCGCGTGGGCTCTAGGGCTTGCGGGCCTCAGTAGTTGTGGCACACGGGCTCAGGAGTTGTGGTGCCCGGGCTTAGTTGTGCTGTGGCATGTCAAAACTTCTCGGACCAGGGATCGAACCTGTGTCCCCTGCATTGACAGGCAGATTCTTAACGAGTGCACCACCAGGAGGAAGTCCAGGAGACTACCTTCTTAAACAGATACTGGGACAATGAGATGGTACTAACTATGTGAAGGTGGGTGCATGAGGTGGGATGGAGGGTGTCCCAGGCAGTGGGAACAGAGTGTGCAAGGGTCCTGAGGTGGGAAGGGGCTTGTCATACTTATGGGATGGAAAGGATATAGGTACAGGTGAACTGCAGCAAGCAAGACTGGTGAGTGGTGCCTGGTGAGTTTGTAGGATGGCCAGGCCCAGTCTCAGAGGCCAAAGTAAGTCTTTTGGCTTTTTCAAAGTGCAACGGGAAGCCCTGGGAGGCTTTTGAGCAGGGGTGTGCCATGATCAGAAGTCAGTTTCCTCCATGCTTCTCTGGCATTGCCTCCTCTGTGAATAACTACTATACGAAATTCCAAGTGGCAGAGGGGTTGAGGGGCTGGTCCACCAGGTTTGTGGTCTGGCTCTGGCTCTCACTGAGTGACCTGGAAACTCCCAGTTTGCTCTTTGTCCATAGCGAATGCCATGACCTGCCCTGGGGGATGTTGCAAAGGGTAAAGAAGATTTCCTGCATGTGCATACATGTCCATACCTACACGGGGCCCTGCACAAGCCAGACTCTTACATGGTAGTTCCTTGTGGCTTTCTGCTCTTCCTCTTCCTCAGGGGTCGTGAAGGTGAGCAACAGAGAGAGGCTGGAGTCAACGAGGGACCTCGCTTCTGTCTGAGTTTTAACATATTTGGAGGAAAGATAGCACATGTCCTGGTTGGGAAAATGAAATATTATAGAGTATTTGATCTGTTTAAATGAATTCATAGGTTTAACGTAACTCCATGCAAAATCCCTTTTTTTTTGGAAAAATATCAATAACAATGCTGATATTTACTGAGTATATATATATATATATATATATATATACACTATATGACAGGCATTGAGCTTGTGAGGCAGGTGTTACTTTTATCCCCGTTTTACAGACCAAGACCATAAGGCCTAGAGGTGATAAGCAACTTGCCAAGGTCACAGGGCTGGTGAGTGTTGAACCTGGATGATCCCATCTCCAAAGGCAGCACTCTTAAGCCCTGTATGATTATCCTAAAATGTGTACGGACTTAAACCAGTCTGGATATCAAGTGATATTCTGAATAAAAGAAGACCCCATGAGGAGGATTCTAGCCCTGCCAGATGTGAGAACCTATTTTAAAGAACCAATATTAGATCCACATGGTATTTGCTTAAACCAAAGTCTGTGAAAGGAAATGGACAATTCAGAAATAGACCAACCAAAATCAAAAGCCTAGCATAAAAGTAGATTTTACTAAGCAAAGGATAAGGGAAGAATTATTTAATTAATGGTGACTGCATAAAAACTGGTGATGGTGGTGGTTAATTAAATCTATATTTTACCCCACACAGCAAAATGAACTTGCCATGGATAATCACCAAAGAACTAGATGTAAAATGAAGTTTTAGAAAACTAGCAGAAAATAAGACTATCAGATGGGTCGAAGAAAGGTTTGTCTGCATTGAAACAATTTTAAAAAATCACAAAGGACCATAATGACAGATTGAATAAAACAAAAAAGAACAATGGACTGGGAAATATTTGGATCACTTATGACAGAAGAGCAATATCTATAACATAAAAAATGCTTATTCAATGTTAGAAGAGGTTCAAGTCCCCAAAAGATGAATGGATATGAACAGATCATTTACAGAAAGGGAAATACAGAATAGTAAATGCATGGAAAAAACATTTCTTTTTAAAGTCATCTAAGAAATACTGAAGTAACCTTGAAATACCAATAGACACTGTTAAAATAGGGGAGAAAAAATGATGGTACCCAACGCTTAGAAATGTGTATTGAACTCTTTTACACTTGTTCCTGGGAGGTGCAGAGTAAGTGGGGCAGCTCTTTGGGAAGCCCTATGGCACTGTGGGGCAAGAACACCTTGCTGTTCCTTAACCTTCCACCTGGTTATTCGACTGTCAGGAATTTGTTCCAAGTGCAGAACTAAGATACACATTAGCAAACAATTACAAGGAACCAAAATAGGCAATATTAAGAGACTGAGTGAATGGATGAGGATACCTGCACACATTAAAAATGAATCGTGTGAACAGAAGAAAAATGTTAGCGATGGTAGCAAACACAAAAGAGAATGTGTGGTTGCAACTATGTAAAGACGTGCATATAAGCGGAAGGTTTCATGTGTAAAAAGTTGCATTTTGTAGTAGTATTATGGATACTTTATTCTTTTTTCATGTTTCTTTCTCCCTGGTTTTCTTATTCTTTTCAGTGGCAGTTAAAACAAAAACAAACAAACAAAAAAACTGGATTCAAATCTAGCCAGCAGCGTGACTTTGAGCAACTCTTGTCTGTAAAGTGGGGTAATATTTTCCAGCGCGATGGTTGAGGTCAGTAGGAAGTGATTTGAGCCGCATTTGGCACCCCAGACCTCCTTCTTGCGGTGGGGGCGCCTCCTCCTCCCCGAAAAGCAGGAGCCGTCAAAGCCCTCTTGGAGACCTCCTCCCTGGGCCCGGGAGTCCAGGCACTCCTGGGTCTCCACGGCACAGGGACTCCTTCCTGCATGGAACTCTCCAGAGCAGGTGGGGATAGGGGTGTCCCACTGGCACCTGCCCTCGCTGGGGAAGGGGCAAGCTCGGGGAACATAACGCCCGTGGGCACCTCGGGTTTCGGGGCTGGCTTGTAGCCACCTTCGAGCTTCTGTCCCGACCCCGGGCCCCCCCTGCACTCCCGGCGGAATTCGGCAGCCGTCTTGTGCCCCCTCGCCGGGGCCCCGAGCGGCAGGAAAACTCGGATATCCAGGGCACCTCCTGCGGAAGCCTAGAGACACCGGGTGTGCCGGGGGTCCGGGTCTGACTTCGCAGACAGAGGGCACTTGGGTGCCTTCTCAGATCTCAAGGGTCGCGCCACGTCTCCGACGTGGGCCAGGCGGGCGGACGCAGCCCTCTCCCACGGCGACACGCGCCGATCTGGTATCCAGCTGTCGCTCGGTCCATTCCTCCGCTAATGCCATCTTGCCGGAGGCTGTCACGTGCGGACGACAGCATCGCGCTTCCCCCGGCTCGGACGCCAAAATCTACACAGGGACGCCACCCGGTTTCCTGGGCTCTGTCCACAACCCGAGGTGAGGCGCGGGGGCCCTTCCCTCGTGGGTTGGAGCAGGGACACGGTGGGCGCTGGGTCCCTGGGGGCGCGTCTCCCTGTCGGGGCCAGGCAGCGCGGGGTCGCAGCGCCGTCGGGGGCCGGAGGCGCCGCCGCTTGCCTTGCGCCACGGCCTCGGGGGTGTCCGCTGCAAGTTGTGGGCTGCGGGCACGTGGGGCTGGGGCGGCTGGCGGCGCTGGACCCCCCAGGACCCCAGTCCGCGGCCGCCTCGCCTCCCGCAACCGCCCAGCGGTGCGGGAAGACAAGCGGGCGAGTTCTGGGAGGCCAGGCCGGGGGGCGCCACGCGTGCGGCGCGAGGGGCGCGGGCTGCCGGGAGGAGCGCGGATGGTGGGGGGGCGCGGGCGCATGCGCCCTGCGCCCGTGCCATATTGGAATGAGTCGGAGCGCTGAGCGCCGCCGCCGCCGCCTCCGCCGGAGCGCGGGTGGAGGGGGGCGGGGAGAGCTGCCGGCCGCCCCGCTCCGCGGAGCCCAGCAGGAAGAAGGGCGCGAGCGGGCGAGTGCAGGCGGCGCGAGCGGAAAAAGCGCCCGCACGGGGGAACGAAAAGAAGAAAAGAAAGAAAACGAGCGCGAGAAGGGAAAAGCGAGCGATCGAGCGAGTGCGCGCGCGAAAACTCCCGACAGGTAAAAAAGCGGGGCCGCCGACTGGGCCTTCCCGCGCGGCGGCCTGAAGGGGCGGCGGCGGCGCCGGGGCGGTGGACCGCGCGGCGTCCCCCTCGAGGCGGCCACGCAACTTTGGCAACGAAAATCCGCCGGGAGCCGAAGGGCGGCGGGCGCGCGGTCTGAGGCGCCAACGGGCGGCGGCAGCACGTTGGGGGCGGGGGCGGGGCGGGTGTGTGTGGGGGGGAAACGCGGCGCCCGCGCGCGGCCTGGCGCGTCCCCGCGCGCCGGCCTGCCGGGCAGCAGGAGCGCGCCTGGGCGCCTCGCCGCGGCGGCGGCAGCCGGCCGTCCCGGGCGGACAGCGCGCCGAGCGGCAGCCTTGGGGCGTGAAAGGAAAGTGGCCGGGCGGCGGCAACGCCGGCGCCCAAGTTCCCCGGCCCGCTGGGCCCGCCGCGCGCCCCTCCCCGCGCGTCCCGCGCTCCCGCCCGCCGAGCCCCCGCGGACCCGCCCGCCGGGCTCGCTCCGGGCCGGGGCGCGAACCCGCAGCAGGACCCGGGGGCGCGCCGCCCGCGCGGAGGTCCGAACTTCGCAGGGCCGAGGCGGCCGCTGAGCGTCTAGCGGCCGCCGCAACCGGTTGCTTCGGGCCAGCGTGGTGGAGTGCGCTGGGCCTTCCTAGCGCCGCGCGAGCGGGCCGAGGGCTCGCGGGGAGCCCGCTGCTCGACCCCAGCCGGGCTTGCCGCTCGGGAGGTCCGTGACCGTTTCGATTTCTGTTCTTAAAGTCTCGTTTTGGACCTTGAAAAGAGGCTATGGAGAGGCGAGCAGAGTGTCCTGAGAAGGCAGGCCTGCCCTGTGGGGAGCAGAAACGCCTTGTGAGAACAGACATAAATTCCCGCGGAAAGGATGTATGTTAAGTTTTTCACAAGATGTCAGCTGCTCACTGGGTTCTAAAACTGAGCCGTAAAGGACAGGTCACCTGCACGTTTTGTTATGCGCCAGGATTGGGGTAGGACACCCTTGGCAGGGCCAAGCGTTTTATTTAGTGGGCGTTATTCCCAGCGGTTCTCTCAAAGCCATGCGGATGGACGGCCCTGAGCGAGGTTTCGTGAGCCCTACTTAGCAGTGATATAGTCTTGAGAACCAAGAAACCATCAGAGAGATTTGAAAGGAAATAAGATGGATTTTGTCAATCCCTGCATATGCCTTCTCCTCTGGAACCACATTTTTCAGATGTCACACTTTATTGCATCGCAAGCAAAATGCCTGAAAATGTAATTGTTCATTTGTCAACTGTCTTGACAGGAGGAAGGAAGATGAGTGTTTTCTTGCATACACTTTGGGGCCTGTTGGCCTCGTGTTTTGAGGGATATGTTGAATCTTTCTAGGCCACAGGTAGATTCAGAGTTGAGATTTGTTTATAATGTCAGAAAAGTAACTGCTTTGTGGAAACGAGAGTCGCCCAAGATCAGGAAACAGTTACATTACTGCTGTTGTCATTGACTAGCTGTCTTATCTTGGGTATGTTTCTTACCCTTTACAGATTTGGTTTTCCTTATTTGCAGAGTTAGAGGATGAGTGGATCATTATTCTGCTGCTTTCAGTTCTAAAATTCGGTGACTTTTTAAAGTGAACGATTAAAAAAATCTCGGTCTGTACTTTGAAAGGTTCTACATAAAAGTGCTCACAATGTGCATCTTTATTAAAATACATTTAGAGAAAATATCTTGGGAGCTCTGGATGATTTCATGTAATTATCTGGAAAGATAGTTACACATGTATTTTAATATGTTTTTGAAATTATATATATATATTTATTCATTTATTTATTGAGGCCTAACTTACAGTAAAATCTTAAGTACATAGAGTTCAATGACTTTTTACGTATGTATACGCTTTGGTAGCTACACTCAGATTAAGATATAGAACATTTTCAGCCTCCCAAAGGGCTCTCTTTACATTCTTTCCGTTCAGTAAACACCTTCCCCCTCCCAAGGTGATCACTATACTGACTTCCATCACCACTGGTAAGTTTTGCTTTGCAGCAGAACTCTTTTGAGGGTGAAAGGGGGCAATATTAATAAACTGAAGGACAACATGTGTGTAAACCTGGAGTTACGGTCATGGTCGTTTTCGCCCTAATCCTGATGTTTTATAACAATTCTTACTTTTTTTAATATCTAAAATAACTAAAAATTCTGACCTGGGAGACTTCTTAGTCAGAAGATCACTTTTTAGCTGAGGCAGTACTGTGCAGGTTTGGATCTGTGGTTTTTGGGAGTCCTTGTGGACATGGGGCCTGTATTAATCTGTTATTTCTCGTTTTTGGAATACAGGTATATTTGCAGACATTAAGTTTGAAGGATGAATCATGAACTTTCCCAACAAGTCAGATTTAAGTTGTCAGTAGATGAGTCAGTTCCTTAAAGCCTAGAATTTGCTGAGAAAATTAAATGAAAATGGATTTTTTAAAGTTCAGTGAATTAAAGAATGTGGGCATAAAGCTTTTAAATGACGGCAATTAACTTGATTTATATATGCAGGATATTTGCCTGGTTTATCAAATCATTAAAACTCTAGCGATGAAAGCAAAAACAAAAAGTAATTAAAAGTTGTATCAGGTGTGTTTTTTTCTTTTTAATTTCAACATGATTAAGATACCTTTTTGTGTTAGACCTAGGAAGTTGGGTTTCTTACATTCCCCCCCTGAAGCAAGTACTTCAGCAATTTGCTTATCCTACCCAAATGCCTTTTAGTATATTCTTGTACCCTTTCTTGTTTCTAATGCTAAAGGAGAGGAGTTAGAGGTTGTAAGTGAATTCTTGTTAGTTCTCACAAAGGTCTGTGTTTTTCTACTGCATGGCCATCTGTGTGATACAAAGTTGGGAACTGTCTGAGGCCTGTGGTAGGGATGTATGGGGCGTAGTCCACAAAGTTCAAAGATTTTCTTTTGTGAAATGATTCTGCTGAATAATTGTGTTTTTCTGTGACTAAGTCAGACAGTTAGCCAAAAACTAAGCTGAATTTGATCACTCTACCCCAAGATTCATAGCATCATTAGGAAAGTAATTCATCACTTAGTTGTTACTGATCCACCAGTTTTTATCTCTCCTTCCTTCCTTCCTTCCTCCCTCCCTCCCTTCCTTCCTCCTTTCCTTTTTTGGTGGCTCTTTTTAGATTTCTTAGCTTTGGCATTATCAGATATTTAACTTAAAATTTGTTAAATTTTTGAGAGATGCGACTGAAGAGATGCAAAATGAGAAGCACATATGAAAGGAAATTCCGTCTTTTGTTTTTTTGTAAACTATGATTTTTCTCTTTAAAAATGCTTTTCTTATTCATAATCTTGCAGCTTCTGTAGGGTACTTTTGCTTTCACAGTGGTGACTAGACTGGGCTTAGCTGTAGAATGATGATGTAGAAGCTGATATCTTTTGACTCTGAAGTCTATAGAAAAGCTGAACTGTCCAAACTTCATTGGCCTTTTTATTATGACTTCATGTCATGTTCACATTAAAGAAATGAATACAATCCAGAAAGCAGAAGACCATAAGGCAGGTATTTTGAATGCTAAATATTTTTTATTAAATCTTTTCTATCTTATAATTTCCTGAAACTTTTCTTTCTGGATTTATTTGGCTGTTAACCAGTATTTCAGAATAATTTAAATGAGAATGAAAGAACATTTAATCAGTAAATGGTATGGTTTGGTTATGGCAGGGTATTTTTATCTCTGTAAATAGAATTTGTTTTCTAACTGGAATGTTTTGTAATTGAAAAAAAATTTTCTTGTACATAGTTGTTAAATTGGCTGAAAGTCTCTGGGGATTTTGGTTACCTGGGAGATTTTGAACCATTAGACTTCAGGGAGTGGGATTTTGATATGACTCTATACTTCAAGTAGAACTGGCCCCATTGGAAAATGTTTACAATAGAAAGGATGTGGTCAGGTTGTTACAAGTTCATTTTTAAGCTTTACAAAAGTGGGAGAGAGGTTAAGAAGACAGGTTATTAAAAGAAAAATTATGACTTTACTGTAGACGTTTTAACAAGTTTGATTGTAAATCTTTGCCTGTTGCTGAAAGGCACCTAAAGATTTGTAGTTATTTTTTAGTCTCTTTTATTCAAGAGGATGTTTATAAATTTATTCAGCTCTTTTTGACTTTAGATCATCACTCAAGGACATAATTAAAAAAAAATGTTGTCTATATATTGTGCTAAAGGTATTAGGTCCCTGCTGAACTTTGTGGTTTGATAGTTGAGTAACTGCAGAGCCAAGCACTGGACTGTGTGGGTAAAGGCTATACAGTGGCATTTCTAACATGGTGTACAGTGCTGCATGCAGGTGTGTTTGCTTAATCTAGAGAAAGGTTAATCACTAGACTGATTTGGGGTGGATAGGGCAGTTGAGAGTACCTGCTTGGTTTGGGAAAGTTGGTTTTGGGCTGAGATGACATTTGGAGAGGGTCTTAGACGAGAGATGGAGGGAGGTTTGTTGGCAGCTGCAAGTGCAGGACAGTCGTATTTGGAATGACAACATGAGATGGACTGAGAAATTTATCAATCATTAAAATACCTCAAGAGTTTTTCCTGCTGAAATTCAGTTTAAAGTGTTAACCAACAAGTACTTCGATTTAATTCCAAAATATTATATATATTTTTTTACCCAGAATAGTTTTAAAATTTATTTTATTTATTCTTGGCTGCGTTGGGTCTTTGGTGCTGCGCACGGGCTTTCTCTAGTTGCGGTGAGCGGGGGCTACTCTTCCTTGCGGTGCGTGGGCTTCTCATTGCGGTGGCTTCTCTTGTTATAGAGCACGGGCTCTAGGCGTGCGGGCTTCAGTAGTTGTGCCTCACGGGCTCTAGAGTGCAGGCTCAGTAGTTGTGGCGCACAGGCTTAGTTGCTCTGCGGCATGTGGGATCTTCCCGGATCAGGGATCGAACACTTGTCCCCTGCATTAGCAGGTGGATTCTTAACTACTGTGCCACCAGGGATGTCCAGGTTTCATTTTTATTATTGAGCAAAATGGGCAGGGGTAGGTGATCCAGTAGCTAAAGCTAGAAATATGAAAAACTTTGGGTATTTGATTGTTATTATGGTCATTTATGATATCTGAACCCCTTGACCTCTTAATATAGTTGATGCTTATTATTTTCATTTGTTTCCCTTTTGAAGTTGATTTTAGTCCTCAATCATGGTTTGTATTTGCATTTAAAATATACATAAGTTTTTATTATTGTTAATATTGATACAAGTAACACTGTACACAAATTGGGAAACAGACTTAATCTGCTCTTAGGCATTATCTGTGCCTGGCTTTCCTTAAGGGCTCCTGGGTGAACTGAGAGAAATTTTAAATGGCTCTGTTGCCAGTAGTAGTTGTGACACGGGAAGCAGTGGGCTGGGTGGGCTCTTCTGGCTTTGCCTTCTAGGGTGGCTTTCCTTCTCTGCTGTGAGTGCTTGAGGAAGGCTCCATGACTCCTACAGCCAGATCCAGAGCTTTAAGGCACAACAGGGTTCTGAAAACCGTTTCTCCTCCCAGCCCACCCGTTGACCTTTACCCTGATTTTGGCTTTCTATTAACTTTGAGAGGAGCTCTTTCCAAAGCAGCTATACTACTGAAACCTCAGGTTCTGGTGTGGTATTCTTTTTCCGCCACCTCCTTGAGAGGCTTCCCTACTCTTCCTGTGTCATCTTTGACCTCATTGTTAACCTCCTTTTCCTCTCAAAGAGTTCCAGCCCCTTTAAGCCTGGACCCATTGTCCAGTCTTTTGCTTCCTGGCCAAGTACCCTTTACTCTGGTCCCTTTGCCCTTCTGCAGCTTCTGCTCTGTTGAGTACCACCCCTGCCAGTCCAGCCTGTGCCTGCTCTGCTGTGGACAGACTGCCCACTTCAGACCCTGAAGGAGACTTCAGGGTCTCCTCCTGAAGTGGCCCTATGTGCCACTAGCTCCACACAATCTTAGCTCGAGGCAGACCCTTTTCTTTTTGCCTTCTGTGACCTTTTCAGACCCTCCCTTGGTGGATTCCCCCACATTTAGACTTCATCTAGCCCTTATGCCCCCCTAAACCTTTCTGCTGAGCTTCAGATCCATATATCCTCTGTTCTCTGGGCCTGTCCAGTTTGGATGCTCTGCTGGCCTCTCAAAATCTACAGGTCCTGAACAGAATCCCTCAGTCTACCTTAACGCTACTCCTCTAGCCGGCCCATCTGCCTAGGTCTCTTTTTTTACCTTCTTTCTTAGTGATGGCTTCCATTTTTTCCCCCAACAGCTTTCCCGTGGAACTGAGTTTTATTCTTGAATTACCAACCCTTTACTTAAGAATGTGCAGTTCTGACTCCTTGGCTTTCAAACATTTTTAGAAGCTATGGGACCCTTTGTTAAGTGAAATCTTTCTAGGAAACCCAATATGTAAAATAAGTAAAACTAGAGTTCTGGTGGAAGGGGAGTGAAGGGTCAGTATCCTGTCCTGCCACTTAGGCCTTCTGGTGCTGCCCTCTTCCTCTTCTGAGGCAGAGCTGGTATCTGGTCCTTGGACTCTGTAAGTGGAACTTTCTGGAGTTGCTCAGTACTGCCTGAGGGCACTCTGCTTGTCGGAAAATCACTTGATCTGTTCTGCACCCCACCTCTTTCCCATTGGTTTTATTTTAATTGTGACTGGTAAATATAAAATTAACTCCGCGATGAATCTTGCCAAGGAAAAGGAAAGCCACTTTGGAAAGTGAAACTAGGTATTAAAAAGAGCCAACTCCTTTAAATGCTGAAACCTTCAAAAGTGCCCAAGGGTTTCTTTCAAGTTTTATGGAAGTCTCTACTAACTTATCTTATTCTCTTAAAAGCTGCTTTTCTACAACATGAACATGCAAGTAAACTTAGTTTAGTTTTACTGTTTTTGTTTTGTTCCTTTACCAGTATAGCAGGTTTGTTCAGCCCATAATATAACTAAAATGTTAAATATTTGCAGTTAAAAATATGTTCTGTTGCCTCCAAATGGTTGTCCATACCCTCCATCCTCTGCCCCTCCTTCTCCAATCCATCTGACACACTGTGGCCAGATAGCTCTTTCTAAACAAACTTGATTTTATCACATAAACTTATTCTGCTGCCAGCAGGGGAAAGTGCAGGCTCCTCAGGAATGTGCACAGAATCCTTGAGGAGCTTGTCCCCTCACCTGCCCAGCTTAGCCCCCTCTCACACACGCCCGTCCCTCCAGCCACGCCTACACCCTGGTCCTCTGCACATACTCTCCTCTGCATGTCCAGTGTGTCCTCCACTAACACAAGGCTCCCCAAATATCAGTCTCGCACGTACCAATCTCATGCTTTTGGCCATATTTGATTACCATAATTATTCTTTCAATATTTAAAAAATTTACTTTAAATTTTTGACTATTTTATTTTTAAAAATATTTATTTATTTATTTGGTTGCGCCAGATCTTAGTTGCGGCATGCAGGATCTTTAGTTGTGGCATGCGGACTCTTAGTTGTGGCATGCATGCGGGATCTAGTTCCACGACCAGGGATTGAACCCAGGCCCGCTGCACTGGGAGCATGGATTCTTACCCACCGGACCACCAGGGAAGTTCCTAAAATTTTGACTTTTTAACTTAAATTTTATAAAACATTATTACATTTTAAAAATAAAAATAATGAAATACAAGTAATAGTAAGTCTAATCGTTTTATCCAAATATATTCCTTCAGTAAGTTTCTTATTTATTTATTTATGGCCGTACCATGTGGCTTGCGGGATCTCAATTCCCTGACCAGGGATTGAACCCAGGCCCTGGCAGTGAAATCCTGGAACCCTAACCGCTAGGCAGCCAGGGAACTCCCAAGGTTCTCAACAAAGCCTTTGTACTTAAAATTTTTACAAACTATGTACCTCATAACAGGAGATATTAAGAATTTTTTTTTTTAAGTGTGATAATCGTGTTGTGACTATATATGAGAATGCCCTTATTCTTGGGAGAAGCAAGCTGAAGAGTTTAGAGCTGAGGTATCATGATGTCTCATGATGTCTTCAACACTTTCAAATGGCTCATAAAGTATACATATATGCACATATGTATAGAAAAATAAAACAAATCAGGAAAATTTTCATAACTTTTGAGTCTTAAGTGGAGAGTATTTGGAATTTTTTCAAAATCTGTTTGAAAATTTTGATTAAAGGTTGTCTTGGCTTAAGTATAAAAATGGCTGCAAAAAATGTTGGTATTAAAAAAAGTTTTTAACCCCAGTACACAATGGTTAACATACATACATACACACACACATACACATACATATACAGAGAGCACAGACCCACTTGTTGAAGTGATATTTAGACTACCCACATATTCAGTGTTGTGGGAAAACCAAATGCTAGTGAAATTTTTTTTTAAAAATTTAATTTTTAAATTGAGGTATAATTGACATACAACATTATATTAGTTTCAGGTGTAAAACTAATGATTTGATAATTGTATATATTGGGAAATGATCACCACAATAAGTCTAGTTAACATCTGTCACCATACCTAGTTACAAAATTTTTTTCTTATGATGAGAACTTTTAAGATTTACTCTCTTAGATACTTTCAAATGTGTAATACAATATTATTAACTATAGTCGCCATGCTGTACATTACATCTCCATGACTTATTTTATAACTAGAAGTTTGTACCTTTGAAGTTCTTAATAAATCCTGTTTGAGCAATACCTGTGAAGTTGCAGTTTCATGTTTTATATGTTAACTCTTTTTCCCATTCCACCTTAATGATGCTATGTGAATACTTGAAAAGAAAGTCTTCAGCAGCCCTAAATTTTCTCATGTTCCACCAGTGGTTTGGGTGTTGTGCTTAGGGGACTACACTAAGGAGATTCTTGCTTGTCCTGTAAGACTCAGGTCTCCTGTAGAGTTTTCCTCCCTGGACTTCTCCAGGCCGGATTAACTACCCTTTGCCCTGGGTACTCACAGTATTCTACATATTCTCCTCTTGTGAATATTACAATTGTAATTATTTGTTCAGTGTCTATACCAGATTGAGAGCTCATGATGAGAGACCTTACCTTATTGGTACCTTGCATACAACGTAGCAGAGAGTAGACAGTAGATGAATTATAGCTGAACGAAAGCATAGAAGCAATACTGCAACACCATCATTTATAACATTATTTCTACTCTAAAATGTATTATTTGCTAAACAAGAAACTATGATGTTTAATCAGATCCTGTCTTGTCACTCCTAGGCTTAGAGCCTGCTAGTGGCTTTCCATAGTAATTACAATAAAATCCAAACTCCTTTTATGGTCTGTAATGCCCTTTGTGATTTGTTCCCTGCCCACCTCTGCCAGTTTTCCGCCTGCTTTCCCACAATCGAGCCACATGTCTTTTCTGTCCCTCCAAGTACACTGAGTTTGTTACATTTAGTTCCTTTTCATCAGAGGGGTCAGCTCAGTAATGAAACCTTTCCTAAACATCCTTACCTCCGCTCCCCTGGCTTTTCATGTCTCATTACTGTTTGGTTTTCTTCATGGCACTTATCACTATGTGAAATTATCTTATTTTTAGCTCATTCTAATATTTGAATTTAAAAGTTTAATTTATTATAAAGTGTTTTAGAGCCCCACTGTAGAGAATATTAAAACCTACTCCAGGAATGTTTTCCCTTATTGTTCCTTGTGGGAAAACTAGACAGTGCACTAATGCATTGTTCTTCTGTTTGCTGTTGTAAACTCCATGAAGATAGGAACCAGGTCTGTCCTTTAATCAGCATGGCATCCCTGTACTGAGAATGGGGCGTAGCAAATACATATATGTTACGTGGAGGTATGAATAAACAACCAACTTATAGATGATCTAAGAAAAAATTTTTTTTAAACTCTGGAGATTTGGGGGCAGTATTATAGTTTAGTTTTGAATCTTCAGAATTTTTTTTTTTTATGAGAAGTCAATATTTTGTCATACTTTGCAGCTTGGAGTGTCTGTTTATTGTTTTAGGTGAGCCACATTCCTTTCCTCAACTTCATTTTCTTTATAACTTATAACATCACTTTTTCAAGGATAACTGCCCATCTTCAGATCTTTGACACAAATGGATTTCCATTAGTAAAAATCAAATTGAAGGGCATTAGCTCCAGTCATTTGCTTTACTTTTCATGATAGTAGTTACAGAGAGGAAATCACCAGTCTGGTTCTATATGAGCGTAGGATGGGGCAATTCTGTTGATACTTCCTTTGCCCTCATGTAACTAATGAGAGCCTGTTATTTGCAGGTGCATGAGCCCCAGGTTGAGCTTCAGAATAAAATCCAGTGGATCCATTGTCCTCCCACCATTGTTAATTGAATTGATGCTCTTACTGTGGTGGGAGTGCTGATGATGTTGTATCTGTATGAGGACTGGGGGTACCTGAGAACAGGGGAGGCAGCACAGAAGTGAAAGAGGGTTGACCAGACTTAGACTTTGCCTATAATCCTTCCCACCCCCTCCTCAGTCCTGCCTGGAAATGGAGAAGTTTTGGAAATTGTGACGCTATGGGGGAAAAAACCCTCTATTTTTTAATGAAAAAAAAAATTTTTTTTTTGGTTTGATATATTTTGTTCTGCTTCCATGCACAAAGGGAAAATGAGTCAATACTCTAGTTTTTTACTTAACTGATTTTTGGCTGGAGAGACTTTAGAAAATTTGGACTCTTCAGTAATTCTGAAATTCTTTGTTTAGAAACTAAAAGATATTATGTAAAACTGTTTACTCATAGTATGTGATATTAACATGTAAAATGTAATTGAACTTTAGTTGCAGATCTATTAATATATTTGAATCATTTAAACTTTGATTACAGTGGAGCCAAACATTTAAGGGATTTTTGCATCTTGGTTTGAGGAGGAAGTATACACTTTTTTTTTATCACGGTTGGCAAAAAGTTGAAAGTTACTGTGGGTAGAATGAACCTCTTCCTATACCACCCCTCCACCCACCCGTTTTACTGAATTCAAATGTTGCCACAAAGAATTTAGAGATAATAAATTCTTTTAATAGGCATCACTTTTTCTTGCATTGCTTTGTTTTTATCATAATCACAGACTTAAGTACTTAATCTTTTTGTTTGCTTGTTTTTCAGCCACTCCATGGCCGCGCATCATGTAGAATCTTAGTTCCCTGACCAGGGATCAAATCTGTGTTCCCTGCAGTGGAAGCTAGAGTCCTAGCCACTGGACCTCCAAGGAATTCCCTTAATCTTTTTTTTTAAACAGGGATACATGGTACGTAGTAAAATATTTTTTGAATAGTGAAAAAGAGTGTACAGTACTCCTTTACTGATATCCCTAGTCCTTCAGTCCGTTCTGTACAATTTTTTTTTTTGGCCACACCACACCGCATCGATCTTTGTTCCCCAACCAGGGATCGAACCCGTACCCCCTGCCTTGGAAGCTTGGAGTCTTAACCACTGGACTGCTAGGGAAGTTCCCTCAGTCCCTTCTGCAGGCCACTGTTATCTCTAGTTTTTTTTGTTTTCTTCCAGAAAAATTCTATTTGTGTAATATATATTTCTCCACCCACTTCAAAAAACTCAATTGGTAGTGCTCTTTTCATTTAAAATGTCTTGGATATATCCAAGTTCACAGAGATCTGCCTTGGTTTTTTTTTTTGCGGTACGCGGGCCTCTCACTATTGTGCCCTCTCCTGTTGCAGAGCAACAGGCTCCGGACGCGCAGGCTCAGCGGCCATGGCTCACGGGACCAGCCGCTCCGCGGCATGTGGGATCTTCCCGGACCGGGGCACGAACCCGTGTCCCCTGCATCGGCAGGCGATCTCTCAACCACTGCGCCACCTGGGAAGTCCTGCCTTGTTCTTTTAATGATTGCCTAGTAGTCTGTTAATGGCTGCTCCATAATTTATTCAGTCAGTATTTCCAGTTTTTTATGCTATAAACAGTGTCATGGACTAATAATGATAACTGCATTTGCTTGGATTAAGACAAACTTTCTAATACTGAATGTGTTTTTTCTGAGTTAATGTGTTTGTATAAGTAGACTGTTCTTCAGCACTGGGTGCAGTAGAATAAGGGGAGCAGGAGATAAAGTCTCTGCCACTCCTTCCCCTTCCTGTGGGGTAGGAGGGGTAGAGGGGGCAGAGTTCCCAGCCGAGTCTTGGGAGGCTGAGATGTCTGAAGATGTCTACAGACTGAGGTGTTAACCATGCCTTTAAAGCCCAAGACCTGTGTGTGTGCTGCTTGTTACCAATTTAGTTTATTTGTGTTTGTGTTTTGGTTTTGAGAAAATCACAGCAGCATGGATCGGCTAACAAATTATTTTCTGGAAATTTTTTTGTATTTTGTTCATTGGCAGTAATACAGCTAATTTTTTTTTAAGTTGCTTTTTATCTGAGCTACTTGATAAGGAATTTTAAACAGAATGCTATGGTTCCAGTATCGTAACTTCTGAAGAAACTGAATTTGGAATCTTGATGCATTATGTAGCTGAATCTTAAAGTGTTATTATATTTCAGTAATCTGAGTTCTTACTTCTTACCCTTTATTGGAAGAACTTGAGAACACTCCCTCAGAGCTTACATTCATACCCCCATCAGTATCTCCTCTGTGTACTGCCATTGCCTCTAAAATACTGTCATCAAAAAATGGTAGTATATTCCTAACCCAGGGCTGTCATCGCTTGTGCAGAGGGTGCACACACTGGGCCAGCAACGGGCGGGCACTGCTGGTCCACAAGTGCTAGTGCCCTTCCCTGCAGGGGCTTGCAGCCGCTGAGTGCACTATGGGCTTTCCGGAGTCAAGTGCGTTTGCTTTGCTGTGGCATTCTTTCTGCCATTTATTTTGTATTCTAGTGAGTAGTTTTGACCCATGAAGGCAGACAGAAGGATGCAACTTGTAGACTTGGACTTGTGGCAAAGAGACAGCATAACATAGTATGGCAAAAAGCAAGTTCTTATGGGTTGATAAGGTGCCTTCAGAAAGTGATCTCAGGACTTTCCTGGTGGTGCAGTGGTTAAGAATCCGCCTGCCAATGCAGGGGACACGGGTTCAATCCCTGGTCCGGGAAGATCCCACATGCTGCGGAGCAACTAAGCCTGAGAGCCATAGCTACTGATCCCATGCGCCACAACTACTGAAGCCTGTGCACCTAGAGCCCCTGCTCCACCACAAGAGAAGCCGCTGCAATGAGGAGCCTGCGCACCACAACAAAGAGTAGCCCCCGCTCGCCACAACTAGAGAAAGCCCACATGCAGCAATGAAGACCCAGTGCAGCCAAAAAAATAAATAAATAAATAAATAAATAAATAAGTGATCTCAGGAAAAAGAAGTATAGAAATCGGCAATTAGATTTAGCCAAGTTCCTTATATTGTGAAAAGCATTGTAAGCAACAGGGTAGCCTGGCAAGTTGGACCGTTCAATGTTTAAAGAACAGGTGGAAGAAACAATGGTTTGAAGGCTTGTTTTAAAGTCAGAGGATTTGAAGAGGACTGTAGAGCAAGCAAATTACCTGTGGATAATGCCTAATAAATTTACACAGAAACTCTGCTTTAACGCCCTCTCAGGTGAAAAAGGCACTCCCGATTGGTCAGTGTGCACACCAGGACTGTCAGCAGTGCTGACCTTGAGGCACCTCGAGGTAGTGGGCACTGAATTTCCTTCTCTTGTGAGAATGACATTACCCCTCCCTGGAGGAAGAAACGTTATTGCTGCATTAGAAAGTTGTGGTTTTTTCCTCTCTACTGAATTGGAGGTACCATGATCTGTTGACATAGAAATTTATTCAGAAAACTTCATAAAGTGGTGGTGCCAGGAGTTTAGGGAATACAAAGTTGAGTAAATTCCCTGCCCTTGAGAAGCTTATAGTACCAGGATAAGATATGATACAAAATAGCTAGTGCTTATTTAAGTGCTGTCAGAAAGGTACAAAGTGCCTCCTATGGAAGATAGTTTGACAGGGCTGGGAGGAGGGGCTAACATTTTTGTAGGGTGTTATTTTGAGAAATGGTTTTTGTGGAATAATGTTTGTGGGAGTAAAGGTCAGGGAGTGAGTAATCTTTGAATACTTATATATTATTAGTGTAAGACTTTCTCAGACTTAAGACATTTCAGTTTTTGGTTTTTTTTAAAGTGTTTATTGGACTTTGAATTTAACTTACTGCATGTGGCACTTGTGATTTTTTTATTTATTTATTTTTGGCTGTGTTGGGTCTTCGTTTCTGTGCAAGGGCTTTCTCTAGTTGTGGCAAGCGGGGGCAGCTCTTCATTATGGTGCGCGGGCCTCTCACTATCACGGCCTCTTTTGTTGCGGAGCACAGGCTCCAGACGCGCAGGCTCAGTAGTTGTGGCTCACGGGCCTAGTTGCTCCGCGGCATGTGGGATCCTCCCAGACCAGGGCTAGAACCCGTGTCCCCTGCATTAGCAGGCAGAGTCTCAACCACTGCGCCACCAGGGAAGCCCCGACATTTCAGTTTTTAATGGAGACAAGGTCCAGTATAAAATAAGAAAATAATTCTGAACTTTTCCTTTTCAAATCCCTTTCCAAGCCTTTATCTTTAGTGCTGCTTCCTCCTGAAGCTGTTTAACTTTGGTGAGGTTCCCACCAACTTTCCCTCTTTGAGAGTACCAGAAGAAGCAAACAACTAGCTACAGTGATCTTGGGCTATTATATCTGAAACTGAAGGCAGGCTCATTGGGACCTGCCTGGAACTGGAGTGAGCAGCAGTCAGAACACGGGGATGGAGGGGAAACTCTGTTAACTTGTGTCCATAAGCATGCAGCTTGGCAAGATTACAGTATATCCTAAATGGGCCCCAAACTTTTTACTTTGTTATCTGTTGAGTTCCCCTAATTTGCTGTTTCATTGCTGAGGGAGGTTATTATGCTGAGTGCTTATATGTGAGTCATTTGCTGTTTTGATTTATTAAAATTTTTATAACCCTGGCATGTTATGTATTAATTTTTCTGTATATTGAATATTATAGGAAGTTAATTTGCAATTATTACATTTTCTTTGGCCAATTATATTCTCACCTGGTAGGAGTCAGATAGAAATTTTTTTTTTTTAATAACCTAGGAGGGTACAGTTGCCTGCATCATCAATTTTATTTATATTTAATTAATTAATTAATTTTTGGTTGCGTTGGGTCTTCGTTGCTGCGCGTGGGCTTGCTCTAGTTGCTGGGGGGGGGCTACTCTTCATTGTGGTGCACGGGCTTCTCATTGCGGTGGCTTCTCTTGTTGCGGAGAACGGGCTCTAAGCACGTGGGCTTCAGTAGTTGTGGCACGCGGGCTCTGTAGTGCAGGCTCAGTAGTTGTGGCTCACCGGCTCTAGAGCGCAGGCTCAGTAGTTGTGGTACACGGGCTTAGTTGCTCTGCAGCATGTGGGATCTTCCTGGACCAGGGCTCGAACCAGTGTCCCCTGCATTGGCACGCAGACTCTCAACCACTGCGCCACCAAGGAAGCCCTAGAAATTTCTGTTGTTGTGGATTTCAGCAAATTTCAGGGACCAGCCCGTGACTTTTTAATGATCACATAGGAGTTCAAGATATATTAAGAATTTGCTCAGCATCCTCACTGTCATTACTTTCGTCTTAGCTATCATCCAGTCTCATTTGGATTATTACAGTAGCCTCCTAACTGATTCCCCTCCTTCTGCCCTTGCTTCCTCCAGGCTACCCTTGACACAGTGAGATTCTGTTAACAGGTAAGTCAGATGATGTCACTCCTCTGCTCAGAATTTCCTGCTTTCACTCAAGTCTTTGTCATATCCCACAAGGCTCCACGGCTTAGCCTTCCCACCTCTCAGACTTCCTCCCCACTATCTGCTCTCCAATAATCCCAGGGGGCTCCCACCTGAGGGCCTTTGCACGTGTTGTTTCCTCTGCCATGAATGCCTTCCTGGAGATATGTGCATGACTAGCTGTCTTGCTTCCTTGGGGTCTTTCCCCCAAAATCACCTCAGTGACCTGTGTGATTAAAATTTCAACCCTCCTGGTATTACACTCCGTGAAGTAAGTCAGTCAGAGAAAGACAAATACTGTATGATATCACTTACATGTGGAATCTAAAAAATAAAACGAACTAGTGACTGTAACAAAAAAGAAACAGACTTGCAGATATAGAGAACAAACTAGTGGTTACCAGTAGGAAGTGGGGCAAGATAGGGGTAGGGGATTAAGAGAGGTACAAACTACTATGTATAAAATAAATAAGCTACGAGGATATATTGTCCAGTGCAGGGAATATAGCCAATATTTTAATAACTATAAATGGAGTATAACCTTTAAAAATTGTGAATCACCATGTTGTACACCTGAAACTTATTACCTATTTTTTTTTTTTGTACATTTATTTTATTTAGTTATTTATTTTTGGCTGCGTTGGGTCTTCGTTGTTGTGCGTGTGTTTTCTCTAGTTGCAGCGAGCGGGGGCTGCTCTTCCTTGCAGTGCAAGAGCTTCTCATTGCGGTGGCTACTCTTGTTGCAGAGCATGAGCTCTAGGCGTGTGGGCTTCAGTAGTTGTAGCTCGCGGGCTGTAGAGCAGAAGTGCAGTAGTTGGTGCATGGGCTTAGTTGCTCCGTGGCATGTGGGATCTTCCCGGATCAGGGATTGAACCCGTGTCCCCTGCATTGGCAGGTGGATTTTTTTTTTTTGGTGGTACGCGGGCCTCTCACTGTTGTGGCCTCTCCCGTCGCGGAGCACAGGCTCCGGACGCGCAGGCTCAGCGGCCACGGCTCACGGGCCCAGCTGCTCCGCGGCATGTGGGATCTTCCCGGACCGGGGCACGAACCCGCGTCTCCTGCATCGGCAGGCAGACTCTCAACCACTGAGCCACCAGGGAAGCCCTGGCAGGTGGATTCTTAACCACTGCGCCACCAGGAAAGCCCCTTAGTACCTAATTTTGTAAATCAACTATACCTCAATTAAAAAAAAAGAAAATTTCGGGCTTCCCTGGTGGCGCAGTGGTTGAGAGTCCGCCTGCCGATGCAGGGGACGCGGGTTCGTGTCCCGGTTCGGGAAGATCCCACATGCCGTGGAGCGGCTGGGCGCGTGAGCCGTGGCCGCTGAGCCTGCGCGTCCGGAGCCTGTGCTCCGCAACGGGAGAGGCCACAACAGCGAGAGGCCCGTGTACCACAAAAAAAAAAAAAAAAAAAAAAATGTCAACCTCTTGCAAAATTTCATATCCCTGTCCCTGATTATTTTTTTTCTCCTTAGCATTTATTATCTAACACTGTGTATTTTACTTCTCTAGCCTGTGTATTATCTCTCTCCTGCACTTGAATGTTAGCTCTTTGATGACAGGGATTTTTGTCTATGTTGTATCTCTAGCACCTAGAACAGGGTCTTGCCTACAGTAGGTTCTCAGTAAGAAGTTGTTGACTGAATGGATGAATGAATATTTTATAGCATAGCTCCCCACCCTGGGTTGTGAATTATATAAATTCTGAATTTGGTAGGCTATCAGACAATGTCTAGTCAGGAAACCACTCCTAGGTGCTTCAATCAAAAGGGGATACAATTCTATGTGTATAACTGAGTCACTTTGCTGTACTGCAGAGATTGGTACAACATTGTAAATCAGCTATACGTCAATTAAAAAAAGGGGGGGTATGATTCTAGGAATTGGATACAAAAGGAAGGGCTGGAGGAGCAAAGAGGAAGGTGGTATTGCGTAGAGCCCACACACCACCATTTTTCACCTATACTGCTGGAGTTCACTAACTGCCAAGCAGGAACGCCTGCCAGGGCTGCTGCCAGAGTGGAGTGAGAGCACAACTGACAAGGGGGGCTGGCGATGCAGATTCACACCTGATGATTCAGGGAGAGTCTAGGATGTTAAACATGGGGCTGAGTACCAACATAAACTATCCAGCACAGGTGGTATTTATTTAATTCATATGTAGAGATAAATAAACTTAGATGTAGGACGAACTAAATTAATAGCAAGGGTAAGATCTGAGATCATGAGTGCAACCTTAAAAGCTAAGAATTAAATTCCAACTTAGCCTAGTCACATCCATGTGTTGAACCACAAAACTGAACTCAGCCTCTCGAAATGGAACACGACAGGAAACATATCTTCACTGTGGCCGTGATCTCTTAGTGTGATTAAGTGCTCATTTCCGTGAGTTCAGAAAATCTGTGTTTAGGCCCAGTTGTGTCCCAGATTAGATCTCTGTCACTTACAAGATCATACTGGCCTCTCCTAATCTGATTATAGTCCTTACTCAGAGCCCTGATATTAGTTCTTGGTCTAAGATGTGACAGGCTTGTATTTACGGTACCTCTGATTGAGTGCTCCTCCCTTTGCTGCTCAGGTCATTCTTACCGCCCCCACACCCCCCAAGACACATTGCCAGCATCTTGTTGCTCCTTTTCTCGCTTATGAACAAGGATACCAAGGTCTAAATATACTTGATTGCAAACTATATTCATGTTCAGTGCTCGTCAGTATTTATGACATGAATCTATTACTGATAAGCTTATTTTTGATTAGGGATGGCAACATTTAAATCTCTCAAGATGTGGAGGGAGATCATAGTGGAAATGGTAGGAATTAGTGGGACTTCTGTTGCCTATTTCCCTGCTTCTCTAGGCCCCAATTAAAATTGGCCTAGGGTTTTAGGTTGAATGTCTGTTTCTTGGATGTGAGGTCTGTCACTGATAGATCAAAAAATACTTCTTCCACCTACCCCCCAAAAAAGAAAGACAAAATGAAATCCTATGCAGTGATTACATTTACAGATTTAGAATTCTACTGTAATTTATTTATGAAATTCACATCTTTGCTTTTTTCCTTAAATCTGAAATTCTAAGGGCTTTTAATGTTAAAAGTTATCTTCAGGGAATAATTTATCATGTTTTTGGTGAATTAAATAATTTATGTTCAAGTACTAGCTTATTTCATTCATCAGGTTATTTTGGATTTCTGTAATGCTAATTATTTTTCTTAAACGATGATCCTTTTCTACTTGTAAACTAAATAAATGGATCTTTCATGTGCCAGTTTGGATCCATCTCATTATGTTCATGGATTCACTTGTAAGGATAAAATCAGTCTTAAAATTGTGACTAGCTGCAGTCCCTTACTTTCCTAATAGGATTATTTTCTTCAGTCTAAACAAACTGAAAATAAACTTCTATGATTTTTGTTTTCCCATAGACCAGAGTATTTCTGTAGCAAAAAAATTAACTACTGCCAGAGCAGCTTACATTCTTCTGTTCTCTGTGCCACCTAATAAATGAGGCCTTCACATCAGCATCTCTACCACTGACAGCAGCAACATTTTGAAATGTTGGAGTCATGGAGGAGGAGGGCCATTTTGGCTGGGGATGCTGGCCTCTGGTGGATTTGCATTTAGTCTTCTGTAAGTCCCTTTCAGCATCTGAAGTGCGCTTTATTTATTTATTTATTTTTTTTTTTTTTTGCGGTGCCCGGGCCTCTCACTGTTGTGGCCTCTCCCCTCTCCCATTGCGGAGCACAGGCTCCGGATGCGCAGGCCCAGCGGCCATGGCTCATGGGCCCAGCCGCTCCGCAGCATGTGGGATCCTCCCGGACCAGGGCACGAACCCGTGTCCCCTGCATCGGCAGGCGGACTCTCAACCACTGAGCCACCAGGGAAGCCCTGAAGTGCGCTTTAGACAGAAATATTGCCTTATCAGAATTCTAGGAAAAACATGTTCTGTTTAAGTTTAAGCAAAAATCATTTATTTTCCCTTTCTGCATGCTTCCACTACTTCCTCCTTTTAAACGATTTTATTCCTCCCCTAAAGTTGCTCTGTTTTTGAGCTGTGGTTGTTGCAGACTGTCATAGAAAGGAGGCTGGGCTGGAAGTCAGTGACACTGAGCCAGTGGGAGGGCCCGCAGACACTCCCAAGGAGCCCATGTCTTAAGAAAACACCTTTAGAAACTGTTATCAGTTCATTTAAATTAAGTCTCCAGAGGGCAACAGAGCTCACTTGAGCTAGGAAAATAGCTTTGACCCAGAGATACTTACTTTTTTTTTTTTTTGCAGTACGCGGGCCTCTCACTGTTGTGGCCTCTCCTGTTGCGGAGCAACAGGCTCCGGATGCGCAGGCTCAGCGGCCATGGCTCACAGGCCCAGCCGCTCCGCGGCATGTGGGATCTTCCCGGACTGGGGCACGAACCCGTGTCCCCTGCATCGACAAGCGGACTCTCAACCACTGCGCCACCAGGGAAGCCCGAGATACTTTTGACTTCTTAGAGGCATTTACTCTTATTTAACTTTTTATTATGGGAAATTTTAAATATACACAAACGAAGAGGTTATAACAGTGTATCCCGTTTACCGATCACCCCTCATTAACATTTTGCTCTTTTAGAGGGATTTTTTCTAATGCATTTAGGCATAAAGCGCTTGCATTTTATAATTATCTTTTTCTCCTCTTGGCATTATGTTTTAAGCAAAATTTTCTCCTCATTTACATTGGCAAATTTAAGTGTGTACTAGTAACTCCTGAGACTAGTTGTAGAGAAGCAATAATTTGATCTTTCAATAGAAATGCACTGAGTATAAAATAAACAGATTGCTGCTAGAGCTGTACTTTACAAATAGGTTATATATAGAATATTACTGTTAGGCTCAACTTAGCCGACAGCGAACCTCTACTTTCACTTACAGTATGGAAAAATCTGTATTATAAAACTCTGGTGGAAACCTGGCTATAGATAGGAAATGTTTTCTTTTCTTCCCTTCTTTTCTCTCCTTCCTATGTCCTTGAATTATTTCTTCTTTCTGCCACTCATTCTACAAATATTTATTGGCACTGCATGTACAACCCAAACAGGGAAGCTTGTATTTTGGGAAAGTAGGGAGATAATAAACTAGTAAGGGAATAAATAGAAGCTAGTATTTGTGATAAGTACTTGGCTGGTAGGCTGAGTGATGTTAGAGAATAAGATGAGGACATGCTCGATAGGGTGATGAGAAAAAATCTTCCTGTGCTGGTGACTTTTAGACTTACGATGTGAAGGGTGAGAAGCAGCTGTGTGAGGAGCACTTTGGGCAAGGGGATAGTACTTAGGAAAGAGTCTGAGATGAGTTAGGAACCAACAGAGGGAGAATGATTGGAAGGAAGATGGAGTGTTAAGTAGGGACCAGACCTTCCAGGGCCTTGTAGATCCTGGTAAGGAGTTTGGAGTTTATTACTTAGGAAGTTACTGAAAGGCTTGAAGTACGATCGTGACAGGATCTATTTTGCCTTTTTTTTTTTCTAGCTGTGCCGCATGGCTTGCGGGATCTTAGTTCCCAACCAGGGATTGAACCCGTGCCCTCTGCAGTGGAGGCGCGGAGTCCTAACCACTGGACCACCAGGGAATTCCCTCTGCTTTGCCTTTAAAAAGATTTCTATCTGCTGCGTAGAGAACAGACTTCCAAGTGTGAAAGGAGAGGCGGTTTGGAGGCTACTGCAATAGTCCAGGTGGCTTGGATTAGGATGATGGTGAAAATGGAGAGAAGTGGTTAATTTCAAGATATATGGTCACAGTAGACTCAGTAGGATTTGCTAATGGACGGAGTGAGGGTGATTGGGCCATTGACCATGGTTTCTAAGTTTTTGGCTTGGTTGGTTATCACTGAGATGGGGAAGCCTGGAGAGGGTTGGGTTTAGAAGCAAATTAGAGTTCTGTTTTGCTTGCCTGTGCAACATTGAAATGGAGATTCCAAATGAGTAGTTGGACATATGTGTCTGGAGCTCAGGGAGCAAGTGCCATGAATTTGCATGATATCGCCTAGGAAGAGAATGTTGGATGTATACGGGAAAAAGAGAACTCAGCACGTAGCTCTGAGGAATTCCAAGATTTAGGGTTTGTGTGATTCTGGAGGAGCCAGCAAAAGAGAGTGAGATGGATTGGACAGAGAGGAAGAAGGAAAACCAGGACAGTAGTGTCACAGTAGCTGAGAGGAGAAAATGCTTTGAGTAGTTTACTTTATAGATGGGGGGCCTGGTGAGACCAGAGAGGAAACCATTGGATTTGGTGATTGAAAGGTCATTGGTGATCTGGCCAAGAGTAATGTCAGTGTGTTAGGATAGACTAGCCAGACTGGGGAGGAAGTGAGGAAATGGCACATGTAGACAAGCTTCTGAGATGAGATTTCTTACTGTGAAGGGAAAGCAGAGAAATGGAGTTCTTAGAGGGCATGACGGGGTCAGGAGAGGTTTTCTTTGATTATTGAGATGGCAGCATTAGAGTGTTTGTATGTTCCTCTGATGTGACTAATCCTGTGGAAATGTAGTACAGAAGGAATAACTGATGGTGTTATATTATTAAGTGGGTGAAAGGGGTGGAATTTAGAGCCTCTGGAAAGGGCGTTTCCTTTGTCTGAAAGATGGAAACAGATGCAAGCAGGTGATGGGAAAATAAAGGTAGTACTTGGCCTCTCGCATTGCTCTCAATAGTTACCTCTTTTTCTCTCCTAGTTCTTTATTTTAAATTTTTTTTTATTTTTGGCCACACCACACGGCATGTGGGATCTTAGATTCCCTGACCAGGGATCGAACCCATGCCCCATGAAGTGGAAGCGTGGAGTCTTAACCACTGGACCGCCAGGGAAGTTTCTCTCCTAGTTCTTGAATTCTTCTATTTTCTGAATATGCATAGACATCCCATTTGTAGTAAAGAAATGAAGCAGAAGTTTATTACTGCTTATTGTATATAGAAATGCATCTTTTTAAAGAGGGAAAGAAAAGGGTTAAGAAATAGCACAAGATGTATGCTCATTTTGCTTACAAGAAGTCATGCTCATTTTTTTAAGGTAATTTGGAAATATTGCTAATGTTTTTTGAAAAGTGAAAGTATAAGCTACAGGAGAAGGGAAGGGGCATGGCAATGCTTTCTTTCATGGCGTTCTGTCAGTGTGAAATGGTGAAATTTCTTCAAGTTGCTATTTAAGTTCAGCCTTAAACTTGACAGTGCAACATGTTGCAGTCCTATTGCTCTGCTTTTGAGGAAGTATTTTTTTTTTTTTTTTTTTGCGGTACGCGGGCCCCTCACTGTTGTGGCCTCTCCTGTTGCGGAGCACAGGCTCCGGACGCGCAGGCCCAGCGGCCATGGCTCACGGGCCTAGCCGCTCCGCGGCATGTGGGATCTTCCCGAACCGGGCCACGAACCCGTGTCCGTGCATTGGCAGGCGGACTCTCAACCACTGCGCCACCAGGGAAGCCTGAAGAAGTGTTTCTTTATTAAGTGTGTAAGACTGGGTCATGCAGAAGGGACATGGGAGACTACTTATGAGCAGGTTAGACGTAAGCCCTCAAGAGGATAGGGACTTTGTTTTGTTTATCACTTGATCCCCAGAGTAGGGAACAATACCTGGCAGGTAATAGGCACTCAATAAATATCTGTAATAAAGTAAGCATCATTTTATTAGCAGACCTGGAGAGTAAAGTGACTACTGCATCCTCAAATGAAAACGTTTCCTCTTTTATCCAGAGATCAAATTCTTAACCTAAAACAGTGTGGTATGGTAGAAAGAACACGGGCATTAGATGAGACAGATGTGGATCCCATCTTTATCTTTTAACACCTTGGACTTGTTTCTTAGCTTCAGTTTTTTCATCTGTAAGATGGGAATAGTAACAGTGTACTTCGCAGAATTATTGCATATTTGTATAAAGTATGTAAAATACTCATAGCTGGCTTAGTAGGTCCTCAACAAAAGAAGAATCTCGTTAGTTTCCTGTTTTGCTCAGTGGTTGAGTTTAGTTACTGGGGTCAGATCTAGTTCCCAATAATCAGTTTTACATGTAGTGGAAAAAAATGAAATTGAATCTTTCCCTTGTAGCTGATGGATTAAGGAACTGAATGCAGAGGCATAATTTTAAAAATTTTAGGTAATAATAATAAGAGAAGATCATTGTGACTTCAGGGTGGGGAAGAATTTTTTAAAACAGGTGCAGAAAGCACTAACTGGGGACTTCCCTGATGGCGCAGTGGTTAAGAATCTGCCTGCCAATGCAGGGGACACAGGTTTGATCCCTGGTCCAGGAAGATCCCACATGCCACGGAGCAACTAAGCCCATGCACCACAACTACCGAGCCTGTACTCTAGAGCCCAGGAGCCACAACTACTGAAGCCCGTGTGCCACAACTACTGAAGCCCTCATGCCTAAACCCTGTGCCCTGCAACAAGGGAAACCACCGCAATGAGAAGCCCACGCACCGCAACCAAGAGTAGCTCCAGATTCTGCAACTAGAAGAAATCCAGTGTGCATCAACGAAGACCCAATGCAGCCAAAAATAAAATAAACCTTATTTCCTGGCCTTTAGAATGGGACTATTTCTTTTTTTCTTTTTTTACTTTTTTATTATTTTTTTACCATATATTAAATTTTTTATTTTTATTGAAGTATAGTTGATTTACAATGTTGTGCCAGTCTCTGCTATACAGCAAAGTGACTCAGTTGTACACATATATACATTCTTTTTTTATATTGTTGTCCATTATGATTTATCACAGAATATTCAATATAGTTCCTTGTGCTATACATTAGGACCTTGTTGTTTAGAACGGGACTATTTCAGAGGGTGGTGGAATGGATGAGGTATTATATCGCACAATGCCTGGCACAACAAGTCAGCTGTCTTCCTCCCTGATCTCAAGACTGTTTTTAAAGGAAATGACGCTGCATAAATAAGCTATGTTCTTTCTTAAAGCAATTGAAGCTATCAATTAACTGATTATTATCTAATAGTAATGAAAGTGTGAGAGCATTTTGGCAAAAGAAAAAACAAGAGCTAACACAGTAATATATGCAGTTGTAATCATTTCGTAGAATGTAACAAAATTGATGCAATTTTATTTTTTATTTTATTTTTTTCTGCACACGTGGCATGTGGGATCCTAGCTCCCTGACCAGGGATCGAACCCATGCACCCTGCAGTGGAAGCGCATAGTCTTAACCACTGGACCACCAGGGAAATCCCGATGCAATTTTATTTTGTAAATTAAAAAAAATTTTTTTTTTTAATTTTATTTTTGGCTGTGTTGGGTCTTCATTGCTGCACGCGGGCTTTCTCTAGTCACGGTGAGTGGGGGCTACTCTTCGTTGCAGTACAAGGGCTTCTCACCGCAGTGGCTTCTCTTGTTGCGGAGCACGGGCTGTAGGCATGTGGGCTTCTGTAGTTGCGGCAGACAGGGTCAGTAGTTGTGGCTCACGGGCTCTAGAGCGCAGACTCAGTAGTCGTGGCGCACGGGCTTAGTTGCTCCATAGCACGTGGGATTTTCCCGGACCAGGGCTCAAACCCGTGTCCCCTGCATTGGCAGGCAGATTCTTAAGCACTGCAGCATCAGAGAAGTCCCCCTGATGCAATTTTAAATCACTCTTAATTCTTAGGAGTTACCTTTTTTTTTTCTTGTCAATTCTAGATTTTTCTGCTATTTCAAGTTATAAGTAAAAATTCTTCACAGGAGAAGATTTTTAGAGGTCATGATTATATTCTAAAACAAAATGTACTTCTTTTTGCAATAGTAACTTGGAGGAATGTTTCTGATATAAGGCACAGGGAAATGTTCATAAATGCAATGTTTTATTTTCCATCATTTTCTTGAAAATCATTAGTATGTCCTTGATGGAGAAAACTGCTCTTTTTTTCTATATGGTAAGATGGTGTTACATGCTTTGTAACAAGTGAGGTTTGCATCTTGAGTTAATGACTCTGTAAGTATAATACTGTTACATTTTGAACAAATTTAAGAATCTCTAAGGAACTTGTCCAGAATTTTTTTATCTGGTGGCATAGTTCTTGCATTGCTTTCAGTATTATGAAATTCTAAAACAGTGGATTTTTAGCAGAACACTGCGTCTGGTCAGCTTCTGGTCAGCTTTGAACTCATCCATATATACCACTAAGAGTTGTATTCATGATGACATATTCTGCCCATTCTAAATTTATCTGTTACTTACAGTCCCCCGTGTAGAAGAGTTTATTCTTCAGATAAAAGATTGAAGAATGAGTACTTTTATTATTTTGAGTACAAACTAATGCATAAGTTGTAACTTAGCAAGTTTTATGATTGGCTGGGGCTATCTCTGTTTAAGGCTCAACACTGGAAACATGGAAAAAATTTTCCATTGAACCAGTGAGTGTTTTTGCAAATCAAATTCTATAGCACTACAATTCCTATAGCAAGTTTCTAGATGATTGTGATTGGTCTTTCAAATGTTTTATTTATAAAAACATGGTTTAGGATTTCAAAAAGTTAGTGTGAAATATTTGTAATTTTTTTTATAGCTTAACAAGCTCTTTGTGTCTTTGTTATTGGTCTCTCAGCACTCACAACCTTTCAACTGTAAAGAAGACAGAATATGTTCCAATCAGTGTATGTTAATTTGTTATATTTATAGCTGAACTCTGGTCGTTATGGAATTGAGCTCGCAAAGACTAAAATGTGCCTGTCATTTTCCTTTAATTCTAGCACCTTCAATAATGAGAAGTATGGGCGCTAACCTTTGACTTTTGGATTTGTTGGTCAGTGTTTTCCTAATTACTTTGGTGAACAAAGGATTGTGAGAACTGTTCGACATTGCTGCCCTTTTTAAGAGGCCATTAAACCTTGTCCATTTGCTGCTTGTTCGTTTTATACCTAAATATATGGTTGCTTCTTATTCACTGCATTCACTTTGTATCCCCGCCTTCTCCTCTCAGCCACCCACGTTGCAGCCTCTGCTCCTGCCACACAACTGGAAAGCTCTCTCAGCCGCTGCCGGTGATCTTTGCATTGGCATGTCCAGTGCCCTTTTCTCAGTCTTCATTATCCATTGAACTTCCTTTCATAATTGTCTTTGTTGATGGTGCACTCTTTGCGAGAGGGCATTTTCTTGACTTACTGCATTTATATTTCTTCTCTATTTAATGTATGTGAAGTGACTTTGATAGTGGCCAGCAGAAAGTGCTACCTCCTTTCCCCTTTTTGTTACCTCCTTTTCTTCCTCTTGGGTTTTTCTGAGAAGTAGCTGCCTGCACTTGCCAGGTGACTCATAATCTACAGCCCAGCCTGTCTTACTCTGTCATCTCTTAGCAGCCTGATTTTCACCTGCCTTTGGGACTTCACCTGGATGGCCTACTCTTAACCCAGGAGTCCGTATCAGTCATAAAGGATGCACCAGTCTTTGACATGTCCCCCACCCCAAAACCTCAGTTCTGTGTCACTACTATTTGGCCTTTCACATGACAGAATTTGGAGTCATCTCTGATTTTTCTGTTATTTCCTACTTTGAAATATCTCTTAGGTTTAGTGTTTCCTCACCATTCTGATGGCTGCTTCTCTGCCCCAAGCCCTCAGCCTTTCATCTCTGGGCTGTTTTCTGCTGGTCTGCCTCTAGTCCTAATTTTCCTTTAACTGTGTATGTCAGCTGACAGATAAACTTTAAAATGTAGTACTCCTCGAGTCTTTCCTATTTGGTGCCTTTTGTGTAATATGTAACTTTCTACTGTGTACACCCCTCTGTGTGGCCTTATGCTATACACCAGCAGACTGATCTGTCCTTCCACCTTACGTGCAAGCACACTCCCCCCACCCATACACACAGCTGATGCCAGTCTCATGCCTGCCTTGCTGCCTTTTGCATCCTGCTTGCCCTGCTAGGAATGTCTTCTACTCTTTCCTCTACCTTTCCAAGGTTCTGTCCATTCTTCTTCAAGATGAAGTTTCTTTACTTTTACATGCAGCTGTTATTTTTTTTTTGGCAGCTATCTTGACTCACGGTTAACTTTTCCTTCTCTGTGCAGCTGGTTTTCTAATGTCTTGCATTTCAGAAATTCCCCCGGTGGCTCTGTCCCTAACTGTAAAATCCTTTAGGGCAAGACTGACCTTTGTATCATGATCTTCCATCCCTAGTGTAGTGCTGGGAACGAAAGAGGTGCTCAGTAGTAGGTGGAGGTCAGTTGCGAGAAGGGTTGAGAAAACATTGTAAACATGTGGGTTTCTAATTGCATTGGTAAATATTGGAAGACAGTTCTAAAGATAAAGATATAAAACAGATTTTCATAAGGTTGGTGGTATTCCCCTGGGATGGTTTTATTTTTTACCTGGTGCCGTTTTGTTGATATGGTATAACAAATATTGTGGAATTAAAATTCAGTGGGGGAAACTGTGAGCAAATTAATTAAACATCATGTTTTATAAGTTAAGTTCTATATAGAGAGAGAGACTCATTTGCCACTTTCTCAGTCAGCTACTGTAAATACTATGTTATAAATAAAATATCATTAGTCAGACATACTGTATTTTTTTTTGTTTGTTTGTTTTGTGGTACGCGGGCCTCTCACTGTTGTGGCCTCTCCCGTTGCGGAGCACAGGGTCCGGATGCGCAGGCCCAGCGGCCATGGCTCACGGACCCGGCCACTCCGCAGCATGTGGGATCTTTGCGGATCGGGGCACGAACCCGTGCCCCTGCATCAGCAGGCGGACTCTCAACCACTGCGCCACCAGGGAAGCCCCAGACATACTGTATTTTGATTGTACAGATTAAGTGAATGTCATCTTATTTTGAAACATGGCTCCACTTTACCCCCTTGTACGTTTTCCCATCTACATTATGTAAAGGAAGTGAAGAAAATTTCGTGTTTAATTTTCCCAGAGCATCTGTGGAATAGAAAGGGCCTACCAGCTCTACAGAGAGTTAAATCAGGATCCATGAGCTACTTGCCCTGGCTGGGCAGCCGTGTCCAGTCACTGCCCAACTGTTCTCTCTCTCTCTCTTTTTTTTTTCAAATTATTTTGGCTGCGCTGGCTCTCAGCTGCGGCACGTGGGATCTTCGTTGCGGCATGTTTAGTTGGCAGCATGCGGACTTCTCAGTTGCGGCATGCATGCGGGGTCTAGTTCACTGACCAGGGATCTGGTTTTATCTGCATTGGGAGCGTGGAATCTTACCCACTGGACCACCAGGGAAGTCCTGCTGTTCCCTCTTGATAGCTGTCTCCCTTTGCCTTCTCCTGGGCTAAGGATGGGCTGCCAGAAGCCCCCTGCACTCCAGGCTGTAGGAGCAACTGAGAGCTAGAAGAGCTTTCTGATTCTTCTCCCTTTACTCAAATTGTGCCTTGTTTGTTTAGTGAGAAAACAGAAAACCTCTTCTTTGAGTTCAAAGGTTTCTTTTGCCCTTTTCCTCTAGGCCTTAAGACATTCTAACCTTGTTACTTGCTTTTGTCTCCTTTCCCACTAGTTTGAGGCAAAGGGGCAATGTTTTATCTTTATAGCTGCTTCACAGTACAGCACAGAACAAGAACCAAGTAAATATTTGTTGAATGAATAAGTGGTTCATGTGTTTAACAGCCAAACTTTTTTCCCCTTTATTCTCTCAAATTCTCAGCAGATTAACAGCTTTGTGTTTCAAAACCAGGGGTTCTTAAGCTTTTTGATATGCATGTATCCCTTTGGTAAACTAATGAGGCCTGTAGACCATTCTCAGATTGCTGGTTTTAAATAAATAAAATACATAGGATTAAAAAGGAAATCTTTATGTATATCTGCATCATCTGTAATGTGATATGAAGATATGTGTTCTTTCTGTGGTGACAAAGTTACTGTTAATATTGCTGTGTCGCCTACACTCATATTTGAAGGAAATCTTAAATTTCAATTTGAGATTAGTTAAAACAGATGTAACAGCTTTCTCTCATTCACATTCATGCGCCCCTGAATTCTCTTCATGGATCCTAGCACTTCAGGTGAAGAACCTTGCTCTAAACAGTAGGAATAAGAAACTGTTTAAGGTAGGAAGACATTTTAAGAAATTTGACACTGTTGCTGATTTTTAGTAAACAAGTCTGTGATAGGGGGAGTTGACAAGATTATTGTAAATTGCTGAGGATGTTGATGGACGAAGACTTGGGGGTTAAATAATTTCTGTTTTACAGTGATAACAGGGAACTGTGGGGGTAAGGGAGTAATTTCCTGAGTGCATAGTGTACAGAAAACCCTTTTAAACATACATATGTGGTGTCTTTCTTAATCACATTTGGAAATAATAGAGTTAGCATTTAGTGGGAAATTCATGAATGTTGGAGTCAGAGAGACCTGAATTCTGAGTCAGTTTCTTAATCTTGCTTGAACCTTGGTTTTCTTACCTGCAAAATCATTATAATGCTTGCTTCCAAGTTCTGTGAAGATGAAACGAGAGCGTGTCACAGTGCTTGGAGCTCCCAACCAGTGCTGGTGTCTCTGTGATGGGAGTGGTTTGCCTTTGCCTTGCGTAAGTCCAGGGTCTCATTTCCTTCTCTGTAAAGCAGGGGTATTGGAGTAAAGGATCCTTAATATCCCTTTAACCTGAAATGTTGTTTGATATTAGGAAGCGTACTCCTTAGGCTTACTAAGATGTAAACTTACTAACTAGATGCAAGCTGTAAAGAGATTGTTTAGAAGTGGGAGAGAATTAGTCTTGAGTATCTATAATCTGGAAGGCATTCTCAGAGAAACCAGTTTATTTCATCCTCAGAGACACTCTGTAAAAAAGGTGGTATTCCCACTTTATAGATTAGGGTATTGAGACTCAGAAGGGTAAAAAAATCTTCCAAGGCCATGAATTCATTTGTGATGAACTGGAGTTTGAAGTCAAGGTTACAATGTGGAAAACCTGTTTTGGCCTTTTGTTTTTTGTTATACAACACTGTTTCACTCTACTTTCCTAGTGATCAAATGCCAGACTCAGTTTAGTACTCGTCTTACAAAGAGAACACTCTTGTTGGAAAGAATACATGTGTATGTGTTAAGATTATATTTATTACTTTCATTTTGGAGAGATAACCAATCATTTAAAAATATTTTTAAAATTTTGAAACAGCCAAAAACAGGGAAAACTTATAAGTACAATAGGGAAAGTGTTTTCCCACCCCCAGAGTCCTTGGCAGTAAGTTGTCCATCTGATGCTCCATCACTCCAGAATACCCTGCTGTGTTACTTCTGCAGTAAGGACATTCTCCTACATACGTACAATATAACTCTCAAAATCCGGAAATTAACACTGACACATTACCATCAAATACACCTCAGACCCCATTCAGGTTTGACTAATTGCCCCAATAAAGTCTCCCACCTCCCCACTGCCCCCTTTTTTTGGTAAAAGCAAAGTGATCCAGTTGAGAATCATGCTTCGTATTTAGATGTCAAGTTGTCTTCAGCCTTTCTTTTGATTTTCATGATGTTGATGTGTTTGGAGATTATAGGCCTGATATATTTTAGAATGACCCTCTATTTGGGTTTATCTGATGTTTTCTCAAGATTAAACTCGGGTTATAGGTCTTCAGCAGGAACATCACAGAAATGATGCTGTGTCTTATGTACCCTGAAAGGAGGTACAGATTTCAGTTTGTCCTACTTCTGATGATCATCTGTTTATGGTGGTATGTGCCAGGCTTTCCACTGATAAATTACCCTCTTTCCATTTGTAATTAATTAGTATTTTGTGACTAAGTACTTTGAAACTATGTAACTATCCCATTCTTTGTCAAACTTTTAAATTTATTGATTTATTAATTTATATAAGTATGGACTCATGGTTTTCTGTTTTATTCAGTGAGCTATAGTCTTGTTACTTGTTATTTTTATTTCTGTGTAAGTTGTCCTAGATTTGGCCAATGGGAGCCCCGTTAAGCTGGCTTCTTTGTCTTTTTGACCTGTGTCCATCATTCTTTGGAGCATTTTCTCAGTTCTTGGCATCAAGTGTTCTAGGCCAGGATTTCTCACCTTTGGCCCTGTAAGTGCTCATATGCATGGCTATTAATCTTAGTATCCATTCCATTCTGCAAAAAAATAGAACATTTTTGAAAAAAATAACTACCAATTGTCAACCTTTTTGTATCCTTAGTAATATATCACTTAGCGTGACTTTCTGATACTACTGTGAAGGTGACAGAGAACCTGATATTCCCTTTTGTGCATTTTTCTTCTCTCCTACCTAGGGGAAAAAAGAGGTCTTCTTGTCTAGGAACTGCCAAAAAAAAAGGTAGTGTAATTGTCAAAGCTTTTCCATTGTCAGAACAAACATTAAACAAAGCAAAACAAAATAAACATTTCAGTGTCATTGGCACAAGAGTGGAAGAGGAAATGTGTTCTTCAGTTATTTGCTTGCTCATGTATCATGTATTAAATGAATATCTTCTGGTATCAGGTACTGAGCAGGGCTCTTTGCAATGCAGCTGAGATTCCAGGGCAAACAAATCAATGGTTCCTGCATACCCTCAAGGAGCTTACAGTCTAGTGGTTAAGAGATGAGTAATCGTGAAAAGAAACATGGACCGACAGATAGTCATAGAAGGAAATGCCCTGAGCAGCAGTTCCTTACTTATGAAATGTGACAGATGTTCTACTTTACAAATTGTTCTGAGGGTAAAATGAGCTCATTAAAGGAAAAGTCTTTTGGAAACTGCAGACATCTTATATAAATGAAGTGTTTCTTTCCTGTCACTCTATCTTCTGGTGTCTCTGGTCTTCTTTTTAGAATTACTAAAGTAAGCATCCCCTGATCTAGCTTCCAGGCTCTTCTTCCTCCCCACTCCAATCCTGAGCATTACTGCCCATGTTTCTATATGTACACTACCATTCACTTTCATGGCACTTAACTCTGTTCGAGTGTTCCCATATTTCCTTCAGGTTGAAGTCCAAACCTGTGGTAAATAAGGCCTCCAGGTTAGTGTCAACCTAGCTTTCCAGTCTTGTCTTGTCACTTGTATTGAAGCTCTCAACCCAAACCAGATTGGTCTAGTTGCTGTGTCTGAAATACACATTGCACTTTTCCAACTCTGTACCTTTGCTCTTATCCTTTTGCCTGGAATTATCTTCATTTTCTCCATTTTTCACAGTTACATCCTCATTCTGGACCTGGCTCAAACCAAGGCCTTCCTTTGCTTTGCTCCCATTGTGTGTGGTCCGTCCAGAGCACTTGGTAGTCATCATTGGCCTCTTAGGTCACTGTTAGGTTTGCCCAGCTGGCATTACGTGCTTTCAATGTATAGGGACCATATTTAACATGTGTTTTATATTTCCCATATTTATGTAGTGTTCAATGAATTTTTTCTAATTGATAAGAAAAGTGATTAATTCAACCCAACTCCGAAGAATTTAAAAACAAAAACAAAGGGCTTCCCTGGTGGCGTAGAGGTTAAGAATCTGCGTGCCAATGTAGGGGACACGGGTTCAATCCCTGGTCCGGGAAGATCCCACATGCCACGGAGCAACTATGCCCGTGCACCACAACTACTGAGCCTGTGATCTAGAGCCCATGCCCCACAACTACTGAAGCCTGTGTGCCTAGAGCCCGTGCTGCGCAACAAGAGAAGCCATTGCAATGAGAAGCCCGTGCACCACAATGAAGAGTAGCCCCTGCTCGCTGCAACTAGAGAAAGACCGCGCACAGCAACGAAGATCCAACACAGCCAAAATTAAGTAAATTAAAAAAAAAATCGATTATCTAAAAAACATAACAAAACAAAAACAAAGCCTAACTTTTCAAAAACACAAACTGAGTTTGCACTGCAAAAAATTGTTGCTCTGTACCAATTTTGAATTTCGTTAAAAGTTACAGGGGCGCAAAAAAAAAAAAAAAAAGTTACAGGGACTTCCCTGGCAGTCCAGGCAAAGTTAAGACTTTGCCTTCCAGTGCAGGAGGTGTAGGTTCAATCCCTGGTCAGGGGGCTAAGATCCCACATGCCTGGTGGCCAAAAAACCAAAAAACATAACACAGAAGCAATATTGTAACAAATTCAATAAAGACTTTAAAAAAATGGTCCACATCAAAAAAAAAAAATCTTAAAAAAAAAAGTTACAGCACATCTGACTTAAACTTGTCTCTTGCCTCCGCAAAAGATGAACGCTTTTGCACTGTGAGTACACTGTTGTCAAGAAGGAGGCTTCAAACTGAGACAGTTGCAACCCCTTTTGTCCCTCTCTTTTGACCCATTTTGGTACCAGGGATGGACTGCTTCAGCTTAGCAGTTGGATGTATTAGCTGGGGTCAAATGGGGTGCCGAAGATGATATAAGTGGATGCTGGAGGTGCTGAAAGGGGCTCAAGACAAGACCCAGTATTTCCCTTTTGTACATGAATGATAAAGAAGTTGTGTCTCAGAATCTGAGGAATCTGCCACTTGATTATCTACCATAATTAAAAATGAAGATCAGAGTAAAACTGAAGTCATTAAAAGCAATCCATTCTACTAAAAAGAAAAAAAAAAAAAGAAATGCCCTTGTGTACTATGGGCAAAATGGGAAAAATGTCCCATGCTGTGAGAATAGAAAATAGGAGGAACCATGAGTTTAGGTTTCAGTAACCAAATGTGATCTAATAATTGGTGTTATTGCATCCTTTTGAGTTGAAATTCCGTATTATATCTAGATGGATTTTCAATGATAGTTTTTTTCCCTTACTGCTCTAACTTCAACATTCACTGTTGAAAGAATGGGTTGTTGAAGAAAAGAATGGTCAGAAGTTGGAAATACTCAGATAACAATGATGATCTTTTAGTCAATACATACTTGTTAAATATCATTGATTTTCCAGAAAGATCTCTAAATACAAAATATATTTTGGATGTAATGTGTTTTGGACGTGATGTCCAAAATATAATTTGGGATATTAGTCGTGGGAGTCGCCTCACGCTGCTGAGAATGCAGCAGGTTTTTTCAGAGTAGTAGCATCCATGAATATCAGGATGTCATTTACCATGCACACTCTTTATTTCTGTGTTTACAGCAATTAATGCTGCTGCTGCTTCTTTGTTGTAGCCTCTAAGAAGACTGATTTATCACTAATTTTTTTATGGTCTACTTTTCATTATAACAGTATTCAAACGTACATAGAAACAGAAAGCCCTGCTACTTGGTTTCTGCAATTATCAACACGTGGCTGGCTTATTTTATCTGTATTCTTTTTCTCTGACACACATAATTTTGCCTCCCTCACTGTATTGTTATACAGCAAAACTAGAGTTATCACTTCATAAATAATTCAGTGTTTATCTCTAAAATGATGACTTTTTAAACCATACATGTTTATCACATGTAAAAATCAGTTAATTCCTTAATACTATTAAATATCCAGTTGGAAATATCACATGATATCGCTTATATGTGGAATCTAAAAAAATGGTACAAATGAACTTATTTTCAAAACAGAAATAGAGTCACAGATGTAGAAAACAAACTTAACGGTTTCTGGAGGAAAGGGGGGGAGGAAGGATAAATTGGGAGATTGGGATTGACATATACACACTGCTATATATAAAATAGATAACTAATAAGGACCTACTGTATAGCACAGGGAACTCTACTCAGTACTCTGTAATGGCCTATATAGGAAAAGAATCTAAAAAAGAGTGGATATATGTATATGTATACCTGATTCACTTTGCTGTACACCTGAAACTAACACAGCATTGTAAATCAGCTATACTCCAATTAAAAAAAAAATCCAATTGGTATCATCACTATTTTTTTTTTTGCGGTATGCGGGCCTCTCACTGTTGTGGCCTCTCCAGTTGCGGAGCACAGGCTCCGGACGTGCAGGCCCAGCGGCCATGGCTCACAGGCCCAGCCGCTCCGTGGCATGTGGGATCTTTGCGGACCGGGGCACGAACCCGTGTCGCCTGCATCGGCAGGTGGACTCTCAACCACTGAGCCACCAGGGAAGCCCTATTTTTTTTTTTAAGATTTAATTTTATTTATTTTTGGCTGCGTTGGATCTTCGTTGCTGTGCGCGGGCTTTCTTTAGTGGTGAGTGGGGTCTACTCTTCGTTGCGGTGCGCAGGCTTCTTGAGGTGGCTTCTCTTGTCGCAGAGCACGGGCTCCAGGCAGGCGGGCTTCAGTAGTTGTGGTGCGCAGGCTTAGTAGTTGTGGCACATAGGCTTAGTTGCTCTGCGGCATGTGGGATCTTCCCGGACCAGGGATCGAACCCGTGTCCCCTGTGTTGGCAGGCAGATTCTTATCCATTGTGCCACCAGGGAAGTCCCATCATCACTATTTTGAATTCTCTTCCACGTGAAGATTAGAATTTGACTTGTGGTATTGGCTGTTATGCAGAACCTGTAGAAGTTTTTTTCTTTTGAAATTAAGATCTAAAAAGAATAGCTCTGTTTCTGGAATGAAAATCTAAATACCATAATTTTGTAAAATATTTCGGGCTAAGACCAAAAAAAACAACAACCAACCACTGAAAATCTAGGTATAACAACCTTGATTAAATTAACTTGAATGATTGTGTTTTTCCCATTGCTTCAGTACTTCATGAATACCATACTACTTGTTGGAAAAAAGAGGAGGCTGTTTTGCAAATTTGTGCTCCAGGTTTAGCAAGCTGGTGCTGACTAGGTGATGAGTTTGTGTATGGCTCTGGGTGGCAGTCACTGGTCTTGGACTATGGGATTTAGGATGCTCGGGACAGGCATCAGTTATTCAGTACAGTTCATTTTAGCAGGTGCTTAAATGAGCACTTACTCTGTGCAAATTAAACTGAGGAGAATATCTCCTGACTGCTGAATGTTGAGTTAATTTGAAATGATAATTCTCTTACTTCTGTTGTAATTCAGAAATATCACAATACATAGTGCAAATCATGTTTGAACTTTTAAAAGTACAAACTGGACCATTCCATAGAAAACACATTTTAAAATAGGTTATGGGTACTTCCCTGGTGGTGCAGTGGTTAAGAATCTGCCTGCCAATGCTGGGGACATGGGTTCGAGCCCTGGTTCGGGAAGATCCCACATGCCGCGGAGCAACTAAGCCGGTGCAGCACAACTACTGAGCCTGCGCTCTAGAGCCTGTGAGCGCCAACTGCTGACCCCACAAGCCACAACTACTGAAGCCCATGTGCTCTAGGGCCCGTGCTCTGCAGCAAGAGAAACCACCACAACGAGAAGCCTGCGCACCGCAACAAAGAGTAGCCCCCGCTCACTGCAACTAAAGAAAGCCCACACAGCAACGAAGACCCAACACAGCCATAAATAAATAAATAAACAAGTAAATAAATCCCTTTTCTCCATGCCCTCTCCACCATTTATTCTTTAAAAAAAAAATTATTTATTTTATTTATTTGGTTGCACTGGTCTTAGTTGTGGCTCTTGGTCTCCTTAATTGCTGCTTGCTGGCTCCTTAATTGCGGCTTGTGGGCTCCTTAGTTGTGGCATGTGAACTCTTAGTTGTGGCATGCATGTGGGATCTAGTTCCTGGACCAGGGATCGAACCCGGGCCGCCTGCATTGGGAGCGTGGAGTCTCATCCACTGTGCCACCAGGGAATTCCCACACATGCTGTTACTTTTTAAAAATGTGTTGCACAACAATATGAATGTACTTGATGCCACAGAACTATACACTTAACAGTGATTAAAATGGTAAATTTTATGTTATGCATATTTTACCACAATAAATAAATTTTAAAATATTGTTTACAGGATCCAAAAGGCCATTGCATTGCATTTGGTCTCTTAATTCTCTTTTTTTTTAAAAATTGCTTTATTGAGGCATATTTTAAGTGAACAGCTTCTTAAGTTTTAGTAAGATTATACAGTTGTACAACCATCATCGAAATTTAGTTCTAGAACACTTCCATCACCCCCAAAATGATCTTTTGACCATTTACTCATCCTGCCTCTTCCTGGCCCCAGGCAACCACTGATCTGCTTTTCTCTCTACATTTCTGCCTTTTCCACACATTTCATGTAAATAGAATCATTCAGTATGTAGCCTTTTGTGTCTGGCATATTTCATTCAGTGTGTTATTTCTGAGGTCCATCCCTATCATTGCATGTTTTGGTAGTTTGTTCCTTTGTATTTTGCTGAGAAGTATTCCATTGTGTAGATATACCATATTTTGTTTATCCATTCACTACCTGATGGACATTTGGGTGGTTCCAGTTCATAGCAGTGAACACTTGTGTAAATGTCTTTGTATGGATATATTTTCATTTCTCTTTGGTAGATGCCCAGGAGTGGAATTGCTGGGTCTAAATTTTTTTTTTTTTTTTTTTTTTTTGCGGTACACGGGCCTCTCACCGCTGCGGCCTCTCCCGCTGCGGAGCACAGGCTCTGGACGCACAGGCTCAGCGGCCATGGCTCGCTCACGGGCCCAGCCGCTCCGCGGCATGTGGGATCTTCCCGGACTGAGGCACGAACCCGCGTCCCCTGCATCGGCAGGTGGACTCCCAACCACTGCACCACCAGGGAAGCCCCTGGGTCTAAATTTTTAAGAAGCCGCCAGACTGTTTTCAAAGTGGCTGTACCATTTTACATTCTTTTACATTCATTCCAGTATTGTGTGAGAGCTGCGGTTTCTCCACATCCTTCTTAACGCTTGGTATTGTTAATCTTTCACTTTAATCATCTTCATTGGTGTGTAATGATACTTCGTTGAGGTTTTAATTAGCATTTCCCTAATGACTAATGAAGTCGAGCATCTTTTCATGTGCTCATTTGCCATTCATATATCTTTGTTGAAGAGTCTCTTCACATCTTTTGCCTATTTAAAAAAATTGGATTGTTTATTGAATTGTAAGAATTTTTATATACAAATCCTTTATTGGACATATATTTTGCAATTATTTTTCCCCCAGTTTGTGGCTTTTCTTTTTCTTAATGGAATCTTTGAAGAGAAAACACTTTTAAACTTTGATACAGTCACAATTTATTGATGTTTTCTTTTGTCGTTTGTGCTTTTTGGGGGGTCATATCTAAAAAATCTTTGCCAACCTAGGTCAAAAACATTTTCTCCTTTTTTTCTTACGTTTTGACATTTTAGCTCTTATATTTAGCTTAATGATTCCTTTTGAGCTTTTATGTATGGTGTGAGGTAAAAGTCGAGGTCGATGTTTACCATGTTCCTCTGACTTCTCTATTGGATCTGGAAGCTCAATCTGATTCAGATTTGATTTTTTGTGTGTTCATAGTTGGTGTTCTGTTCTTCCATCATTAGGCAAGTAACCTTTCAGCTTGTTTTTTGTTTTGTGATTGGTGTAAACTGTTTGTTGATGGTCAGCACTCAGATGCATTAACTGTATCAGAGATTCTGTCATTCCTTCATCATGTGTTAGCTGGATTACTTTCACTAAAAGAACTCCTTATCTTCTATTTCGTTATCCAGTGGTATAGTTGTGTATGATCTCTTTAGTTACAAATGCAGTGACTCTTATTATTAACAAGTCGTTTGGGTTATTTTTCCTAATGCACCATTTCCCAGATGACTTGGCAGACAAAGTTTCAGCTAATTAGCAAGTTGAGTTTTGTTTTGTTTTTTTCTTCCTCTGTCTCTGCATTAATGGCTTATGAACAAATCCTTCTGTTGGAAACTCTGTAAAGTGTTCTCCTTGGCTTCTTTGTAGGCAAAGATTGTATGTATCCTGAATTATTGCTTTATAAGAGCACATTGCAAGCTTGACCTTATCTTTTCCCAGCATAGTATTTTATAGTGAATATATAGTAATTGCTTGCTTTTCTGTTTTTAGAGCTCTGATTTATGATGCTGCTGTCTCTTATGATGCTTTATTGTTATGAAAAGGTTTTCTGTTCTTTTCTTGATCTTAACTGTAAATAAGAAAAGTTATAAAGTTGACGTACATTCTACTGAGTTTTTACTATTTCTTTTTCATTTTTTGTACCTTAGTTATTAACCCTGTTTTCAGAATTCTCCCTAAATGGGATGATTTCTTTTTCTTCTTTTTTTGGCTGTCAGTGTATCTGTTTTAAATACTAATGTCACAGTAACTCTGTAGTGTTTTGTAAGTAGATGTACCTCTTAATTGGAGCTGTAGGTAGCAGGTGCTTAGAGTGGTCAGAACTAAGTGGATGGATGGGGCCAGGGGTGGGGAAAGTTTCTATACTAATTGATCAGCCTAGATTTAGTGACTTTGTTTCCTTTGGATAATACCCAGAAGTGGAATTGCTGGATTGTATGATAGTTCTATTTTTAGTTTTTTGAGGAATCTCCATGCTGTTTTCTATAGTGGCTGCACAATTTACATTTTCACCAACAGTGCACAAGGATTCCCTTTTCTCCACATTCTCACCAGCACTTGTTCTCTCTTATCTTTTTGATAATAGCCACCGCAGCAGGTGTGAGGTGATATCTCATTGTGGTTTTGATTTTCATTTTCGTGCTGATTAGTGATGTTGAGCATCTTTTCATGTATCTGTTGGCCATCAGTATATCTTTGGAATAAAGGTCTATTTAGTTCTATGATTGGTTAAATTTAAAGAAACATAATGAGAAAAGAACAGTTCTTTGGTCCATCAAGACTGATTACCAAGATCTCAGTATCGAAGTCTAATTAACTGAGCAAACTTAGTTTTGAAATATTTTGCCTGGTCACATAAGTAGTGGACTGTGTAAAGTGAAATCAAAATCATTTTAAGGTTTTATTTTATTCTTTTGTATTCTGTTGGGATACAGACACTGAAATGTGTTTCAGAGGAAGACTAGGATGGTCTAGGGAGACTAGGGAGAACTGTTCTTTCAGCTATGGGAAAGAAAGAAACTGTTCTTTCAGCTATGGGAAGACAAGGAAGACTAGGGAGAACTGTTCTTTCAGCTATGGGAAGGGCTCTTGTATGTGTGAAGGTGCAAACTCATTCTGAATGGGCAATGGATATGGGTAGAATCCATTGGAAGTTGGGGGCAGTTCAAAGACAGACTATGTGGTGCAGCTGCTCAGAAGTAGAACAGATTGTCACAGAAGGTATACATGGGAGTTTTCTGTACTGTATCATTGATGGTGTTGGAACACAGAACGGACAACTTACTCAGGGATGGGCGGGGAGAGACTTGTTAGAGAAGCACCATAGGTTAACGGAGAGATGTTATTTGTGGAAATATTAAGGCATGAGAATGGCATATAATCACAAAACTATGAGGGTCATTGGACTAGATGTGACCTATTGAAGTTTTTTCTAACTTTCAGATTCACCAATATCAGTTATTTAGTGAGACAAAGAAAGATTTAAAAACAATCATCCAGGCAGTTGACTTAATGTATTGTAAACATATAGTGCTAGGTATAGTTCCTGATGGCACTAAGCAAATGTTTGAAAATGAGACAGTGATGTGAGCATAAAGTATTTAATTGTTTGGGGGAAAAAACGAGTAAAGGGAAAAAGGTTTATATGTTGAACTTCATTACTCATTTGAGTAAGGTGGAAAAAGTATTTTATTCTCTTCATACTTCACCCCACTCCATCAGTATCCCTCCAAAATTGCAAGGTTGACCGGGTAACCCCACAGTAGTAATTTTTATTTATTGGGTTTCTTCACATGTTTTACAAGGTGTGCTGATGTCTAAATTCCCAAGGCCAAAATTCCATGATGTTTAGTTCTCATTAGAGGATTTGTTAAAATGGGAGAAACTTTCCCTCCCTCCCTTTCTTGACAAGACTTTTTCATTAAGGTGGCTCTTTGAAGTCTAACTGGCAGTCTGAATTTGTTTGACATTTTGTTAAAGATTCAAGCAAGAGCAGTACTCTGTGTTTGAATAGCTTATTGATTTTTTTTCTTAAAAGATTGCTTTGAGAGGAATTTGAAGTGAGCTTATGACTTTTTGGTAGTTAGATTTGATATTAAGCCTCTTCCAGCATTGGATTTTGGTTTCCAAGTCAGCAAGGACTGACTGAGTGTCCTATTTGTCTGTCATCTGACTGGTGGGCATGAAATTCCAACTTGATATATCTAAGCCTGGGATAATCTTCAAATTATCATTTTGGAGGAATTGAATGTGAGTTTAAACAACTGAGTTGAGTTCTCTTTTCTACTTTAATAGAAAATAATACTGTATTTATAATCTCATATCCTATAAGAAAATACTGAAGGAAACATGTTAATGATTTATAGGGTGTACTTTGAGTTGTTATTATCTTTATGATGATGTTTTTCCTGAGTGAGTGACTGTGTTTTGACCAACTAGTTCATTTATTTATTTTCTGAACAGTTTAAATACAATTAAAGTAATAACCATGTCTCCCTCCCACCCCTCATCATAAAAAACAACCAGCCTTTGGAATGTAAGTCAGAACAGTTTTCATAGATGGTGCTGGAAATTTTTTCCCTCTGAAAGAGACATTAATCACCAGTTATTTACCTCAAGCCTACCTTTTGTTAACTTGCAGATAGCAAAGTTTTGATTTCTTTTCAGCTTGTTTTGATGACTTCAGGCACCTGTCTCTGTTTCAAACTGAAAGAAGTTTTATACTTTGTAAGAACTATTTTTTTCTTATAAAATATGAAAATTAGTGCAGCATAGTCAGTGTTGTTAAGGATTGAATATTATGTAGATAATTTTGTACTACACGCTAAAAAGTGGAATTGGTAAGTGCTAATCTTAGAAAACTGGTAACCTCTGTAGTACCGTATTTAAGTTTACTTAAATAGTAATTTAATGGCAGGAAAAATAACTCATTTTTAGGGAGAGAATAGAGAAGTGGGGGAGGAGTCATTGTTTTTGTTTAAAAAGTATGGAGATTTAACCAAAAATCTTTCTATATTTAGCATAGGCACTTCTAGTTTTTAGAGGATGTTCACTGTATATATTAATATATGTGGGTATTGAAATCGACAAAAGCAAATAACAAGCTGCAACTAAGTTAGGGTTTTGGTTTTACATCTTGAATATGAATTTATTTATTTATCTATTACATCTTGCATATGAATTTATTTATCTATCTATTTATCTTATTCATTCATTCATTCATGGCTGTGTTGGGTCTTCATTGCTGCGCATAGGCTTTTCTCTAGTTGTGGCGAGCAGGGGCTACTCTTCATTGTGGTGTGCAGGCTTCGTATTGTGGAGGCTTCTCTTGTTGTGGAGCATGGGCCCTAGAGCGTGTGGGCTTCAGTGGTTGCGGCTCGTGGGCTCAGTAGTTGTGGCTCATGGGCTCAGTAGTTGTGGCTCGCGGGCTCTAGAGTGCAGGGTCAGTAGTTGTGATGTATGGGCTTAGTTGCTCCGTGGCATGTGAAATCTTCCTGGACCAGGGATCGAACCCATATCCCCTGCATTGGTAGGCAGATTCTTAACCACTGCGCCACCAGGAAAGTCCCTTGCGTATGAATTTAACTGGATTCCTAATTAGTTAGCATAATTTAGACTTTGTTTTTCTCATGCTTATTTAATACTTTGCACTGAATTATTTTATAGGTCTAACGCATTTGCAGCATATCTCCAGTAGTGACCAGAGGTTTACTCCTTTTTTGGAAGCACTTATTTAATTTATTTATTTGTTTTTGGCTGTGTCGGGTCTTCATTGCTGCGTGCGGGCGTTTCTCTAGTTGCAGCGAGAGGGGGCTACTCTTCGTTGTGGTACGCAGGCTTCTCATTGCCGTGGCTTCTCTTTGTTGCGGAGCACGGGCTCTAGGTGCCTGGGCTTCAGCAGTGGCTCGCAGGCTCTAGAGCGCAGGCTCAGTAGTTGTGGCACACAGGCTTAGTTGCTCCACAGCATGTGCGATCTTCCCAGATCAGGGCTCCAACCCGTGTCCCCTGCATTGGCAGGCATATCCTTAACCACTGCGCCACCAGGGAAGTCCCGGAAGCACTTACTTTAAAAGCTACTGAAGAGTTATTTTGTTTTCTGAATAATGTATGCTTTTTCTAAATAACTTATACTTGTTCCTTGTATCATTATTATTAAACGTTCAGCATGCTTCTTAGGTTTGTGGACCACAACATAATGGCCCAGTGTTTTGCAATAGACAGTTGCCATCATGCTATTTTCCAGGGATGCCTCAGGGGGCAGCAGCATTGCCCTGGAGTTGGGAGGTGTTGAGGGACTGGTTTTGTCTGCTCATGCAGTATGGATACATATAGTGATTTTGAGTGGTTATAGCCTATCCAAAGTTACTTGGCATTTATAGCTGATAATCTTTTAGGGCCTTAAATTCTTTTTTAAAATTCCAATGAATTAATCGTACTGCACACGTGATTATAGTCCAGGAGTCTGTGAAGTCTGACATAAAGCTATTTAAAAATACCTGTGCGCTTAATGTAACAAAACAAAGCAGCAAACTCCCCAAAGCATTCTTCCTTATAATCACGCCCTCCATTGAAAGCTTTGAGGAGAAAGAGTGGGAGTTCAAGTTTGGTGAATGATTGGATAAAAGTGAAGCCTCCCAGAGGTCTGAAGACATCAATCACTGCAAATTGCCCTTGGTTCTGTTCTCGAGGCCTCTGGGGTAGGCAGAAGCCTCTTTACTCCCTTGGGGCAAAGGCTTTGTTTTTGTGCTTTCCTACTGATTCTAAGGTTTTCGGTGATGGCTGTTGATCACTGATTCTTTTTTTAGCCTTTTGACTGTTTTCTAAACTAACTCAATGTCATTTCATTACACCAAAGAAGAATTAATAAAGAAATGTACTTTAATTTTTTAAAAAAATGTGTACTGTATAACTTTGCTAGGAGGAGTTAGGAGGATATTTGGTAAGAAAAATAAAGAAATAAAGAGGGTGTTCCGGGGGCTTCCCTGGTGGCGCAGTGGTTAAGAACCCGCCTGCCAGTTCAGGGGACACGGGTTTGAGCCCTGGTCCGGGAGGATCCCACATGCCGCGGAGCAACTAAGCCTGTGAGCCACAGCTACTGAGCCTGCGTGCCTAGAGCCCGTGAGCCACAACTGCTGAGCCCGTGCACCTAGAGCCCGTGCTCCGCAACAACAGAAGCCACCACAATGAGAATCCCGAGCACTGCAACGAAGAGTAGCCCCTGCGGCAAGTAGAGAGAAAAGCACGTACGAAGACCCAATGTAGCCAAAAATAAATAGATAAATAAATAAATAAATAAATAAGAGGGTGTTTCAACTATGTATGGTCTGGGAATCATTTTAGAAACAAAAGGTATTTTCATTCTAATAAGAGCCTTGTTAAAGCAATAATAGCTAATATTCTTTGAGGGCTTAGTGTGCTGTAAACTTTTACGTGCATTAATTAATTGAATAATCAAAGTAGCTGTATGGGATAGGTACTATTGTTAACATCTCCATTTTACAGAAGAGCCTACTGAGGCATAAATTGATTCTGTAACTTGCCCAAGGCCACACAGCAAGCAGGCTGTGCACCTGTCAAGCCTTAGCAGTCTGGCTTTTGAGGCCACATGCTTCCTTACCAGAACTGTCCAGTTACTTTTGATATGGTGTTGATCATTCATATACCTTGATTTCCTCCCTTTTAGAGACCTAAATTAACCACTTAAAATATTTTATTAAACTTCCTGAACTTTTGAAAGTTGTAATGTAGGTTCAGTAGCCTCTAAAATTTATGATCCCTAATAACTTCCTTAGCTGGGAAGACATGGTTGTATGGAAACATGAGGGTTTAAACATATCTCTAATATTCTGATGGATAGGATTTATTAGGTACCTGCTGTAAGTGTAAATTATCATTTACTCTTCACAACAGCTCTTTACCATATTCCCTATTTAACAGATAAGGAAACTGAGCTAGTAAGTGGTGGCCGGGGGATTTAAGCTGGGTCTCATTTTTATAGTTAGTCTGGTCCATTATTTCACTATCTGCCATTCCCCGGCATGTGAATTTTGTTGTTCACTATTTAGAGAAACATTTGCCCAACTGATGAAGACAAAGGCACAAAGTCAAAGAAGAGTTCTCTTCTAGGCACCTGTATTGGCTTTACCGAGTGGTCTTTTTTTCAAGATACTTACTGTGCTGAACTTTGGGTAGAACAAATTTAGTTATACTCATTATTCAGCTTCAGTTGATTTTTCATTCTCTTGAAGAGAATAGTCGGCTTTTCAGATTCATCAAGAAAAAGAGGGAAGGGCTTCCCTGGTGGCGCAGTGGTTGAGGGTCCGCCTGCCGATGCAGGGGACATGGGTTCGTGCCCCGGTCCGGGAAGATTCCCACATGCCGCAGACCTGCTGGGCCCGTGAGCCATGGCCGCTGAGCCTGCGCGTCCGGAGCCTGTGCTCCGCAACGGGAGAGGCCACAACAGTGAGAGGCCCGTGTACCACAAAAAAAAAAAAACACAAGAAACTAAAACTAGAATTACCATATGACCCAGCAATTGCACTACTGGGCATATACCCAGAGAAAGCCATAATTTAAAAAGACACATGCACCCCGATGTTCGTTGCAGCACTACTTACAATAGGCAGGTCATGGAAGCAACCTAAATGTCCATCAACAGATGAATGGATAAAGAAGATGTGGTACATATATACAGTGGAATATTACTTAGCCATAAAAAGGAATGAAATTGGGTCATTTGTAGAGATGTGGAATGGCCTAGAGACTGTCATACAGAGTGAAGTCAGTCAGAAAGAGAAAAACAAATATTGTATCTTAACGCATTTATGTGGAATCTAGAAAAATGGTACAGATGAACCGGTTTGCAGGGCAGAACTAGCAACACAGATGTAGAGAACAAATGTATGGACACCAAGGAGGGAAAGCGGGGTGGGGGTGGGGATGGGATGAACTGGGAGAATGGGATTGACATGTATACACTAATATGTATAAAACAGATAACTAATGAGAACCTGCTGTATAGCACAGGGAACTCTACTTCACTGTACAGTAGAAACTAACACAACATTGTAAAACAACTATACCCCCCAAAAAACTTAAAAAAGAAACAAAAAACAAAATATGATACAGGGACACAACTGAATATTCACATGCAAAAAAATTAAGTTGCACCCTTATTTTACACCACACACACACACACACACACACAGAGAATAGTCGGCTTTTAATGAACTATAATTGGCTTTTATGTTACTTCAAACAATTCATAAGTCAGAGAATTTGCAAATACAGTATTACATCTAAGGCAACTAGGAATTTAGAGGGAGAAAAAAAAGTGTGGACTGTCAGATGGTGGTTTGTTTTGGTCTGGTCTGATGCCCCCTTTTTTCCTGGCATGTGTATGTGCACTTAGTATCTCATTTAATTGACCTGCTTCTCTTATTTCTAATGTAGTTATCAAGGAGCTTTCAGACTTTTCCTCTGCTCCCAGTGGTCTTCCTTTTGAGGGTGCTGCCGATAATGAGATGAGCACATTGGTAGCTATTTGGGAGGTAAAGACAATTAAGTAACTTTCTAGGCTTGATTTGAACTTCTGGGTCCTTTTGGTTTGTGGTCAGTTCCTTAACCTTGTGCTAACTAAGAATCTCAAAAACATTTGGAGTCCTTTCTTTCAGGTTTCTGCTTTATTTTGTCTGAGCTGAGCTCTTACAGTTAAACTATTAGTGTCTCTGGTCTCTCGATGATCCCTTTTAAGTATTAATCTTTCCTCTTGCCAGACTCCCTTGTTTCTTTTCTTTTTTTTTTTTTAGGCTGCATTGCGTCTTCATTGCTGTGAGTGGGCTTTTCTCTAGTTGCGGCGGGTGGGGGCTACTCTTCATTGCAGTGCGCAGGCTTCTCATTGCAGTGGCTTCTCTTGTTGCGGAGCATGGGCTCTAGGTGCAGGGGCTTCGGTAATTGTGGCGTGCAGGCTAAGTAGTTGTGGCTTGTGGGCTCTAGAGTGCAGGCTCAGTAGTTGTGGCTTGTGGGCTCTAGAGCGCAGGCTCAGTAGTTGTGGGGCACGGGCTTAGTTGCTCTGTGGCATATGGGATCTTCCTGGACCAGGGATCGAACCTGTGTCCCCTGCATGGGAAGGCGGACTCTCAACCACTGCGCCACCAGGGAAGCCCAGGTCTGCATCTTTATTCCCGTCTTGCCCTTAGGTTCTTCTGACCATTTTCTTTCTTTTTCTTTTTTTGTTTTAGATTCCATATGTATGTGTTAGCATACGGTATTTGTCTTTCTCCTTCTGACTTACTTCACTCTGCATGACAGTCTCTGGGTCCATCCACCTCACTACAAATAACTCAATTTCGTTCCTTTTATGGCAGAGTAATATTCCATTGTATATATGTGCCACATCTTCTTTATCCATTCATCTGTTGATGGACACTTAGGTTGCTTCCATGTCCTGGCTATTGTAAGTAGAGCTGCAGTGAACATTTTGGTACGTGACTCTTTTTGAATTATGGTTTTCTCAGGGTATATGCCCAGTAGTGGGATTGCTGGGTCATATGGTAGTTCTATTTGTAGTTTTTTAAGGAACCTCCATACTGTTCTCCATAGTGGCTGTACCAATTCACATTCCCACCAGCAGTGCAAGAGTGTTCCCTTTTCTCCACACCCTCTCCAGCATTTATTGTTTCTAGATTTTTTGATGATGGCCATTCTGACTGGTGTGGGATGATATCTCATTGTAGTTTTGATTTGCATTTCTCTAACGATTAATGATGTTGAGCATTCTTTCATGTGTTTGTTGGCAATCTGTGTATCTTCTTTGGAGAAATGTCTGTATAGGTCTTCTGCCCGTTTTTGGATTGGGTTGTTTGGTTTTTTGTTACTGAGCTGTGTGAGTTGCTTGTATGTTTTGGAGATTAATCCTTTGTCAGTTGCTTCATTTGCAAATATTTTCTCCCATTCTGAGAGTTGTCTTTTCGTCTTGTTCATGGTTTCCTTTGCTGTGCAAAAGCTTTTGAGTTTCATTAGGTCCCATTTGTTTATTTTTGTTTTTATTTCCATTTCTCTAGGAGGTGGGTCAAAAAGGATCTTGCTGTGATTTATGTCATAGAGTGTTCTGCCTATGTTTTCCTCTAAGAGTTTGATGGTGTCTGGCCTTACATTTAGGTCTTTAATCCATTTTGAGTTTATTTTTGTGTATGGTGTTAGGGAGTGTTCTAATTTCATTCTTTTACATGTTGCTGTCCAGTTTTCCCAGCACCACTTATTGAAGAGTCTGTCTTTTCTCCACTGTATATTCGTGCCTCCTTTATCAAAGATAAGGTGACCATATGTGCGTGGGTTTATCTCTGGGCTTTCTATCCTGTTCCATTGATCTGTATTTCTGTTTTTGTGCCAGTACCATACTGTCTTGATTACTGTAGCTTTGTCGTATAGTCTGAAGTCAGGGACCCTGATTCCTCCAGCTCCGTTTTTCTTTCTCAAGATTGCTTTGGCTATTCGGGGTCTTTTGTGTTTCCATACAAATTGTGAAATTTTTTGTTCTAGTTCTGTGAAAAATGCCAGTGGTAATTTGATAGGGAGTGCATTGAATCTGTAGATTGCTTTGGGTAGTAGAGTCATTTTCACAATGTTGATTCTTCCAATCCAAGAACATGGTGTATCTCTCCATCTATTTGTATCATCTTTAATTTCTTTCATCAGTGTCTTATAATTTTCTGCATACAGATCTTTTGTCTCCTTAGGTAGGTTTATTCCTAGATATTTTATTCTTTTTGTTGCAATGGTAAATGGGAGTGTTTTCTTAATTTCACTTTCAGATTTTTCATCATTAGTGTATAGGAATGCAAGTGATTTCTGTGCATTAATTTTGTATCCTGCTACTTTACCAAATTCATTGATTAGCTCTAGTAGTTTTCTGGTAGAATCTTTAGGATTCTCTATATATAGTATCATGTCATCTGCAAACAGTGACAGTTTTACTTCTTCTTTTCTGATTTGGATTTCTCTTATTTCTTTTTCTTCTCTGATTGCTGTGGATAAAACTTCCATAACTATGTTGAATAAGAGTGGTGAGAGTGGGCAACCTTGTCTTGTTCCTGATCTTAGTGGAAATGCTTTCAGTTTTTCACCATTGAGGACGATGTTGGCTGTGGGTTTTTTATATATGGCCTTTATTATATTGAGGAAAGTTCCCTCTCTGCCTACTTTTTGGAGGGTTTTTTTTTTTTTATCATAAATGGGCGTTGAATTCTGTTGAAAGCTTTCTCTGCATCTATTGAGATGACCATATGGTTTTTCTCCTTCAATTTGTTAATATGGTGTATCATGTTGATTGATTTGCATATATTGAAGAATCCTTGCATTCCTGGGATAAACCCCACTTGATCATAGTGTATGATCCTTTTAATGTGCTGTTGGATTCTGTTTGCTAGTACTTTGTTGAGGATTTTTGCATCTATGTTCATCAGCGATATTGGCCTCTAGTTTTCTCTCGGTTTTGGCATCAGAGTGATGGTGGCCTTGTTGAATGAGTTTGGGAGTGTTCCTCCCTCTTTTATATTTTGGAAGAGTTTGAGAAGGATGAGTGTTAGCTCTTTTCTAAATGTTTGATACAATTCGCCTGTGAAGCCATCTGGTCCTGGACTTTTGTTTGTTGGAAGATTTTTAATCACAGTTTAAATTTCAGTGCTTGTGACTGGTCTGTTCATATTTTCTATTTCTTCCTGTTTTAGTCTCAGAACGTTGTGCATTTCTAAGAATTTGTCCATTTCTTCCAGGTTGTCCATTTTATTGACCTATAGTTGTTGGTAGTAATCTCTCGGGATCCTTTGTATTTCTGCAGTGCCAGTTGTTACTTCTCCTTTTTCATTTCTAATTCTATTGATTTGAGTCTTCTCCCTTTTTTTCTTGATAAGTCTGGCTAATGGTTTATCAGTTTTGTTTATCTTCTCAAAGAACCAGCTTTTAGTATTATTGATCATTGCTATCATCTCCTTCATTTCTTTCTCATTTATTTCTGATCTGATCTTTATGATTTATTTCCTTCTGCTAACTTTGGGTTTTTTTCCTTCTTCTTTCTCTAATTGCTTTAGGTGTAAGGTTAGGTTGTTTATTTTATTATTATTTTTTTTTGCGGTACGCGGGCCCCTCACTGTTGTGGCCTCTCCCGTTGCGGAGCACAGGCTCTGGATGCGCAGGCTCAGCGGCCATGGCTCACGGGCCCAGCCGCTCCGTGGCGTGTGGGATCTTCCTGGACCGGGGCACGAACCCATGTCCCCTGCATCGGCAGGCGGATTCTCAACCACTGTGCCACCACAGAAGCCCTAGGTTGTTTATTTGAGATGTTTCTTGTTTCTTAAGGTAGGCTTGTATAGCTATAAACTTCCCTCTTAGAACTGCTTTTGCTGCATCCCATAGGTTTTGGGTCATTGTGTTTTCATTGTCATTTGTTTCTAGGTATTTTTTGATTTCCTCTTTGATTTCTTCAGTGATCTCTTGGTTATTAAGTAGTGTGTTGTTTAGCCTCCATGTGTTTCTATTTCCTACACATTTTTTCCTGTAATTAATATCTGGTCTCATAGCATTGTGGTCAGAAGAGGTACTTGATACAATTTCAATTTTCTTAAATTTACCAAGGCTTGATTTGTGACCCAAAATATGATCTATCCTGGAGAATGTTCCATGATCACTTGAGAAAAATGTGTATTCTGTTGTTTTTGGATGGAATGTCCTATAAATATCAATTAAGTCCATCTTGTTTAATGTATCATTTAAAGCTTGTGTTTCCTTATTTATTTTCATTTTGGATGATCTGTCCATTGGTGAAAGTGGGGTGTTAAAGTCCCCTACTATGATTGTGTTGCTGTCGATTTCCCCTTTTATGGCTGTTAGTATTTGCCTTATGTATTGAGGTGCTCCTGTGTTGGGTGCATAAATATTTACAATTATTATATCTTCTTCTTGGATTGATCCCTTGATCATTATGTAGTGTCCTTCTTTGTCTCTTGTAATAGTCTCTGTTTTAAAGTCTATTTTGTCTGATATGAGAATTGCTATTCCAGCTTTCTTTTGATTTCCATTTGCATGGAATATCTTTTTCCATCCCCTCACTTTCAGTCTGTATGTGTCCCTAGGTCTGAAATGGGTCTCTTGTAGACAGCATATATATGGGCCTTGTTTTTGTATCTACTCAGCCAGTCTGCATCTTTTGGTGGGAGCATTTAATCCATTTACATTTAAGGTAGTTATTGGTATGTATGTTCCTATTACCATTTTCTTAATTGTTTTGGGTTTATTATTGTAGGTCTTTTTCTTCTCTTGTGTTTCCTGCCTAGAGAAGTTCCTTTAGCATTTGTTGTAAAGCTGGTTTGGTGGTGCTGAATTTTCTTAGCTTTTGCTTGCCTATAAAGCTTTTAATTTCTCCATCAAATCTGAATGAGATCCTTGCTGGGTAGAGTAATCTTGGTTGTAGGTTTTTCTCCTTCATCACTTTAAATATGTCCTGCCACTCCCTTCTGGCTTGCAGAGTTTCTGCTGAAAGATCAGCTGTTAACCTTATGGGGATTCCCTTGTGTGTTACTTGTTGTTTTTCCCTTGCTGCCTTTAATATTTTCTCTTTATATTTAATGTTTGATAGTTTGATTAATATGTGTGTTGGCATGTTTCTCCTTGGATTTGTCCTGTTTTGGACTCTCTGTGCTTCCTGGAGTTGATTAACTATTTCCTTTCCCATATTAGGGAAATTTTCAACTATAATCTCTTCAAATATTTTCTCAGTCCCTTTCTTTTTCTCTTCTACTTCTGGGACCCCTATAATTCGAATGTTGGTGTGTTTAATGTTGTCCCAGAGTTCTCTGAGCTTGTCCTCAATTCTTTTCATTCTTTTTTCCTTATTCTGCTCTGCAGTAGTTATTTCCACTATTTTATCTTCCAGGTCACTTATCCATTCTTCTTTCTCAGTTATTCTGCTATTGACCCCTTCTAGAGAATTTTTAATTTCATTTACTGTGTTGTTCATCTCTTTTTTTGTTTGTTTGTTTTTGTTTTAAATTTATTTTATTAATTAATTTATTTTTGGCTGCGTTGGGTCTTTGTTGCCGCACGTGGGTTTTCTCTGGTTGCAGCAAGCAGGGGCTACTCTTTTTTTCTTTGGTTGCATTGGGTCTTCATTGCTGTGTGCAGGCTTTCTCTAGTTGCGGCGAGTGGGGGCTACTCTTTATTGTGGTGTGCGGGCTTCTCGTTGTGGTGGCTTCTCTTGTTGCGGAGCACAGGCTCTAGGTGTGCGGGCTTCTGTAGTTGTGGCATGTGGGCTTCAGTAGTTGTGGCTCACTGGTTCTAGAGCACAGGCTCAGTAGTTGTGGCATATGGGCTTAGTTGTTCCACGGCATGTGGGATCTTCCCAGGCCACGGATCGAACATGTATCCCCTGCATTGGCAGGTGGATTCTTAACCACTGTGCCACCAGGGAAACCCCATTTCTGTTTGTTCTTCTAGGTCCTTGTTAAACATTTCTGGTATTTTCTCCATTCTATTTCCAAGATTTTGGATCATCTTTACTATCATCATTCTGAATTCTTTTTCAGGTAGCCTGCCTATTTCCTCTTCATTGGTTAGGTCTGGTGGGTTTTTGCCTTGCTCCTTCATCTGCTGTGTGCTTCTCTATCTTCTCATTTTGCTTAACTTACTGTGTTTGGGGGTCTCCTTTTCACAGGCTGCAGGTTCGTAGTTTCTGTTGTTTTTGGTGTCTGTCCCCAGTGGCTAAGGTTGGTTCAGTGGGTTGTGTAGGCTTCCTGGTGGAGGGGACTAGTGCCTGTGTTCTGGCGGATGAGGCTGGATCTTGTCTTTCTAGTGGGCAGGTCCATGTCTGGTGGTGTGTTTTGGGGTTTCTGTGACCTTATTATGATTTTAGGCTGCCTCTCTGCTAATGGATGGGGTTGTGTTCCTGTTGTTTGGCATAGGGTGTCCTGCACTGTAGCTTGCTGGTTGTTGAGTGGAGCTGGGTCTTGGCATTGAGATGGAGATCTCTGGGAGATTTTCGCCATTTGATATTACGTGGAGCTGGGAGGTCTCTTGTGGACCAGTGTCCTGAACTTGGCTCTCCCACCTCAGTGGCACAGCCCTGATGCCTGTCTGGAGCACCAAGAGCCTGTCCTCCACACGGTCAGAATAAAAGGGAGAAAAAAAAAGAAAGAAAGAAAGAAGAAGATAAAATAAAATATTAAAGTTATTAAAATAAAAAATATTAAGAAAAAAAATTTTTTAATAAAGAAAAAAAAACGGACAGACAGAACCCTAGGACAATTGGTAAAAGCAAAACTATACAGATAAAATCACACACAGAAGCATACACATACATACTCACAAAAAGAGAAAAAGGGAAAAAATATATATATATATCGTTGCTCCCAAAGTCCACCTCCTCAATTTGGGATGATTCGTTGTCTATTCAGGTATTCCACAGATATAGGATACATCAAGTTGATTGTGGAGATTTAATCTGCTGCTCCTGAGGCTGCTGGGAAAAATTTCCCTTTCTCTTCTTTGTTCTCACATCTCCCGGGGTTCAGCTTTGGATTTGGACCCACCTCTGCGTGTAGGTCGGCTGAGGGCGTATGTTCTTCGCTCACATAGGACGGGGTTAAAGGAACAGCTGGTTCAGGGGTTCTGGCTCACTCAGGCCGGGGGGAGGGAGGGTTACGGATGTGGGAAGAGCCTCCGGCGGCAGAGGCTGGCGTGACGTTGCACCAGCCTGAGGCGCACCGTGCGTTCTCCAGGGGAGGTTGTCCCTGGATCATGGGACCCTGGCAGTGGCAGGCAGCACAGGCTCCCGGGAGAGGAGGTGTGGATAGTGACCTGTGCTCGCACACAGGCTTCTTGGTGGCTGGCTGCAGCAGCAGCCTTAGCGTCCCATGCCCGTCTGTGGGGTCCGCGCTGATAGCCTTGGCTCGCGCCCATCTCTGGAGCTCCTTTAAGCGGTGCTTTCTTTTTTTTTTTTTTTTTTTTTTTGCGGTACGCTGGCCTCTCACTGTTGCGGCCTCTCCCGCTGCGGCGCACAGGCTCCAGACGCGCAGGCTCAGCGGCCATGGCTCACGGGCCCAGCTGCTCCAAGGCATGTGGGATCTTCCCGGACCGGGGCATGGACTCGTGTCCCCTGCATCGGCAGGCGGACTCTCAACCACTGCGCCACCTGGGAAGCCCTAAGCGGTGCCTTTAGTCCCCTCTCCTCGCGCTCCAGGAAACAAAGAGTCAAGAAAAAGTCTCTTGTCTCTTTGGCAGCTCCAGACTTTTTCCTGGACTCCCTCCCAGCTAGCTAATGGCGCACTAGCCCCCTTCAGGCTGTGTTCACGCAGCCAACCCCAGTCCTCTCCATGGGATCCGACCGAAGCCTGAACCTCACCTCCCAGCCCCAGTCTGTCCCGGCGGGTGAGCAGACAAGCCTCTCGGGCTGTTGAGTGCTGGTCGGCACCGATCCTCTGTGCGGGAATCTCCGCTTTGCCCTCCGCACCCCGTTGCTGCGCTCTCCTCTGCAGCCCCGAAGCTTCCCCCCTTCCGCCACCAGGAGTCTCCACCCGGGAAGGGGCTTCCTAGTATGTGGAAATCTTTCCTCCTTCACAGCTCCCTCCCACTGGTGCAGGTCCCGTCCCTATTCTTTTGTTTCTGTTTTTTCTTTTGCCATACCCAGGTACATGGGGGAATTTCTTGCCTTTGGGGTGGTCTGAGGTCTTCTCCCAGCGTTCAGTAGGTGTTCTATAGGAGTTGTTCCACATGTAGATGTAATGTATTTTTTGATGTATTTATGGGGAGGAAGGTGATCTCCGCGTCTTACTCTTCCGCCATCTTGAAGCTCCTCCTCTCCCAGTAGTTTTTGTTTGTTTTTTGTTTTGGGGGGGCCAGAAATCAGATTTTGAATTTTGATTTAAATCTTCATTGACTGCTTCTCTGTATTTAGTGTACTCTTTAAACATATTCCTTAGAGTTATAGCGAAATTAATACTGAAGGAACACTTTCTCTTTCAGTTTACGCACACATACTATTTGTGAGAAATTGGAAATTCTCCAGTTTGCTTATAATAAGTATAAATGCCTACCAATACTTACTACACTGAATATTCTCTGGTATTTAAAAAAATATATATATATATATATATTTTAGTTGTATAACAAAAACTGGTCAAAAGGGGGCTTCCCTGGTGGTGCAGTGGTTGAGAGTCCGCCTGCCGATGCAGGGGACACGGGTTCATGCCGTGGAGCGGCTGGGCCCGTGAGCCATGGCCGCTGAGCCTGCGCGTCCGGAGCCTGTGCTCCGCAACGGGAGAGACCACAACAGTGAGAGGCCCGCGTACCGCAAAACTGGTCTAAAGGTACAATATATAAAAATTATCTAAATATTAGTTTCAGTTAAACTTTTACTATTTTACAGCTTAAAAATAATTTATTCTTTAAAAAAAACCCAAACCAATTTATTCTACCAAAGTTTTAGTTCAGTAATTAATCATTTAAATTTGCAGTTCGTTAATTCAACAAGTATTATTTGAGCACCAACTGTGTCTTAGGAGCCAGGATTTTAATGTCTCATTTGTTCATGACTCTACCCTGGTGCCCAGCACAAAGCCTGGCATGTACTAGGCATTTAGTAAATATTAGTTGAATGAAACAATGCATGGTCTTGTGGAGTTTACTTTCTAGTGTATGTCCATATCTAGCATTGCAGAGGCCCTAAAAGAAGTAGAATACATAGTCTGTATACATTGTAATGGGATGTGTTTGCTAACCCTAGCTGTGCCAGTTACCACTGCAAGGTGAACACTGGGTGATATTAAAGATTCTACACATTTTGAAACTATCTTGCCTTTCTTATTAGGAATGAAAGTATACTTCCCAGAAACTCCCCAGTAAGTTTTCTCTTATTTTTGAGCCAGGACTGGGTCACATAGCCATAAGGAAGACTCAGAACACAGTTATCTGACAGAGGGGAATGAGACTGCCTGAGCATGATCCATTATGTGGAACATGGGACTTTGCCATCATGATCAAATGTGGACTTTGCCGTCATGATCAAATGTGGAGTTTGGTGGCAATGAGGAAGAGATGGAGGGAAAGACATATTAGGCTGTGCTAGTAGTGACCATTACAGAGTTGGAGAGAGTTGAACTGGACTGGGCTTAACTTTGTACAGTGCTATGAAAAAAGTAGTTTCTAGGTGTATAAAGGAGTATGGTGGGAATTTAAACGTACTTGAGAAAAAAATCTTAACACTTTAAGCAAAAGTCTCATAAATCCTCTTCTTTGGAGATTAGTTTATCATTCACTTAAAGAATAAGAAAATTATATTTCTTTTTTCAAGTGTTCATTAATTCAGAGTTTTTAGGCTTTTATTCTTTCATATGAATTAACCTAGTTAAGGACCTAGTAGAATAACATTTTGGGAGAAATTCGTTGATGGCAACACCTATCTAGGTACCATTCAGACTCCTGGTTACTTACCCTTGTAGTAGAACAGTGTAGAACCTTGAAGTTAAATAAATGAATAAACAGAAGAACTAGAGTGTAAATCATTTAGGGCCATCACTTTGTGGTACAGGAGATAGACACTTCACAGTCATCCTGAGCTACAGGAAAACTAGAGGAGTTTAGGCTCAGGAATCAGGCTAGGGTTCAAATGCTGCCTCTGGTGTTTCCTAGCTGTATAAACCGACAGGTTATTTAACTTCTCGGAACCTCAGTCTCCTTATCTGTAAAATGGGTTTATCATGTATGTGATAAGTAAATGGTTAGGATTAAATAAGATATAATTTTAAAATAGTTAACACTTATATTATGCTTACCATGTACTGTTGGGCAGTGTTTTATTTACCATATAACACACGAAAAAAGTGCCAGGCACATACATAGCAGATACTCAAATATTACTTCTTCCTTTTTTCTTTTTTAAGATAAATGGCTAACAAGCATTTGTTGCATTGGAATGAAGTTTCTCATCTGTCATTTGACATGAGAAGGCTGAGAAACAGCAACCATGGAATTAGAGAATAGTTTCCTGGCTTTTTGTAACCAGACATGGTCTCTTCCTGTAATCCTTTTATAAAATTATTAAAAGTGGTACATTTTGACAGCGTTTGTGTTGGTGAATCAAATACCTCTTTATTTAGTCAGATTAAAGACATATTGACTCTTTTAACATGTGCTCGTGCTACTGGCTCCTGTAAATAAAGCCTGTAATCAATGAGAAATGTGATAATATTTGAGCTCTAGAAGATCTGCTATTTCTGCAGCTTACAAGATAATGTGAGGATAAAGAAATGCTTTTTAAATGCTTATGTCATATTTTGGTACAGTGAAAGATAATTTCAAAACCATGATTTAGTAGTCTTCGTATCTGGCATAGTGTAGGTGCTTAGTACCCTGGTACTAATTAACAATTGCTGAGGAAACAGGACTGCAGAATGGCCATACTTACAACTGTGAACCAGGAATTTATAAATTGGTTGGCATAAAATTTCCAACCTCATTATAGTATGATTCAGCTTTCAAAATTGTCTGAAATTTTTGTTAGATGTGTATTAAAGAAGGCTTAGAAAAATGGACATTTAAGTGCTTTTAATGGAAAATTTGTGGGTATTGAATTTGGGGTTTTAAAATAAGACAATAAGACAGCATAAATTGCTAAACTGGTATGAGGAAGTGCCTTCATGGATGATTAGTAAACCTAGAAAAAAAAGGTGAAGTGTAAGAGAGGGATTGAAGATGATAAGAAGGTTCCCAAGGTGTAAGATAAGGATTGAACCCATCTAGCTGTTGTAAAGAGTTGTTATTTTGCTCAGATGAAGTATAGCAGATAAAGAAAATAGCTTATAAATTGGAAACACTTAACATAGTAATAATTCTGTTGATTGAAAAAGAATTTCCCTGAACACTCAAAGAGCAAACCCTTAATAATGAAGAAGGCAATCGTATTGCCCTGTTTTGCATTGAAGCCCTCAGTTTGTTTTCCTCAAACCACTCCTCCTTTAGACTTTGCTTTTCCCCAAGTGGCAACTACATCCTTTCTATTGCATAGACAAAAAACTTAAAGAGTCAGCCCAGGTAACGCTCTTTTCTCACACCCCACATCCAGTTTCTCATTTACTATTCTCAGTGTTTTTTTTTTTTTTTTTTGCGGTACGCGGGCCTCTCACTGTTGTGGCCTCTCCCGTTGCGGAGCACAGGCCCCGGACGCGCAGGCTCAGCGGCCGTGGCTCACGGGCCCAGCCGCTCCGTGGCATGTGGGATCTTCCCGGACCGGGGCACGAACCTGTGTCCCCTGCATCGGCAGGCGGACTCTCAACCACTGCGCCACCAGGGAAGCCCTCTCAGTGTTTTTACTGCTTCTAACCTGGAGTTAGCCACCAACACCTCTCACCTGGATTATTCCAGCGTCTTTTAAATTGGTCTTCCTGCTTCTACTCTTGTCCATTTACAGTCTTTTCTCAACATAGCTGCAGGATAACCTTTATAAAAAATAGGTCAAACTGTGTCTCTCTTCTGCTCCAAATCTTCCAGTGGCTTCCCCAAAACTAAAATCTTCACAGCAGCCTACAGGTGTACATGTAATCTGGCTCCCTGGTACCTTTCTAAACTCACCTCCTAGATCCCAGCCTTGATCATTCTGCTGCAACAGCAGTGACCTCAGATATCCTGCACAAGCTCTCACTTGAGGGTCTTTGAACTTCTCCTTTTCCTGCCTGGAATGTTCTTCCCTCAGGTGTGGGCTCATGTCACCTCATCACTAAGACCTTAATCACCTTTTTGAAAGTAGTACTTCCGTCCTCCTTCCTTGCTTCATTTTCCTCCTAACATTTATTTTTGTTCAATATGCTATATACACTTTGTTTTTCTGTCTCCGCGCGCTGGATTGTGAGATCCGTGAGGGCAAGGTTTCCACCCCTCTATTTGTTTACCTAAAACAATATGTGGCAGATAGTATGTACTCAGTAAATATTTATTGATTAATTGAGAAAGCAATTCCATGGCAGTTTGTTGTATCACTACTGTTGATCCATAGAGGCTTCTTTAAATAAAATAATATTAGCTGTTGATATGAATTCTAGAATATGGCAATGCTAATTCTAAACACTCATATTTACTAATGTCGGGAAGTACTGCATTAGAGTTCTCGGCTTCCCTTAGAGCAGATGGGTCACATGACTAAGTTTTAACTAGCAGACCGTGGGTAGAAGGGTGGTGCCGCTTGCAGGCCTGGCCCAGGAGAACCTCCCGTGAGTGATCCCCCTATACTCGAAGATTTGAGAACCCTTTGTTGAAGATGGAGGAGGTGTGAGGTAGAAGGCACTTGACTCCATGAATTACCACGTGGAGGGGAGTTGCCCCACTCATTAGGAACATCTGTTTGGACTTTATGTGTGTGAGAAATAAATATCTGTTGGATTAAACAACAGAAATTTGGAATTTATCTTTTAAAGCATTGACTTAACTAATACACAACAGTGACAGCTAAATTATCTTTCCTTGTTCTGTTGCATATCCTAATGGTGACCCAGACTCCTTGTCTCTTTTTGTTATTGGCTTCTGTATTTGAAAATGGGAATGTTATTTTAAAAGCACAGTTGTGTCCTTAATATTTTTTTTACAGCTTTTATTTTTTTACCTTTTTTTTTTACAGCTTTATCAAGATATCCTTACATACCATAAAGTTCACTTATTTAAAGTGTACAGTTCAGTGGTTTTTATTCAGAGTGGTACAGCTATCACAACCACCTAATTTTACAATGTTTCAACACCCCTGCAAGAAACCCTGTACATGTTAGTCACTCCCCATTAGCCTCTCCCCCAGCCTGGGCAACCACACTAATCTGCCTTCTGTCTCTGTGGATTTGCTTCTTCAGTACATTTCATATAAATGGAAGCATATAATATGTGGCCTTTTGTGTTTGACCTCTTTCACTTGGCACAGTATTTTCAAGGTTATCTATGTTGTAGCATGTATCAGTACTTTGTTCCTTTTTATGGCCAAATAATATTCCGTTGTGTTAGATATCCCATATTTTATTTTTCTTTTATTTTTTAATTTTTGGCTGTGTTGGGTCTTTGTTGCTGCGCATGGGCTTTCTCCAGTTGGGGTGAGTGGGGGCTACTCTTGGTTGTGGTGCGCGGGCTTCTCATCATGGTGGCTTCTCTTGTTGCGGAGCACGGGCTCTAGGCGTGCGAGCTTAAGTAGTTGTGGCACGCGGGCTCAGTTGCTCCATGGCATTTGGGATCTTCCTGGACCAGGAATTGAACCCATGTCCCCTGCATTGGCAAGTGGATTCTTAACCATTGTGCCACCAGGGAAGTCCCCCATATTTTATTTATCCATTAATGGGTGGGTGGACATTTGGGTTGTTTCTACCTTTTGACGTTACAAATAATGCTGCTGTGTACATTCATGTACAAGTTTTGGTGTAGACATATGTTTTCAGTCATCTTGGGTATACACCAAGAAGTGAAATTGCTAGGTCACATGGTAAATCTATGTTTAACATTTTCAGGAACTGCCAGACTGTTTTCTAAGGGGATTGCACCATTGTACATTCCCACCAGCCTTGCCTTTATGTTTTATCACCCCCAGAGGAGCAGGGTCCTGGTAAATATCATAGTTCCCTAAGGACTGTAGGTGGGAGACAGTCACAAAGGAGACTGGGAGTGTGGCAAACAGTGGGAGGTTGGCAGCTGTCTTGCCTCTCCTCTCGCTTGCTTATTTATGTAGCCTGTACTACCCTGGCTTCCTTGCTAAGTCTTAGAACACACCTCACATGTCCTCATTCTAGGGCCTTTGTTCTGGGTTTTCCCTATGGCTGGCAGGCTTTTTCCTTCTGTTTGTCCTTCAAGTCTTTGTCCAAATGTTACCTTTTCAGTGACGCTCCCCCCCCTTCCTCGTCCCGGTCCCCGCCCCCCCACCCCCACCTAGCAACCTCCGCATTCAACTTTCAGCCTATGCGTCTCCCCTGCCCAGCTCTATCACTTACCATATTTCAAAAAGTACTTTTTCTCCTTCCCACTAAAACATAAGCTTCATGAGGGCAGGGATTTTGGCCAGTATTCTTCACTGATAACATCCCTAATATTTTGATAGGGCTTATTAACACAGAGTAGGTTTCTGGTAAATATTTGTTGAAAGAATGAATAAATAACTTTCCATGTCAGTAAATGCATTTTTTTCTTAAAATAAAAATTTAAGTCATAGAAGTACACATATGACTACATTCTTATCATAAAATGTTTATTCAAAGCAGATAAAGCACAAATTCCCTTTTACCCTATTCCTGAATCTCACTCTCCTAGAAGTAACCACTGGTAGTGATTTGGATGCATTCTTCCAGATCATTTAAAAAGTATCTGTAGATATATAAAGAAATGTATATACTATAGAAATATGTAGTTTTGTGTATGTTTGAGTATGTTTTATAAGCATGCACACACACACAAACTACTGTCTATACCCAAAACCTTTTCATCACTCCCAACATAAACTCTGTACCCATTAAACTATCTCATTCTTTTTAACTCTCATCTTAACGAATGTGCCCTAATTTACTGATTGATATTGAGGTTTCCAGTTTTTCCCTAGCCACAGACATTGCTCAAGCATACATTTAGGCTTTTGCACTTTGTACGTGTGGGAGTGTCTTCTCTGTGTATGCCCTGGAAGTGAGAACAATTTAATCTCTTTCTTTGAAATCGTTATGCTGCTTATTTATTTTTTGGATAGTTTTCTGAAATAGATATTAGAAATTGAATTGCTCGGTTGTAGAGAATACAGGTTAAAATTTTTGATGAAATAAAATTTCTTTCTAAAAGGGTCGCATCCATTTGTGCTCTTCAACCGGTGATAGCAGCATTCATATCTCCATATCTTTACCCATATTGGGTGTTGTTAATCTTTTATTTTTGCCAATCTGTGAGTGAAAAATAACTTGTTTTAGCTGTTGATGTTAAACATATTTTCATATGCTTTTAAGTCATTTGCATTTCTTCTGTAAAATTCCTGTTTATATCTGACTGTTTTGCCCCTATAAGGTTTGGTCATTTTTCATTGATTTATAGGTGCTTTCTGTAATAATGGCTGTTAATTCTTTGTCTATTATATTGATATATGCTGGCAGTATTTTTTTCTAGTCTATTAACTTGGCTTTGAAAGTTGTTTATGGTGTCTTTTTGCTAATCAGAAGTTTTAAATGTTTATGTAGTCAAATGTATCCATTTTATAGCTTCCTTGCTTAAGGAAGTCTATACTATACCAAGGTTATAACCATATTCTCTTGTGTTTTTCTTTTAATTTGTTTGGAGTCTTAATTTTCATGTTTTGCTCTTTTAATTCACCTGGGATTTATTTATGTTGCAGCATGAAGTAAGGATCTAATTTTTTTCCTCCCCAAATGGATAGCCAATTCTTTATTATTAGTTTGTTCATCCTTTCACAATTGATATGGGATGCCATTGTATCACAAACTGTACTCTCATATAAATGCATCTATTTCTCAATCTCATTCTATTTTATGGGTGTATTTGTCTTTTCTTGCACTAATACTACACTATTTTAATATTTTGATAGAAGGAACTAGCTTCATCATATATCATCTTTTACAAATATGTAGCTAGATTGTACATTTTCTCTTTTAGATGGATTTAAAAATTAGCTCATCAAGGTGAATAAAATACCCTATTGGGATTTTGATTGGGAAGGAAAACATTTCTCTAACACAGTTTTATTGGCCATGTAGTAATACAATGTATGCTTGTACCATATTTTACTTAAAAATTTCTCATTGTTAGTCCAAAATAACCCTTTTAAAATATTGCCTCATAATTTGGCTTTTTAAAAGATTGAGATATAATTGACATATAACATTGTATTAGTCCAAGTTGTACAACACTGTGATTTGAGATATATATATATATATATATATATATATATATATATATATAGCAAAATGATTCGATTGTGTATGTATATATGTGTACACAGCATCTTCTTTATCCATCCATCCATGGACAGTTAGGTTGCTTCCATGTCTTGGCTATTGTAAATAATGCTGCAATGAACATGGGGGTGTAGGTATCTTTTTGAGCTAGTGTTTTCATTTCCTTTCATTTCACATACGCAGAAGTGGAACTGCTGGATCATATGGTAGTTCTATTTTTAATTTTTTGAAGAATCTACATAGTGTTTTCACACAGTGCCTACACCAATTTATATTCCCACCAGTGGTGCACAGGGATTTCCTCCACATCCTTGCCAACACTTGTTATTTCTTGTCTTTCTGATAATAGCCATTCTGACAGGTGTGAGATGGTATCTCACTGTGGTTTTGATTTCCATTTCCCTGATGATGTGATGTTGAGCACCTTTTTAAAAAATTAGGGTATTCTTGAGTTGTGGGTTTTATTTAAAGCTTTTACTGGTTTTGTAAATTAATAAGTACTGATTTGTAAAGCTGAGATAGATGTGCCCTGTGTTGCATTTACATAATCATGAAAAAGTTAAGTTAGGGTCAGATTTAACTTAGATGATTTGAGTGGCTAAGATGTGTCAACTTAACAGACTTATTTTTTATCTCCCTAGTTAAACATGTAGCAGTGGGTTAAAAACAATAACAACAAACAACTTAATGAAACAATAGAAAATTTCTACCCATGATAATCAAGTTACATTGACATTTGACAGATGGAAGCATAAGATTTAATTTAGATAGCCTGTCAAATAAGATGTGCACAAGGTCAGGGAGTGATGATTAACCCTTGTGGAGAGTGAAAGGCCAACTGAAATCACCACCTGTTGGGGAACAAAAAATACAGTGACTCTACCACTAGCATTTACTGTCAAGGGCAGGGTTAACTTTGCAAATCTGCCCAAAATGGAGCATCTGATTTGCTGAATTGTTTGCACTTACCATATTTACAACATACTTGAAATTATTACTGACCTTCCATTTGTTCGGTTGAGGGAGAGGAGTGCAAATTCAAGCATGTTAGTTAGTGGGAATTTTCCTTTTAACTGTCTGGTAAATATTTACTGAATTAAAGCATTTTCTTGCAACCACCATACATACTAGGTCATATCTTTATAGTCACACTGAGTTTCTGTCCTTCTTCCTAAGTGCTTTAAAAATTATATCCAACATGTTAAATCATTTGGCTGAGGACTCATGCTACAGAAATCTCTCTTGCATTATTGTAACTTTTCTACATTATAAATACTCTTACTCAGTGTTTAATCTTAGCCTTGAAAATCAAGAGCATTAACGTTCAGCTGAGTAGTGTAAGCTGAGAGTGTGGACTGCATGGGTAAACTGAAATAGCATGGGAGGGGAAGCATCATGTAGCTGTTTGTTGTTCAGATGACTTTTAGATCTTTTTAAAAATCTATTAAAGTATAAGTATTCCATGGTGGTTTTATTTTATATTGATATATCACTAAAAATGAAGTAGCGAATTCAGTTCAGTTTTATTCTACCTGGGTTTTGTTTCTGTTTTCTTTGTGTGCCTGTGTGTGTGTGTGTGTTTGACATCAAAGCTGGTTTTGTACAATTAGCTTTGCTTTTTTAAATTGTTATTTTTGTTTCTTAGAAGTGTTTCCTATTTTAAAATACTGGCTTTAGTCTCTTTTATTAGAACCTCCTGTAAATATCTAGGCTGCTGTTTAGTTCACTGAAAGATTCTTAAATAAGATGAACAAGGTCCAGATTAGTTAGTTCATGAGAACTTATTTAAATAAATAATTCTGATGTATTCTGGTCACCACAAGAGGAATTATAATACCAAAATCAGTGATAAATAAAGACAGTAAAACAGTTTAACATGAATAGGAAATAAATGAAAAGTGAATTAAATTTTTATATTTTAAGCTCCTTGATATTTTATTGTTTTTTTTCTCACTGCATAAAAAGAGAGCAGACTAGCAATAAAGAGAAAGATCTGACAGATGTTCTACAGCAAAAGGCTTCATCAGTTTATTTCTCATGATACTATTAAGACAATGAACTGATTATTTATTAAAATCTAAGTGATGCTGTAAGATCAAAAAAATGTCACAGCCCTTTTTAACAACTTTGTATGTTGACAGATGGTAAATGGTCTTCTTGCAGTGATGTATAAAAATACTGGGGGCTTCCCTGGTGGCGCAGTGGTTAATAATCCACCTACCAATGCAGGAGAGACAGGTTCGAGCCCTGGTCCGGGAAGATTCCACATACCGCGGAGCAACTAAGCCCATGCGCCACAACTACTGAGCCTGTGCTCTAGAGCCTGTGAGCCACAACTACTGAAGCCCATGTGCCTAGAGCCCGTGCTCCGCCACAAGTGAAGCCATTGCAATGAGAAGCTCGCGCACCGCAACGAAGAGTAGCCCCCACTCACTGCAACTAGAGGAAGCCCGCGCGCAGCAACGAAGATCCAATGCAGCCAAAAATAAAGAAAGAAAGAAAGAAAGAAAGAAAGAAAAATTTTAAAAATACTGAATCACTACACCTGAAACTTATGTAATAATGTGTGTTAATTATAACTTAATTTTTTAAAAGTTACATTCTTAGTTTTAGCTACATAAGACTTGCATTTCCCCCAACTCATGTCTTTTTGGCTTTGAAGATTTATTAATAATAATTATTATTATTATTGCACTATGTGGCTCGCTGCACAAAATATGCTGACGTATTTCAAGAATTTATGAGTGTAAGCAGTGGATGACATCTTCACAACCTAGTAAACCAACAGATAATTTTGTTACATCAGACCCATTATGAAGTTTCAAGACTATATGTAGAAATGACCCTAAGTTAGTGCCATAGGAACTTGAATCTGTCAATATTGCATAACAGTTAACATTAACTCAGCATTTACTATGTAGCTCTATGCTACGTGCACTTCATTGTTTATCCTACTTATCCTGTCAGTCCGGTGAGGTAGGTACAGTACTGTTACACTCCATTTTATTAGTGATGTCATTGGCACCAATAAGGTGATTGTTGAAAGTCACATAGCCAAGTAAACAATGGACACAGGATTTTGAAAAGTTAATATAAATAATAATTGTCCTTCACTTGCTTTTTTCATTGAGAATATAGATGACATTCCCATATGCTTTTATGGATCTACTTGAATTCTTCTAATGACTACAAATTATTTCCTAGTGTAGGTGTATCATAATGTCTGTAGCCATCTCATTCACATTTGATGGACATATAGGCTGTTTCTGGTTTCTCACTGTTACAGATAATACAGCAGCAAACATCATTGGCTATGTAGCCTTCCACACATTTGTATTGTGTGAAAGGTTCTTTTGTTGTTGTTCAAGAGTGCTTTTTTTAAATTTATTTTTTATTGAAGTATAGTTGATTTACAATGTTGTGTTAGTTTCACGTGTAAAGCAAGGTGATTAAGTTATACATACATATATATATATCTATTCTTTTTCAGATTTTTTTCCATTATAGATTATTACAAGATATTGAATATAGTTCCCTGTGCTCTACAGTAGGTCCTTGCTGTTTATCTATTTTATGTATAGTGTGTATCTGTTATTCCTAAACTCCTAATTTATCCCTCCCCTGCCATTACCCTTTGGTAACCATAAGTTTGTTTTCTATGTCTGTGAGTCTGTTTCTGTTTTGTAAATAAGTTCATTTGTATCACTTTTTTAGATTCCACATATTGTGTTGTGTGAAAGGTTCTTAACAGTAGAATTATTGCTCAAAGAGTTTGTCTTTTAAATCTTTATATGTTAAATTATTTATCATTAAATTCCTCTCCAAAAAGGTAGTACCAATATATACTCTCTCCCTTTGTCTGTCTTCTTTGCCAACTCCGGAGATTTTCAGTTTTAAAAATTTTACCAGTTGGAAAGGTGAAAAAAATAGTATTTGATTAAAAAGTCTCATTATTGCACTACTAATGAGATTGAGCATATTTTTGTAAGTATTAACTCTCATTTTTAGTATGGATTAATTACATATTTTACCGATTTTTCTTTTCTTTTTTTCTTGTTGAATTATGGGAGCTTGTATTTGGAAATTAATCCATTATCTTACATGTTGTTAATATTTTCACCCATCTCAACTGTCTTATTTATTTATTTTTATTGAAGTAAAATTGACATATAACATTATATTAGTTTAAGGCATACAGCATAATGATTTGATATCTGTATACATTGTGAAGATTACTGCAATAAATCTAGTTAACATCTGTCACCATACATAGTTAGAAAAAATTTTTTGTGTGTGATGAGAACTTTTAAGACCTACTCTGTTATCTTTGACTTTTATTTACGGTGTCTTTTGCCATGTAGAAATTTTATACTTTTATGGTTTTTTGTCACTCCTTTATGGTTTCTCTGATTGGGTCCAGAGTAATTTTTTTTTTTTCCCAGAGTGATGTTTTTAAAAACACAGATTTGATCCTTTCTCTGCTTAAGAAAACCCTCGGTTGCTTCCCATTGAGAGGCACTATAATACAGCGTTTGAGGACATATAATGTGGACGTTTTGCTAGGTTTGAGACCTGGTTTTCCTACTTAACTAGCTGTGGGACACTGGCAGGTAGTACCTGTTTTGTGCCTGTTTCCTCATGATAGTGATGTCACCTTGTCCAGTTGTTGAGAGTATTAAATGGATTAATATGTTTAAGTGCTTTGGACAGTACCCAGCTTATGGTAAATCCCCAGTTTGTATCAACTGCAGTATTCCTACTCTTCCTGTCCAGTTTCATTGTGTGCCACTTACCCAGTTGGTTCCCATGCTCCAGCCACAGTGGCCTGCTCTCAGTTCCTCCCCACCTTAGAGCCTTTGTATGTGCTGCTCCCTATTCCTGGACTATTCTTTCCTTTCTGCCCTTTTTGCCTACCTGCTGTTTCCCCTTTAGTGTCAGCTTAAATACCTTTCCCCGCCCCAGGGACGCTGTCAGTGACCTCTTAGTTTAGGTTAGGTCTGCCATTATGTTCTATCTTAGCACCTACTGCTGCTTTTCCTTCATAGCACTTTAAATAATTGTTTTAAATTGTTGGCTTAAATTGTCTTACACCAGTTGAAAATAAGCATCATGAATGCGGGAACCAAGTCTCTCTGGATTGCTTTACCCTTATTTCCTAGAATAGTGGATGGTAATGAGCTAGTGTTTAATAAATATGGGGAGTGAATGAATTGGCAGGTGGAATGGTACAGTTTGAATGTTTTGGGCTTGGGGTAGGAAAGTAAACTGAGAGAAGAAAGCTTATTTAGAGGCTTTAAATCTCACTACCAGGTTTCTATTCAGTTGTTCCTATCTGCGAAAGTGTGAGTTTCAGTGCTTATGTTGTTATATGAAAAGATTTTGGATAACTGGCAGTTACCTCAAATGGGATATCCATAATTTTAACTGTTATTAAGATTTTCTCTATGCTCAATATGAAATTTAGTTTTAAAATCTGAAAATGTTACACTCATTTTACAGATTTTAAAAATGGACATAATAGGGCTTCCCTGGTGGCGCAGTGGTTGAGAATCTGCCTGCCAATGCAGGGGACACGGGTTCTTGCCCCGGTCCGGGAAGATCCCACATACCGTGGAGCGGCTAGGCCCGTGAGCCGTGGCCACTGAGCCTGCACGTCTGGAGCCTGTGCTCCGCAACGGGAGAGACCACAACAGTGAGAGGCCTGCGTACCGCAAAAAAAAAAAAAAAAAAAAGGACATAATATAGTCTGTATAAGATTGCATATTTAGTTACGGGTAGAGCTGGGACTAGAATCTGGGTATCCCTATCACCCAGCTCACACTGTTGTACTTGAGGTAGCTTGTACCTTTTCAAAGAGTATGTTAAAATTTAAACTAATTTTTTCTTAGTGTTTAAAAGATTTTTATGATAATCTTTTACTGGGGATCTAATACAGAATCAGAATCTTTTTGAGAGGTTCAGAGTTGTTTGCTCTTGTAGGTATCACCCAGGCAGCTGTGGCTGTTGAGTTGCTATTCCACCTTTATAGTTTTCTGCATTGTTGCCCTTGAGGTTAGTTCACATCACGCCTTCCTGCAGCAGCTCCTTTTCCCCCTTGCATTTACTCTTTCTAATCTGTTAGGCATATATAAAGGCAGTATCTTAGATTTTTCTACATGTATGTAAAGCAAGAATAAATAGATTCATCCATGCTGCAGCATGGATGGGCCTCAAAAACATGCTGAGTGAAAGAAGTCCACAAAAGACCACATGTTGTATGATTTCATTTGTGTGAAATGTCCAGAAGAGGCAAAATCTCTAGAGACAAAAGCAGATTAGTGGTTGCCTGAGGCTAGGGATGGAATGGAGAAGAACTGCAAATGGGGAATGAAGTTTCTTTCCAGGGTGATGGAAATATTCTAAAATTGGATTATAGTGATGGTTATACAACTGTAAATTTACTGAAAATTATTGAATTGTACACTTAAAATGGGAGATTTTGGCATGTGAATTATATCCCAATAAAGCCTTTTTAAAAAAGAATAAATGGTTTCAGAGGTTATTTTGGAGGGATTGAGCTCTCTTTATAAGTGTAATTGTAGACAAATATAGTTGATACTTTTTGGTTCTGCATAATATTCTAGGTAAATGAAATAGAAAACTAGATAAAATAATATGTCGTATCCTGAATCTTATTTACTGGTTAAGACAGGGCATTGAAAGCTAACTTTTCCCCCCAGGATTTCATTAGGAATTAGAGTTTTTGTGGATAGTGGTGCTCAGTATTATAATCTAAGTTGAAGGGGTAGTGATTCATATATATGTTGATTTTTTGTGATTTTTAGATATCAAGGTCTTGATAGCTCTTTCTCTCTCTCTCTCTCCACACACACACACACATACACACACACACACACACACACACACACACAGTCTTCAAAATTAGAAAAGGTGTCAAATTTTTTTTCTCTAGTTCCATCTATTCTGCCAGTGTATTTTTGTTTTATCTGCCCTTTCAACCCACCAGAGTATCATGTCTTATGACTGAATAAACACTGGGCTGCAGCCTGTTAATGTGTTCTTTTTGATTTTTCAGCACTTTCATTTGGACCCTTGGATGCCCATTGAACAGATGCTTGAGAACTGCAAGTAATCTTCAGACTGTAGCATAACTATAAGGCCTGTCCTCTGTGTGGGGAGGAGATCACCCATGTGCTGTGGAAATGAACGGGGAGCAGCAGATTGATGCAGGTATTGGTTTTGCTGAGCAAAATCCATTCTTCAGAGTGCAGAATTCCATTACTTACCTGTGTTATGTTGTATGGCTTATCTGTCTACCACTAAATGGGAAGCTCTTTGAAGACATGAGTTGTCTTTCTTTGTACCTGGCAGAGAACCTGGCACTGAGGGGTGGGGGTGGGCATGTACTCAGCATGTTTGTTGAAAAAGTAAGTAACTTTTATGAGCAGACTTCGTTAAAAAAAAAACACAAAGTTTCTTTTGAGGTAATTATTAATTCATAGGAGCTTGCAAAAATACTGACAGTTCTCATGTACCATTCACTCAGTTTCTACTGTAAGTTACATCTCATTTAAGTATAGTACAGTATAAAAGCTATGTATAAAATGTATGTAGTTCTGTCATTTTATCACGTGTAGATTCCTGTAAGCACCACCTCAGTCAAGATACAGAACTATTCCATCACCACACAGAGCTCCTTTGTACTGCCCCTTCATAGTTACACCTACTCCTCTTCCCCAATATTCCCTAACCCCAGGTAACCATTAATCGGTTCTTCATCTCTATAATTTTGTCATTTCCAGAATGTTACATAAATAGAACCACACAGTATGTGACTTTTTGAGATGGACTTTTTCACTCAAAATAATGCCCCTGAGATCCATCCAAATTCTTGAATGTATCAGTAGTCTGTTCCCTTTTATTGCTTGCTAGTATTCCGTGGATATACTGCAGTTTGGTTAACCGTTCATCTGTTGCAGTACATTTTGGTTGCTTCTAGTTTTTGGTTTTTATGAATAAAGATGCTATAAACAATCATATACATAAATTTCATTTTTCTGGGATAAATGCCGAGGAGCACAGCTACTTTCCAGAGTGGCTGTACCATTATGCATTCTTAGCAGCAGTATATGAGATCTGATTTCTTCACATCCTCACAGCCATTTGGTATTGTCACTATTTTTATTTAAGTCATGCTGATAGATGTGTAATGATAGCTCATCCTGGTCTTAATTTTCTTTCCCCTATTGGCTGAATGCAAATGATGTTGAACAGGTGCTTACTTGCTATCCCTGTATCCCCTTCAGTACCATGTCTTCGTATTTTTGGCTCATTTATTAATCATATGGTTTGTTTGCTTTTTAATTAATAATTTTTTTAACTATTGAGGTTTCCTAAAAACATCTTTATTGAAATATTTTTTAAAGATATAATTCACATACTATAAAATTTACACTTTGAGAGTATACAGTTCAGTAGTTTTTACTATATTCAGAAAGTTGTGTGACCAACACTACTACCTAATTCCAGAACATTTTCATCACTCCTCAGAAGAAACCATTAGCAGTCATTTCTTGCTTAATCTACCCTCTGGCAACCATGTCTACTTTCTGTCTCTACAGATTTACCTATTCCTACTTTCTTTTTATTAATGTTTGCATGGTATATCCTTTTCATCCTTTCACTTTCTTTTTTTTTTAAATTTTATTTATTTTTGTCTGCACTGGGTCTTTGTTGCTGCACGCGGGCTTTCTCTAGTTGTGGCAAGCAGGGGCTACTCTTTGTTGCGGTGCATGGGCTTCTCATTGCTGTGACTTCTGTTGTTGAGAAGCACAGGCTCTAGTCACATGGGCTTCAGTAGTTGCAGCTCGCAGCTCGGTAGTTGCGACATGCAGGCCCTAGAGGGCTCAGACTGGCTTTAGTAGTTTCGGTGTGTGGGCTCGGTAGTTGTGGTGCATGGGCTCTAGAGCGCAGGCTCAGTAGTTGTGGCCCACGGGCTTAGTTGCTCCGCGGCATGTGGGGTCTTCCTGGCCCAGGGATCGAACCCGTGTTCCCTGCATTGGCAGGCGGATTCTTAACCGCTGCACCACCAGGGAAGTCTTTCAACCTGTGTAAATTGTTATATTTTGAGTAAGTTTCTTGTAACAGCATGTAGTCATTAAAATTTTTTTTTTCAGTCTTGTAATTGGTGTCGATCATTTACACTTAATGTAATTATTGATATGTTAGGGCTCACGTCTGCCTTTTTTTTTTTTTTTTTTTTCCCCGGTACGCGGGCCTCTCATTGCTGTGGCGTCTCCCATTGCGGAGCACAGGCTCCGGACGCGCAGGCTCAGCGGCCATGGCTCACGGGCACAGCCGCTCCGCGGCATGTGGGATCTTCCCGGACCGGGGCACGAACCCGTGTCCCCCGCATCGGCAGGCGGACTCTCAACCGCTGCGCCACCAGGGAAGCCCCGTCTGCCATTTTTGTCCGTTTGTTTTCTCTGTTTTTTTAATACATTTATTTATTTATTTATTTACTTTTAGCACGTTGGTGCGCACAGGCTTTCTCTAGTTGCTGCAAGCGGGGAGCTGCTCTTCGTTGCAGTGCACGGGCTTCTCATTGCTGTGGCTTCTGTTGTTGCAGAGCACAGGCTCTAGTCACACGGGCTTCAGTAATTGTGGCTTGCGGGTCCAGTAGTTGTGGCTTGCGAGCTCTAGACCACAGGCTCAGCAGTTGTGGTGCACGGGCTTAGTTGCTCCACGGCATGTGGGATCTTCCCGGGCCAGGGCTTGAACTTGCTTCCCTTGCATTAGCAGGCAGATTCTTAACCACTGCATCACCAGGGAAGCCCTGTTTTCTCTGTTTTTTTGTTCCTATCTTCTCCTGCCTTCCTGTGGGTTACCTGAACATTTTTTTAGAATTTCATTTTGTTTTGTCTATACAGTGTTCTTGAGTGTATCTCTTTATATAGCTTTTTAGTGGTTGCTCTAGGTATTACATTATATATACTTAACTTACCACACTCTGCTGGTTTTATCATTTTGTTAATTTGAGTGAAGTGTAAAAATTTTACCTATTTTTATGTCTCTTTTCCTACTCTTTTTTATAATAAACTTGTCTTAAATATTCTTCTACATGTTTTGAGAACCACATCAGATATTGTTAAAAGTTTTGCTTCAACTGTCAAATATAATTTAGAAAATTCAAGAGGAGAAGGAAAATGTAGTATGTTTTCCAGTATTTTTACTCTTTTCATTGTTCTTTATTCCTTCCTGATTTTCCAAGATTCCTTCTCTGTCATTTCATTTCTGTTTATAGAACTTCCTTTAGCCATTTTATTAGGGTAGGTCTCTTGGTGATAGAATTCATTAGTTTCCCTTCATCTGAGAATATCTTAATTTTGCCACTTATTATTAAAGGATATTTTTGCTAAATATAGAATTCTGAGTTGAAAGTTCTTTTCTTCATCTCCTGAAAAATATTGTGCCTTCTGGCCTCCCTTTCTGATGAAAATTTGCTGTCATTGGAATTCTGTCTCCCGCCACTCCCCTTAAAAGAGGTATTGTTTCTCTTGCTGCTTTGAGGATTTTTTGTCTCTAGTTTTCAGCAGTTTGACTCTGTGTATCTGTGCACAGATTTCCTTGGGTTTATCTTGTTGGGAGTTTTCTCACCTTCTTAAAAGTATAGGCTTATGTCTTTTGACAAATTTGGAACCTTTTCAGCCATTATTTCTTCTAGGACTTCTTCTGCTCTGTTCTCTTTGTCTTCTTTTGGGACTCTGAAGACACTTTTGTTAGGTCTGTTGCTATTGTGGCATAGCTCTGTGAGGCGCTTTTCATTTTTTTTTCTCTCCATTGTTGAAATTGGGTGTTTTCTATTGCTCTTTAATTTTGGTGTTTCTTTCCCTGTCCTCCTCATTCTGCTGTAGAGCTTATCTGTAGAGGAGTTTGTTTTGTTTTGTTTTTTGGTTATTGTATTTTCAGTTCTAAAATTTGTTTTGAGCTGGGGAGGAATGAAAGATGGGAATAGCTCCAACTTAAAGAGCCACAATCCCACTATTCTAACAGAGGTTCTGTAACTTGTCTTGATAGATGCTTTTCAGTTTGTTCTGTGCCTTCAGTTAATTTCAGAACTTTGAAATGGTCAATTTTCATGGTTTAGCCAGTATTTTTGCTGCTTTTCTGGAAGAGTGGGTTCACTGAGGTACTCACTCCGCTATTTAGGAAGTTGATTTGTTTTCTTTCAAGTGTTATTATTAACTCATATCATATATACATTACATATATATTTTATATATGAATTTGAATCTATTGCTGTCATCATTCATTTGATGATCAAATTGCCTCATTCTAGACCAATGAGAGTTCTTTCAGATTGGTTCCTGTGTTCTTTGGATGTGATGTCATATATCTTTGATAGTTCTAGTCCTTGCTTTCTGGTATAATAAGATTCCAAGGTACCTCTTGCACATTTCCTGCCCCAAGCTTGCAATTTGCCATTTCTCTGAGGAGCTCTCTTTTTTTAAGTGGATATGATATTTACAGTCTACAATCCAGGTGCTGGGGTGCTCATTGATAGCAGATTGCCATTTCTTCTAGGTCTTATCCATAGCGATAGCTAGGAAATACACGTCTTTTGAAGAGAAAAGAAAATCAGATGGCTTCATCTGATATTTACAATTTTAATTTAAAATTACAGGGTTTTTATTTCTTTGATTTTATATTCATGTCTCTTTTCTTTTAGAAATGTGTTGTTTTGTAATGTCTTTAGTATCATCACTTATTTGTTTTTATCCTATAATATTCATATAATTTTTTCACAATAACAATACCAACCTTCCAAATATCAGTAGGATAATAGTGTATAGTTTAAGATTTCTTTATGTTTTTGCCTTTAGATATATTCCACTTGGGTTTGTAGTCAAAATTTTGTATTTTATTAATGACTTAAAGGGATCCTGTTTTCTTTGCGGTTTTGACACCAACAGTTAGGCATATTTAAGTTCATTTTCAGTTTTTAGAATTTTTAATTTAAATGTTTCTGAATTGTGTAAAGTATATACATAGTTACAAAGTCAAAATTATATAACAACATTCCCACTTTCAGCCTGATAGTATTCATCCTTTTTATTCTTCTCCATATATACAACAAGTTTTATTACTTTTTATTCTATTTTTCATGTTTTAAAATGTAAAAAGATATGTGTGAGCATTTACATATATATTCATCTCTCTCTCACCTTATACAAAAACTAGAGCTGCAATAAAAACTGCTGTGTGTTTTGCTGTTTCACTTAGTGTATACTGAAGATTATTCCACATCAGTATATGGAAATCATTCTCATTCTTTTTTACAGATGTATAGTACTGGATGTATATATCGTATTTTATTCACCCTGTTCCTTATTGATGGACATTTGGGTTGTTTCCAGTCTTGGTATTACATATAGTACCGCAATCAGTAGCTTTGTACATATGTCTTTTTGTATTTTTGCCAGCATATCTTTGGGATAGATTCCTAGAAGTGGGATTGCTGGATCAAAAGGTAAATACATATGTAATTTTGCTAGATATTGCCAAGTTCTTTCACCGGGGTTGTGTCGTTATGCTTTACCTGCTTAATTACCTGCCTCACCATGGAGTGTGTTGTCAGACTTTGGAATTTTTTCCATCTGATATCTCAGTGTAGTTTCCATTTGCATTTTTTTAAAATGAATAAATTTGCACACGTTTCCATATGTTTAAGGACTATTTGCATTTTTAAAAAATAAATTCTCGGGACTTCCCTGGTGACGCAGTGGTTAAGAACCCGCCTGCCAATGCAGGGGACACGGGTTCAGGCCCTGGTCCGGGAAGATCCCATATGCCACGGAGCAACTAAGCCCATGTGCCACAACTACTGCACCTGCGCTCTAGAGCCCATGCCACAGCTACTGAGCCTGCGTGCCGCAACTATTGAAGCCTGCACACCTAGAGCCTGTGCTCTGCAACAAGAGAAGCCACCACAATGAGAAGCCCATGCACCGCAACGAAGAGTAGCCCCTGCTTGCTGAAACTAGAGAAAGCCCATGCACAGCAACGAAGACCCGACGCAGCCAAAAATAAATAAAATAAATTTATTAAAATTAAAATAAATAAATTCTCTTTTCATGTGTTTTGCTGACTTTTCTATCAGATCATTAGTCTAGTTTCTTCTCAGTTTTTAGGTAGTTTTTGATGAATGAGAGATTTTAGTCCTTTCATTCACTGCTTTTATTGTTGTTATTGTTTATTTTTAAATCAGCGTGCTATTTGAGGGACTAGGGTTCTTGCCAAGGACCATGAATATGAATGTCCAGCCTTGTTGTGTTTTAGTGATGGAAGTTGAATTTCTACTGGCTCATACTTCCAGGATGCTCCCAATAAGTCTTTGTTGGTTTGTTGTATTTCTAGGGAAAATTTTCAAATACATAGAAATGAAAACAATATAGGAAACACCCACGTACCTACAATGCAGAATTTAAAAATTAATAAATAATAAATTAACATTGTCCAATATTTGTTTTCATTTTCAAAATTGCGGTAAAGTATCCATAACATAAAATTGACCATTTCAGCCATTTTTAAGTGTACTGTTCAGTGGCATTACATTACATACATTCACGTCATTGTGCAGCTATTACCACCGTCCATCTCCAAAACTTTTTCATCTTCCCATACTGAAACTCTGTACCCATTAAACACTAACTCCCCATTCCCCTCTCCCCCCAGTCCTTGGAAACTACCATTCTTCTTTCTGTCTCTATGAATTTGACCACTCTAACTACCTCAAGTAAGTGGAATCATAGAATATTTGATCTTTTGTGGCTGGCTTGTTTCATTTAGTGTAATGTTCTCATGGTTCATCCACATTGTAGCCTGTAGCCTGTGTCAGAATTTCCTTCCTTTGTTTTCAGAGATGTGGTGCTTTATATATATATATATATATATATATATATATATATATATAAATTTATTTATTTATTTTTGGCTGCATTGGGTCTTCATTGCTGCATGAGGGCTTTCTTTAGTTGTGGCGAGCAAGGGCTACTCTTCGCTGTGGTGCACGTGCTTCTCATTGCGGTGGCTTCTCTTGTTGCAGAGCACGGGCTCTAGGCATGCAGGCTTCAGTAGTTGTGGCACGTGGGCTCAGTTGTAGTGGCTCATGGGCTCTAGAGCTCAGCCTCAGTAGTTGTGGCGTACGGGCTTAGTTGCTCTGCGGCATGTGAGATCTTCCCAGACCAGGGCTCGAACCCATGTCCCCTGCATTGGCAGGCGGATTCTTAACCACTGTGCCACCAGGGAAGCCCCTCCTTCCTTATTATGACTAAATAATATTTCATTGCATGCATATAGCACATTTTGTTTATCCATTCATCTGTTGATGGACACTTGAGTCAGTTACTTCCGCCTTTTGGCTATTGTGAATATTGCTGCTATAAACATTCATGTATAGATATCTGTTTGAGTCCCTGCTATCAGTTCTTTTGGGTATATACCCAGAAGTGGAATTGCTGGATCATATGGTAATTATATTTTTAATTTTTTGAGACACCACCAAAAATTTTTCCACTGTGGCTGTAACATTTTATATTCCGAGACCAGCAGTGCACAAAGATTCCAGTTTCTCACAGCCTTGCCTACACTTATTTTCTGCTTTTTTGATAATAGCCATCCTAATGACTGTGAGGTGGTATCTCACTGAGGTTTTGATATGCATTTCCCTAATGATGTTGAACATGTTTTCATTTCTTAAATAAAACATAATACAGTTTAAGGCTCTTTTGTACTTTCCTTCTAATCTTCTTTGCTTCCCTCCCTCCCCAAAGGTAGCACTGTTAATGTATATTCTTCCCATCCTTTTTTTATACTGTTGTTGATTTGTATTTATAAACATTATATTGCAGTTTTGTTTTGAAGCCTAAATTGTATCTTGTGCTTTTCATTCTGCACCTGCTGTTTTTACTTGATGTGATTTTTTTGAGATTTATATATGTCAATATAGTTCATTTATTTCAGCTGCTATATGTAGTAGTACTCCGTTGTAGGATTGCCATAATTTATCTATTCTTCTACTGATTGCTTCTGTCTGTTGCTGTTAGAAACAGTGCTGTGGTGAGCATCCTTGTATTTGCCTCCTTGTGTTTGTGTAAAGCACAGGCTCCCCAAGGGTATACTCATTCAGCAGCTGTTTATCACAGACTTCCTAGTGACAGGCATTGTTTTGGGCGGTGGGGATAGTCAGTGAACAAAACCCTGCTCTTAGGGAGCTTATGTGAATTGGGATTATTGGATTCCAATGGAGTGTTTGAATCTTTGCTCACTCATCAAAAATGTATTGAGTCTCTGCTGTGACAGAGATGTAGGAGTGACCAAAACAAAGTTCCTGTCTTCACAGAGTTTATTGTCTAATGGGGAAGATAAAAAGACATGGTATGCTTGTAGATAGGAATGAATGCTGTGAAGATAATGAAAGCAGAGGCTGGAGGTTTCTACTTTAGATGCACACTGATGTAAGGCCTTTCTGGTGGAAGGCTTTTCTGGAGAGGTGTTGAGTAGAGGCTTGAATGACGTAAAGCTGTCAATGACAGGGGAATGAGTCTAAGCGGAGGAAATAACAAACGCAGAGACTTTGAGGAAAGAACATGGTTAGAGAGGAGTGGCAAGAAACTCAGTGTCCCTCGAGTGCAGTGAGCAAACAAGAGGCTGGTTGGGGATGCAGAGTCAAGGTCGGGAACTAGGGGTCAGATCACATAGGGCCTTTGCAGTCTCCCAAATTTTAGATTTTATTGTGTGATTAAAAGGTGAAAGATATTGTAGTTAGACCTTGCACTTAGAGAGATAGCAGTAGAAATGGTGGAAGGTGATTAGATTTGGGATATTTTTAAAGGTAGTGCCCAGAATTTTCTGATGGATTGGATGTGAGATGTGAAAGAAAGGGAAGAAAATAAGGATAACTCCACAGTTTTTGGATTGAATCAAAATATCAACCATTGGTAACTTTTACTCAGTTGGAGAGTACTAAGGAAGAACAGATTGAAAATTTAAGTTTGAAATGCCTATTAAGGATCTCAGATATTTGGCATTAGATACTAAATTACAGTACAAAGGGTTTATAGTAGTTACACTCTCACCAGCTTTATGTGATCTATTTAGGTGAATCCCAGATAGATCCCAGCAGGAGACAGCATGTCACACTCTATGGTGTTGAGATTCATTGACAATCAGTGCACTAAGGGAACCTGCTATTTAAAAAGAATACTTAGTTATTTTGTGTGAAAAGTCAATTAACTTGTGAAGTAAATTGTAAGGTTTACTAAGTTTATGTTTTTATACCTTAAGTTTTTTTTTAATTGAGTCTTACCTGTTTTTGTGTTGTTTTTAATTCCAGATGCTGGATCTGGAGTGGAAGAAGTGGAATTAAGCTGGGAAGACTATCTAGAAGAGACAGGATCCACAGCAGTTCCCTACGGGTCTTTTAAACATGTGAGCGGTGACTATATTGCTTGACTTACTATATTTCTTTTCTTTGACTCACTGCACCATCAGTAGAGAGTTTAGAGTTATTTTAAGGTAGAATACTTGAGAGAATTTGAGTGCTTTTTCTTTTTCCCCCCGTTGCCACTTTTATTAAGAAAACTTGACATATTCTAAAACCCTTTTGGTTTTGTGCATTTTTTGCCACTCGATGCCAACCTGTCTTTTTTGACCAGTCATGAATATTCCTTTATTTTTGTCAAAAAAAAACCCAAAAACCTCTTCAGTTGAAGAAAATGATTTATAGTCTGGTACAGGCAGACCTTGGAGCTGTTGCGGGTTCAGTTCCAGACCACCACAGTAAGGCAAGTGTTGCAATAAAGTGCAAGTCACACGAATTTTTTGGTTTCCCAGTACATATAAAAGTATGTTTAAACTATACTATAGTCTGTTAAGTGTGCAATAGCGTTATGTCTAAAAAAAAGTACATACCTTAATTTTAAAATACATTATTGCTTAAGAGTGCTAGTCATCATCTGAGCCTTTAGTGAGTAGTCTTTGTGCTGGTGGAGGGTGTTACCTAAATGTTGATGCTGCTGACTGGTCAGGGTGGTGGTGGCTGAAGGGTTGGGGTGGCCGTGGCAGTTTCTTGAAAAAAGACAACAGTGAAGTTTGCCCCATGGATTGACTCTTCCTTTTACGAATGATTCCTCTGTAGGTGCAATGCTATTTGATAGCATTTTACCCATAGTAGAAGTTCTTTCAAAATTGGAGTCAATTCTCAAGCCCTGCCACTGCTTTATCAACTAAGTGTATGTAATATTCTAAATCCTTTGTTGTCATTTCAACAATCTTCACAGCATCTTCACCAGGAGTAGATTCCATCTCAAGAAAGCTCATCCATGAGAAGAAACTCCTGGGACTTCCCTGGTGGTCCAGTGGTTAGGATTCCACAGTGCCAATGCAGGGGGAATGGGTTCGATCCCTGGTCGGGGAACTAAGATCCCACATGCTATACGACGTGGCCAAAAGATTAAAAAAAAAAAAAAGAGGAAGAAGAAGAAGAAACTCCTCGTTTGTTCAGGTTTTATCATGAGATTGCACCAATTCAGTCACATTTTCAGGCATCACTTCTAGTTTTCTTGCTGTTCCACCCCATTGGCAGTTACTTTCTCCACTGAAGTCCTGAACCCCTCAAAGTCATCCGTGAGGGTTGGAATCAGCTTCTTCCAAACACCTGTTAATGTTCATTTTGACCTCTTCCCATGGTTCACAAATGTAATTAAAGGCATCTAGAATGATGAATCCTTTCCAGGAGGCTTTCAATTGTTAGATTCATCAGAGGAATCACTATAGCAGCTACGGCTTCATGAAATGTATTTTTTAAGTAGTCAGACTTGAAAGTTGAAATGACTTCTTGATCCATAGGCTGCAGAATGGATGTTGTGTTTGCAGGCGTGAAAACATTATTAATCTTGTACATTTCCATCAGAACTCTTGGGTAACCAGATGCATTGTCAGTGAGCAGTACTATTTTGAAAGGAATCTTTTTCTGAGTAGTAGGTCTCAACAGTGGGCTTAAAATATGCAGTAAACCATGTTGAAAACAGATGTGCGGTCATCCAGGCTTTGTTTTCCCATTTATAGAGCACAGGCAGGTTAGATTTAGTATAATTCTTAAAGGCCCTAGGAGTTTTTCATGGTAAATGAGCGCTGGCTTCAGCTTAAGCTCACCATCTGCATTAGCCCCTAACAAGAGAGTCAGCTTGTCCTTTGAAGCTTTGAAGCCAGGCTTTGACTTCTCTGGCTATGGAAGTCCTAGATGGCATTTTCTTCCATCTTCTTCCAAGATAAGGCTGTTTCATCTACACTGAAAATCTGTTATTTAGTGTAGCTACCTCCATCCATTATCTTAGCTGGATCTTCTGGATAACTTGCTGCAGCTTCTACATCAGCACTCGCTGCTCCACCTTGCACTTTTATGTTATAGAAATGTCCTTTTTCCTTCAACCTCATGAACCAGCCTCTGCTAGCTTCACACTTTTCTTCTGCAGCTTCCTCTCTGAGCCTTAATAAAATTGAAGAGAGTTAGGGCTTTGCTCTGGATTAGGACTTGGCCTAACCATAAACCTGAATCAGTATATGGTGAAGGGCTGCCAAATATAGTAAAAATCAAGCATGGATATAGGAAGATGTTGAGAAGGGATGGCTATGACTAGCAGATCATGGACAAAACTGGTAGAACTCAGAACTCTAGAGCAATGGTAATGTATGTCCAAGCCACCGGCAAGAGTTTTACATAACCAAGTTTGGCACGAAGGAAGGAGGGAAGACAGGGCTGAAGAAGGAATTAGAGATAAACCACATTTGCAAAGAGGAAGAGTGTAAGATAGTGAAAAAGCCTTCCTCATGGTGCATGTCTGGTGGAGAGAAGAACCCCCACTGTGGGAAAGGTACTAAGCTTTACCTGGGTCTTCAAGAGCAAAAGCATCAAACTGATTGGGGAAGGGATGTAGGTAGGAGAGGGGTAGGAATACATGCTGGAGCATCAGAAGTTCCCTACAGTTGGGGGAAGGTTAGGATCACTGAGAAGTTTCCACCCCCAAGACCAAGGGACACAGAATCTCACAAGACTGAGGCTGAATCTCAGAGAATGCTTGTCCCCCACTACCAAGTTAGAAAATTGTGGGCAGTAGAGGTCTCTTTGTGGGGGAGAGGCAAGAGTGTGGAGAGAGAGAGACAGTCACAAAGAGAAGTGTAGTTACAACAGGTGTAGTCACAAAGAGAAGATCTAAATGTGAGGGTGGAGCAGCTAATGTTGAGGGAAAAAACCGTATAGCAAATGAGCCTACAGCATAAATACCAGACAGTGCTAGTGGAATCTGAAGCCTATGGTACACTGTGAATAACTGTTAGCAACAATAAAACCCAAACCCAGCTCTACTCCTAACTAGATTGACTTAACCTTCTCTCTTGAACTTAAGACCTAAGAAGAAACATGCTCATTTCCAGGAGTAAATACTATGTGTCTCAGTCTTGACTGTTCTACCCAGGATGTCTAGCTTTCAACGAAAAATCATGAGAGACACACAGAAGGAAGAGAAAAACAGCAAAGTGTCAAGAGGCAAAGCATTCAATAGAACCAGACTTGTATGACCCAGATGTTTAAACTGTCAGAGAATTTTAAATAACTGTGATTAATACGTTAGAGGCTCTAGCAGAATAGGTGGACAACATGCATGAACAGAAGAGGAATTTCAGCAGAGATGGAAACTATTAGAAAGAATCTAATAGAAATGAAAAACATGGTAACAGATGAGTGCCTTTGACAGGCTCATCAGTTGACTTGACACAGATGAGGAAGAAATCAGTATACTTGAAGGTAAGTCAGTAGAAATCACCCAGACTGAAATATAAAGAGAAAAAAGTGGGGAAAAAACAGACTAGAACACCCAACAGCCGTGGACAGTATTAAAAAAAGAGTGTAATTTGTGTGTAATTGGAATCTCAGAAGGAGAAAAGAGCAGAGGTGAGGAAGAGATGTTTGAAGGGATAACGGCAGACAATTTTCCAAAGGAAAACAAAGATGCTACACCACAGATCAGAGAAGCTCACGCAATGCAAAACAGGATAATTAATAACAATAAAATATATTGTTGTCTGAATATATACATCATATTCAGACTGCTGAAATCCAAAGGGAAAGAGAAAATCTTGAAGGCAGCCAGAGGAAAAAAAGACACATTACATATAGAGGAACAAATATAAGAATTATAGTGAAATTTTTTTGGGAAACTATCCAAACCAGAGCACAGTGGAGTAAGATCTTTAAAGCGTTGAAAGAAATGAACCTATCAACCCAGAATTCTTCCCTCAGCAGAAATTTTTTCGAGAAGTGGAGAAGAAATATAGACCTTTTCAGGAAAACAAAAATTAAGAGGTTTCATTATCTACAAAAAAGTATTAGGAAGTTCTTAAGGCAGAAGGAATTTGAAATAAGACAGAAACTTAGATCTACAGAAAGAAAGAACAATAGAAATGGCATGGATGTAGCTAGATATAAAGTTCATTGTTTTCCTTATTTTTAGTGTCTCTAAAAGATACCAGTTTGAAACAAACAAAAAAATGGTAGCAGTATATTGTGTGTTTATAGCATATGTAACTATAGTAGCATAAAGGATGAGAGGGAGGATTTGGGAGTATATGGTTGTAAGATCTTTGTGCAGTACATGAAGTGGTATGGTATTATTTGTAAGTAGACTGCAATTAATTAAGAGATGCATATTGAAAATACTTCAGTGTTAAAGGTTTTTAAAAAATTAACTTCTTCCTCAGTGTTGTACAGGCACTAACATTCTCCATTTCCAGAACTTTTTCATCATCTCCAACAGAAACCCTGTATTCAGGGTTTCTCCCCTGGGTGGCTCCTCCCACTCTCCTCCCCCAGCCCTTAGTAACCTCTATTATACTTTCTGTCTCTGTGAATTTGCCTACTGCACATAAGTGAAATCATACAATATTTGTCCTTTTATGTTGGCTTATTTCACTTAGCACATCATTATACTTTTAGAAACTTTTTTAGTGGTTGCCCTTGTTTTTGCAATATACATTTACAACTAACCCAAGTTCTCTTTCAAGTAACACTATACCATTTCATGGATAGTGCCAGTAGCTAATATCAGAGTATTCCCAATTACTCCCTCCCAGGCCTTATAACATTGTTATCATTCGTTTCACTTACGCATAAGTTATAATCACCAAATAATTTGTTGCTGTTATTAATTTGAACAGTTATCTGTTAGATACATTAAGAATAAGAAAAATTAGATTTTATCTACGTTGATTCTTTCATATGTTTATTATATATTTATTCATTTATTCTATTGCTCTTCCTTTATGTAGATCTAGTTTCTGACATATATCATTTTCCTTCTTTCTGAGGAATGAATGAATGAAGTTTCCCAGCCACGCTGTGTGGCTTGCGGGATCTTAGTTCCCTGACCAGGGATTGAACCTGGGCCCTCGGCAGTGAAAGCGTGGAGTCCTGACCACTGGACTGCCAGGGAATTCTCTGAAGAATTTATTTTAATATTTCTTGCAAGAAATATTACTGGCAACAAAGTTCCTCAATTTTTGTTTGAGAAAAGTCTTTTATTTTGCTGAGTGCAGAATTCTAAGTTGGTGTCTTTTTTCTTTACGTAATTTAAATATTTCACTCCACTATTTTCTTACTTGAGTGTTTTCTTAAGAGGAGTCTGATGTAATTTTTATCCTTGCTTCTCTATAGGTAAGGTATTTTTTTCTCCTCTGTCGTCTTTCAAGAGTTTTTTCTTTGTCTTTGTTTTTCTGCAGTTTGAGTATCTTATGCCTAGGTTTAGATTTTTTTGTGTTATTTATACTGCTTGGTATTCTCTGGGCTTCTTGGATCTGTGGTTTGGTATCATTAATTTTGGGAAATTCTCAATCATTATTGCTTCAAATATTTCTTCTATTCTTTCTCTCTTTTCCTTCCAATATTTGTAGTACACTTATGTCACACTTTTTATAATTGTCCCACAGTTCTTTGGTATTCTTTTCCAACTTTCTCATTCTTTTTTCTCTTTGCTTTTCAGTTTTGAAAGTTTCTATTGACATTTTTTCTAGCTCACAGATTCTTTCCCTGGCTGACCCCAGTCTTGTGGTTGAGCCCATCAAGGAATGCTTCATTTTTGTTAGAGTGTTTTTGGTGTCTGTCATTTCATTTTGATTTTTCCTCGGAGTTTCTCTCTTCTTGCATCATCCATCTGTCTACTCTTTTCATTTAGAGCCCTTATCATATTAATCAGTTGTTTTGAATTCCTGGTATGTTACATCTCTGCCATATCTCAGCCTGGCTCTAATGTCTGCTCTGTTTCTTCAAACTGTGTTTTTTGTCTTTTAGTAGCTCTGTAAGTTTTTGTTGAAAGCTGGACATAATATACTGAGTAAAAGGAATAGAAATAAATAGGTCTTTAGTGTTTTATATTTACCCGGATAGAAGTTAGGTTGATTTTACCGTTTGTTGTAGCTACAGTTGTCAGAGGCTAAAATTTACTTTGGTGTCATTTATTTTGTCTCCTCTGTTTTACAGGAGCCCTCTTGATGTGGTGGTAAGGTGTGAGGAGAGCAAAAGCATTCTCTAGCCCTGTGAACTGGTCTCAGTGTTTTAGTGAACCTGAGTTGTGCATATCCTTTCCCCTATTTTGGAGGCTAGAGGGGGCTGGAGTTGCATATTTCCCTTACCTTAGATCAGGAAAACTCTGGTAAAGGTTTTGGTAAAACTAGTTGATTAGGACCTAGTAAAATAGTTTTTCTTGAGGATTAGTCTTGTTAAGAGCAGAATGCTTTGGATGTATTTCACAATGCTACTTTATTCTTCCCTCTGCCAGAAGTACTAGGAGATTTTTCTCTGATCTTTATTGTGAAAACCTGATAGGACTCCTGGGGTGGGGGTGGGGGGGCGGTAAACTCAGAGAAGTCCGTGGGCCGCCCTGAGACTGGGCCCCCATGGAGTTTTTACCTCTCAATCTTGTCCATACTGAGCCTCTAGCAATTCATTAATTACAGTTTGAGGTTTCCTACCCTGGTTTTAGTCCTGCAGAGGTTTCTGCTCTGTCTAGTATGTTGTAATTCTCTGTATCTGTCTGTCTGTCTCCAATTTTGAGCACAGCAGTTTTGCCCTATGACCTCAGTTCTCTGCTGGATCTAAGAAGAGTTGTTGATTTTTAGTTTGTTGAGGTTTTTTTTCTTCTTAGGACAGGAGTTCCAACATCCAAAAATCCTTACATGTCAAATTGAAACCCAGAAGTCCTGTATTGCTTTTCTGTTCTCTGTTTTATTTATCACTACTCTAATCTTTATTATTTCCTTCCTTATGCTAGCTTTGGGTTTAATTTGCTCTTCTTTTTCTAGTTTCTTCAGAAGTAAAGTTAGGGTGTTGATTGAGATCTTCCTTCTTTTTTAGTGCAGTCACATACAGCTACACATTTCCTGCTTAATGCTGCTTTTGCTGCCTCATAAATTTTGATGTATTTTTGTTATAATTTGTCTCAAAGTATTTTCTGATTTCCCTTGTAATTTCTTCTTTGATCTATTGGCTATTTAAGAATGTGTTTCATATCCACGTATTTGTGAATTTTCTAGTTTTCCTTCTGTTATTGAGTTCCAGTTTTATTTCATGGTGATTAGAAAAGATACTTTGTATGATTTGGTTTTTTGCCTAAAATTGTGGTCTGTCCTGGAGAATGTTCCATGTACATTTGAGAGGAATGTGTATTGTTGTTGAGTGGAGTGTTCTCTATATGTCTGTTAGTTCTAGTTGGTTTATACTCTTGTTCAAGTCTTCTGTTTCCTTTCTGTCTGATCATTCTATCCCATGTTGATTGTAGGGTACCAATTTGTTTAGAGATCAGCACAACCTTGATACCAAATCTCATAATATTTCAGGAAAGGAAAATTACAGAGACATGTCACTCATGACGACTAATGCATAAATAGCATAAAAAATAATAACAAACTAAATGTAGCTATATTTAAAAAGGATAGTACATTAATAAGTCGATTTTTTCCAGTAATACAAGATGGCCTAAGTGGCTTATTAACATTTGAAAATCAATGAGCATAATTCACCATAGTAGTAGAGTAAAGGAGAAAAATCACATTATCATCTCAATATATAAAGAAGATTATTGATAAAATTCCACATCCACTTATGATAAAACTCTTAGCAAACTACAGATGGGAATTCCCTTAATTTGATGAAGTGTATCTATAAAAAAATCTACAGCAAACTTTATTAATGGTAATATGATACATCTTTCTTTTTAATATGGAACAAGACAAAAATCATGCTGGTTAACATGATTTCTGTTTGATATTGTTTCGGAGGATCTAGCCAATATAATGTAAGAAAAACAATTAAAATGTATAAGAATTAGGAAGGAAGGGAAAAAGTCATTATTTGCAGATGAATAAAATAATTTACAGCTATATTATTAGAATTAAGGAGTAATTTTAGCAAGATTTTTAGATACAAGGTCGATATAAAAAGCCTTTTATTTCTATATACTAGCCGCAAACAGAAATGGAAACTGAAAGATGTGATTTACAATAACATAAAAAATATCAAATAGCTAGGAATAAAATGTAAGAAATATTTGCAAAGAAACTTCAAATATTTATATAAGTTAAAATGAAGGAATATACCTGTTCATCTATTGCAAGACTCACTATTGTAAAGATGTCAGTTCTCCACAAATAGATCTGTAGATTGACTGCAACCCAAGTCAAACAGCAAAAAAAAATTTAAGTAGAAATTGACAAACGGATTCCAACAAGTAAAACCTGACCCCTACCTAATACCACACACAGAGATTAACTCAAGGTGGATATTAGTTCTCAATATAAAAGGTTTCTAGAAAATAATATAATAGTATATCTTATGACCTCTACGGATAGGGAAAAGTTTGTTTAAAAATATAGAAAAACCATTAACTTTTTAAAGGAAAAATATTGATGAATCAGAGTATATTAAAATTAATAACTTCTGTTTATCAAACAACACCATCAAGAAAGTGATATTTGTAATACAAGTAATTGACAAACTGTATCCAGAATATTGACTCAATTAAAAATTGGCAAGAAATTTAGGCATTCCCTGGAAGAAGAAATCTAAATGGCTAATAAATAAAAAGGTTCTCAACTCTATTAATAATCAGAAAATGCAAATTAAAATTACAGTGAGATAATATAATACGTGTTTCAAAATGGTTAAAATGAAAAAGGTAGAAAATACAGTAATGTTGGTTAGAATGTTAAGGCAGAAGGATTTCTTGTATACTACTGGCAGAGTACATTGGTATAGCCACTTTGGAAAATATTTGTCTTTTTATTATAGGAATCCATGTAGGTATGCATCAAATGACATACAAAACTATTCATATAATTATGAGAATATTATCAGTAGTCTTCCAAAACTGTGACCTACCCAGAGTGCCTACTATGAGGAGCATTAGAATGGATAAATTATGGCATATTTGTATAATGGAATACTATACAGGAAGGGGAAGACATAAAGTACTGTTACATGCAACAGCACAAATGAATCTCATAAGCAATGTTGGACAAGAGAAGCGCCACACAGAAAAACATTCATACTGCATAATTTTGCTAACATAGTCCTGTAACACAGGCAGTGTTAAACTGTAGTGTTATAATTCAGGATAGTGATTACCTTTCAGGAGTACAGCAGGTTAGTGATTAGAATGGGGAAGAATTTTACACAGAATGCGAACTTTCCCTCTCTGGCCTCTCCTTTCCAGGAGCCCCCTCATTTTCTAGTGGTTATCATGGCCACATTGCGCTTAGTTGTCATGTCTCCATCGTCTCCTCCAGCGTGGGACAGTTCCTCATTCTCTCTCTGTCTTTCATGGCCTGGATACTTTTGAAGCGCATATCATATACCAGTTACTTTGTAGAACGTTTCTCAATTTGCGTTTGGGTTTTCTCATGATTAGCTTGAGTTTATGCATTTGGCAAGAATGTCATAGAAATGATGATGTGCTTTTCTGGTATGATATCAAGGGTATATGATATTGATGTTTTAGGACTGGTGATGTTAACTTTGATCCGGTAGTTAAGGTGGCGTCTGCCAGATTTCTTCACCGTCATGTTACTGTTTTCCCTTTTGCGACTAAGAAGAATTTTGTGGAGAGAACCTTTGAGGTTATGCAGATATCATAGTCGTCATAGTCATTTTGGCATCCACACCTCTGATTTCAGATCAACACCACAAGATTCATTCTGGTTTTACCTTCTTCTTTTTAAAATTTTATTCTATTTTTTTATTATTATTATTTTTGGCTGTGCCGTACGGCATGCAGGATCTTAGTTCCTTCACCAGGGATTGAACCCATGCCCCCTGCAGTGGAAGCATGGAATCTTAACCACTGGACTGCCAGGGAAGTCCCATTCCCCTCTTCTTATTTTTACTTCTTTCTCCCACAGTGAGAAACCTGGCTCTCATTATCCATAATATATTTATTTAATTTTAGTATACACATACAGGAATTCCAGAATTGCAGACCCCTAACTTTGTGACCATATAATTTATCATCTAAATTAGGACACTTTTGGGAGAGTTAAGAGGCATTATTATTATTCAAGAAAAACGGGTGTAAACACAGACTGTTTTAGGGAAACTGGGAAATATGGCTCCTTTTGTATGATACATATTATACTAATTTATTATCAGTATAACTTATTTTTGTCCTTTACCTTTTCTAGCTTCATAAATTTTCTTTTGAATGATCGAGAAATCACTCTTGAAAACTTAATGTGTTGAAGGTTGTTAAAATGGTGAACATTCAGTGATTTGTATACTTAATAGAAAGCATATTCTATAATCATAATAGACTGCTTTGGTGGAATATTGAGTTCTCTTAAAGCTCCTTCAGAGTCAGATGGAACAGAGCAGCATTGCTAGTCCCTGTTTTGTTTGGATCACTCCTGTGAGTTAGAATTGGAATTTCTCAGGTTTCCCTTGAGAAGATTTTATTGCATTTAGTGCTTCAGAATTGTAAGTCTTAAAGAATGTTGGCCAAAGAAGTATTCATTTGAGATGTTTTTCTGGTGGTTAATAACATTTCCCTGTTCAGGTGGACACACGTTTGCAGAATGGATTTGCTCCTGGGATGAAACTGGAGGTGGTTGTGAAAACCGATCCTGAAACCTACTGGGTTGCCACCATCATTACCACCTGTGAGCAGTTGCTCCTCCTCCGCTACGATGGCTACGGGGAGGACCGGAGAGCAGACTTCTGGTGTGACATCAGGAAGGCTGACCTCTACCCCATTGGGTGGTGTGAGCAGAATAAGAAGACCCTCGAAGCCCCGGAAGGTAATGCGATACTTCGTATCAAGGCATGATGTGGTATTGATGTAGGAAAATTTGGGCTGTCCACAGTCTTAAGGTTTTCAGTTTCCCAAGCACATAGGTCTACCTAACTTCTTTGGGTTAGCATTTTGAATGACAGTATTTATAAGGAATAATTTACATTTCCCTTTAAAAAAAATTATATTCTGTGCTCACTAAGCTTCAGGCTTTTATGACATTCATAGGAAGTATCTGTTGCTTATAATCGTGTAGGTCTGTGAGGCTCTCTTAAGTTTGAGACTTGTAGGTCTGGTTGTCTTTGAGTACGTTGGGCCAGATTGATTCTCTTTCTGATTTTATCGTCCTCCCTCTTATGACCTACAAGCAATCTGGGACCTGTGGACCCTTAGAATAAACCAGCTGAAGCTCGCTTTCAGGAAAGAGCCCTACTGGGAGTAGAATCCAAATTAAGTAAGACAGAGACAATAGGACAAAAGACAGAGAAGGGGCATATAAATGTGCAGAAAGGAAAGACAGACCTTAAGAAAATTCCAGACCTTATATGCTTTACTTTCAACTTCTTATTTTTTTTATAATTTCAGATTTACAGAAATACTTGAGATTTGCAAAAATATTATAGAAAATTCTTGGGGACTTACTGCCAACTTTCCCCAAATGTTGGCATTTTACCACATTTACTTTGTCCTCTCTCTCTCTCTCTCTCCCTCTCTCTCTCTCTCTCTCTCTCTCTCTCTCTCTCTCTCTCTCTCCCTCACACACACACACACACACACACACACACACACACACACACACACACACACACACAGGCTTTTTTAATGAACCATGAGAGTCAGTTGTACATGTGATTTCCTTTTACCCTTTACTTCTAAAAACAAGGACATTCATGAACACAATAAAATAAAATCAGGAAATTAACTTTGATACAATACTGTTATTTAATCTATAGACCTTGTTCAGTTTTTATCAATAATGCTTTTATAGTAAAATGTTTCTACAGTAAAAGAAAATCCTGGATCATGTGTTAACATTCATTTGTCGTGTCTCCTAAGATTCCTTTAATCTGGGACAGTTCCTCATGCTTTCTTTGACTTTCATGACTTTGACATCTTTGAAAGGTACAGGCCGATTTTCCCAGGAACGTTCATTATGTCCTGGGTTGAGTACTGTTCATTATTCCTCATGTCTTTTCCTCGTCCAGGATTCAGTGCATTTAGCTGTCATATCTTTCTAGTTTCCTTAACCTTTCTTTGTCCTTCTTGGCGTTGACGTTTTTGAAGAGTACAGGCCGGCTATTTTTTAGAATGTCTCACAATTTGGGTTTGTCTGATGTTTACTTAGATTCAGATTGTGCACTTTTTTTTTTTTTTTTTTTTTGCGGTACGTGGGCCTCTCACTGTTGTGGCCTCTCCCATTGCGGAGCATGGCTCCGGAGGCACAGGCTCAGCAGCCATGGCTCACGGGCCCAGCCGCTCCGCGGCATGTGGGATCTTCCTGGACCGGGGCACGAACCCGTGTCTCCTGCATCGGCAGGCAGACTCTCAACCACAAGGGAAGCCCAATTGTGCACTTTTGGTAGGAGAAATGCAGAAGTGATGCTGTGTCCTTCTGGTGCATCATATCAGGAGACACATGCTATTGGTTTGTCCTGTAACTAACTTGTGATATTAACTTTCATCACTTGATTAAATTGGTATATGCCAAGTTTTTCCACTGTAAAATTGCTTTTACTGTTTTTACTTAGTAAGTATCTTGTGGGAAGATACCTTGAGATTATGTAACTATCTCATTACTCTTCAAACTTCACCCACTATTTTTGGCATCCATTGATAATTTTTATCTGAAACAGTTATTACTCTAATGATTACCAAATGGCATTTTCTAATTCCTTCTTCAGTTCATAATTGGCTTTCTACTATAGAAAGAGCTTTCTCTTTTCTACCATTTACACACAGGTATTTATGTATGCATGTGTGTATTTATGTATCTATGTCAGTATAGACTTATGAGTATTATTTTATTCAATGGATTATAATCCTTACTATCATTATTTATTTTGATGCTCAGACTGTCCTAGATTTGGCCAGTGGGCACCCCTTCAAGCTGGCAAATGTGTCCTTTGCTATGTTCCCATTTTTCTTTGAGTAGTTTCTTGTTCAGGAAACTTTTCCCTGCCTCAGCCCTGAAATCAGCCATTTCTCCAGGGAGCCCTAGGTTTTTTTGTTTTGTTTCATTTTGTTTTTTGAAGGATGGTATTTAGAAATGTAGAGTCCTGGGTTATCGGTGGGCTTCTAGCTTGCCCTTAACATTCTGTGAAAAAACAATGTAAGAGGAAGCTCTAGAGGCATGAAGCTACCTGGCCCACTATCACATCTTAAGAGTATAGGAAAATTCACCTCATTTAAACATGAACAAGAGAAAATGATTTCAGTTGAGTCTCATACAAGGTCAAGTTAGGATAATTTAAAAAAGAGGAAAAAAGGGTAGAATAAAATCCTTCCAGAGCAGGCTTCCCTGGTGGTGCAGTGGTTGAGAGTCCACCTGCCAATGCAGGGGACACGGGTTCATGTCCCGGTCCAGGAAGATCCCACACGTCGCGGAGCGGCTAGGCCTGTGAGCCATGGCCACTGAGCCTGCGCATCTGGAGCCTGTGCTCCGCAACGGGAGAGGCCACAGCAGTGAGAGGTCTGCGTACTGCAAAAATAAATAAATAAATTAATTAATTAATGTTTTTAAAAGAAAAGAAAAACAAATGAAGAAACATTAGCTTGAGAATTGTTAGTGAAACACTAAATGTATATATGACTGTAGAACTTCAAGCTAAATGATTGTTGTAAGAGAGACAGTATAGTATATTAAGGCTACATGCTCTGACAACATAAATACAGTATAACTATAAAAAATATGCGACCACAGTGGGGCGAGCAAGTGAATACAGTGGTATAAGCTTACTCATCCCTCCTCCCCTTTTAAAACAGGTTTATTGCCTTTTAAGAGTTAACTGGGAGTAAAAGGCTATTACCTGAAATGAGATGCTGAAAGAGAGGAAAAGAAAGACATTATAGCTAACTTTAGTATTGTTTATTAAAAAAAAAAAAAAAGAAATAGAAAATAGTCCGAAAATAGAGAGGACTAACATTGTTATATAAAGATATTAGTAGGGGCTTCCGGGGTGGCGCAGTGGTTGAGAGTCCGCCTGCCGATGCAGGGGACACGGGTTCGTGCTCCGGTCCGGGAAGATCCCACATGCCGCGGAGCAGCTGGGCCCGTGAGCCATGGCTGGTGAGCCTGTGCGTCCAGAGCCTGTGCTCCACAACGGGAGAGGCCACAACAGGGAGAGGCCCGCGTACCACAAAAAAAAAAAAAAAAAGTAACCAGAAGAAATAAAAACACAAACCTTTCTAAATGCCAAAAGATAGATTTTAAAAAGAAAAAGTATATATTTAAATAAAATAGATCACAGTGAAAGACTGTACACATACACAAGCAATTTATGTAATACTTAACAATATGACAGAATTGAGGTCGTATGTTTTGGTAATATAAATAAATGTTAATGGGCTTACTCTTCTATTAAAAGTAAACAATTCAGGTTGGCTCACAAAATAAAACCCACTTCTGTGCTATTACAGGAGACATACCTAAATGGAGATATTCTGAAAGAATAAACATAAAAGGATGGACAAAGATACATAGACAAATGCAAATAGAAAAGAAAGCAGGAGTCTCAGTCTTGATATCTGACAAAGGTGGAATTCAGATCAGAAAGCACTGTAAGAAACAAAGAAGGGTACTTTATTATTATTTTTTAATTGAAGTATAGTTGATTTACAATGTTACATTGATGTCAGGTGTACAGCAGAGTGATAATCTCTTGGTTCATCCATGTTGCTGCAAATGGCATTATTTCATTCTTTTTATGGCTAAGTAATATTCCTTTGTGTGTGTGTGTGTGTGTGTGTGTGTGTGTGTGTGAGTGTGTATATATCACCTTTCCAAAGAAGAGTATTTCATAATAAAAGGTGCAGTCAGTCATTAAAAAAAGAAACAGTGTGGGTCCATGTACATATATCCAAGGAATGGTCTCCAGATATCTTGTTATATGAATAAAGAAAAATATGTATTGAATGAGGGAGGAGGAAGATGTATGAATGCGTGTGTATGTGTGTGTTAACTTTGTTTTTTAAAACTAAAGGAATCTTTTTTTTTAATTGAACTATAGTTGATTAACAATAAGGAATACACCATTTTAAAAAGTTGCCTGTGGGTAAAGAAGGGAATAGGATGAAGGGGACAAGGTTAAAAGGTGGATTTTCTGAATGTACCTTATTTTGTAGATTTGAATTTTGAACCATGTAAATATTTTATATAACTTATAAAGCAAAATTAAATTAAAAAAAGCAATTTGTGGGGCTTGCCTGGTGGCACAGTGGTTGAGAGTCCGCCTGCCGATGCAGGGGACACAGGTTCGTGCCCCAGTCCGGGAAGATCCCACACACCACGGAGCTGCTGGGCCGTGAGCCATGGCCGCTGAACCTGCGCGTCCAGAGCCTGTGCTCCGCAACGGGAGAGGCCACAACAGTGAGAGGCCCGCGTACCACAAAAAAAAAAAAAAAAAAAAATTCAGAAGCAAGTAAAGAAACCTGTGTATGGAGCTTGTGAAGTAACTACCCAGAGAACAACTATTTCAGTGACTTTCAAATACAGTAATTTAAATATATGTCCCTAATAAGGCTATGCCAAAAGGAACCAAAAAAATTGCCGAAGTAGCAACAATAACTCAAGCTGTTTTTAGTAATCATATTGTTGGTGGTAGAGTTGATGTTATTTTGAAATCATTATTTGTGTATTGTGGGATAAAGCTGGACTGGGGCAGGAAATGTATAAGAGGAGCACGGAACATCTTTTTATACCAAAAGTGAAAAAGAGATCAATAACTATTTACTACGGTTAAGTCAAAGGACTCAGGAGCCAACCTGAAGAGACCTCCTCTTCTTAAAGATGAGACACTTTGAGCATCAATAGGACAGTAGCTGCAGTGGCCTGAAACATATATGTGATTTAATCTGTAACTTCATGGTGAATCTTTTAAACAAAACCCTCATTGGTCGCTTTGGGACCAATGCTGGAGAACCAAATGATACCAAATGATAATTTTGAAGGCTGGTAAATACAGAGAAAGAATAAAGAGAATCAAGCATATATCCTGCCTTCTTTGTGTGATCAAATAGTAAAAGAAGAGAAATTTTTCTTTATAGAAGTATTTTGGTTAGTAAATGAAGAAGGGGTGATAGAATATCACCATTTTTAGCCCCTAATGAATCAGTATATGTATGTAGTGAACATTAAAAGCTGCTAACATCACAGAAGGAGAGACAACCAGAAAGAATGTGCCTCTTGATGGAAAGATACAACTCCACTTATGAAGTAATCTTACCCCCCACCCCAGAGAGTCAAATCTGAATTTGATCAGGCCTCTAGATCTAAATACTGATTTATAGAAAATGAAAAGGACAGTAGAGCAACTGGTTACCACAAGGAGGCAACCAGTAAAACCAGACTCTGAAAAACTCTATATAGGACAAAATGTTGAGTCTTAACAAATATGCTGCAAGAAGAAGAGGGAGTGTGGGGTATACGTACACATTAAAAGAGATTTAGTTGATATATTAACCATTTGCAATGTATGGCTCTCATTTGTATCATGATTTGACCAAACAAATTGAAAAAATCATTTTTGAGACATTTTGGAAAGTTGAACATGGACTAGGTATTTGATATGAAGGAATTATTGTAATTTTTAAAGGTGTGATGTTATTGTGGTTATACAAAAAGTTATTTTCTTTTAGAAATTTATACTGAGATTATATTAGATGAAATTACATGATATCAGGAATTGGTTTCTGAATAATCCACGGTTGGGTCACAGGGGGCGGGGGGAGTATGTGAGGATGTAGATCAGGGTTGACAAAGTAGCTGTAAAGGACCAGATAGTAAAATATTTTAGGCTTTTCAGGCCCTGTGGTCTCTGTCACAGCTGCTCAACTCTACCTTTGTAATGTGAAAGCAGTACTTAAAAAATGATGTTGGCTGTGTTCCAATAAAACTTTATTTACAGTAAAGACAACAGGCCAGATTTAGCCCACAGTTTGTTGTTTGCTAACAGCTCCTGGTCTAGATATAAAGGTTGACCATGAAATGACAGTTTTCGAAGCTGGGGATTCATTATACTGTTTTCTCTATTTTTCTATATATTTGAAAATTTCCATAATAAAAAATAAAGTAGTTCATTTTTGGGTAAAATTATACTAACAGGGAGTTGGGCCTATTCTCTTTTTTCTGGACACAACTCTTATTAAACTAACCAGGAGGTAGCTCTGTCTAGAGGAGGATTATTTTTAAGCTGTCAAAGAAGCAATATTTTGGGCTGTTAAATATTAAAATGACACATGCACCTCTAAACCATTTTCACTCGTTTAGTTTCTCTGTATTCTGCTTAGTTTAATTTCTGTGTGTTTTGTGGCTGACAGTATGATTCCTTCATCTAGGCATCAGAGATAAAGTGTCTGATCTGGATGAGTTTCTGCGACAGACCCTGATGGGAGCATGTAGTCCTCCTGTTCCGCTGCTAGAGGGCGTGAGTATTATTGCTTCCAGAATCAGTGTGGAAAAACCTTCCAATCTTCCTGTCCAAGGAGTCTTAAAATTGCATGCTCATTTACCACTCCAAGACAGATCAGCATTATTAGTACAGACATAGGCATAGATATTGGGGGGTGTAAACTTACCTTCAGAGGTTGCAAACTGGTGGCTTGCTCAGTGCATAAAAGGTTTTTGAATTAGTTGCAAACACATGAAAATCTAGTTTTCCAGATTCTTTCACTCAGTTGGAAAATGTGGCCATTTTGAGCTCTCACTTGGAACTGAGCAAGGGCTGACTCTACTTCAGCATGGACATTTGTAACTCCCACACCAGGTGACTTGAGACCCCTTTTCTTTTGCTCGGAAGACACTGGACCACCACCTACCTGCTTTCAGCAGTTCTTTTAAATTAGTATAGCTTTTGAGCTTGTTGGTGAAAATAGATTTCTTGTTTTTGTGAAATAAATTTATTGATTATGACGTTTCTAAGTTATATTTTGTCACTATCTGTCGTACCAGCAACATTCTTTGTATCATACGTGAAATGCAGTTTATGAAGGTTCCAATTTCTTTACATCCTTGCCAACACCCGTTATTCTCTTTTTGGTTGTAGCTATCCTAGTGGGTGTGAAGTAATATCTCACTTCGATTTGCATTTCCCTAATGACTAATGATACTGAGCATATTTCTATGTGCTTTTTTGGAGAAATATCTGCCCATTTTTAAATTGGGTTATTTATCTTTTTATTATTGGGTTGTAAGAGTTCCTTATAAATTCTGATTACAAGTCTAGATCAAGATATATGATTTTTAAATATTTTCTCCAATTCTGTAGATTGTCTTTTCACTTTCTTCATGGTATTGTTTGTAGAACAAAAGTTTTTTATTTAGATGTCATCCAATTTATCTATCTTTTTCTTTTGTTGCTTGTACTTTTGGAGTCTTATCTAAGAAGGCTTTGCTTAACCCAAGGTCATATAGATTTACTCCTATATTTTCTTCTAAATGTTTTATAGTGTTAACTGTTATATTTAATTCTGTGATCCATTCACAATTCCTCTTTAAACTTGATTGGCGAACACTCTGTTTCTAGGTGATCTTTATATTTTATATAGGCATACCTCATTTGATTGTGCTTCACTTTATTGTGCTTTTCAGACACCGCATTTTTTACAAATTGAAGCATTGTGGCAACCCTGCTTTGAGCAAGTCTGTCGGCGCTATTTTTCCAACAGTATTTGCTCACTTTGTGTTTCTGTGTTACATTTTGGTAATTCTCACAATATTTCAAACTTTTCATTATTATTATATTTGTATGGTGATCTCTGATCAGTGATCTTTGATGTTATTATTGTAATTGGTTTTTGTTTTGTATTTTTAAATTAAGATATGTGCTTTTTTTTTTTAGACAGTGCTGTTGCACACTTAATAGACTACAATATAGTGTAAACTTTATTTTTATTTTATTTTTTTGGCGGTACGCGGGCCTCTCACTGCTGTGGCCTCCCTGTTGCAGAGCACAGCCTCCAGACGCGCAGGCCCAGCAGCCATAGCTCACGGGCCCAGCCGCTCCACGGCACATGGGATCTTCCCGGACCGGGGCACGAACCCGTGTCCCCTGCATCAGCAGGCAGACTCCTAACCACTGCACCACCAGGGAAGCCCTAAACTTTATTTTTATATGCGCTGGGAAACCAAAAAATTAGTATGGTTCACTTTACTGCAATATTTACGTTATTGTAGTGCTCTGGAACTGAACCTGCAATATCTCAGATGTATGCCTGTACTCTGACTCATTTAATTACGTTTAGTCTGGGCCCGGCTAAACACTCAGTAACATTTGAATGAATGAATGAAATCATGAACAAATGAATTAATAAGTATCCTGCAGTACATTGACCTTGATTTTGCTGTTCTTATCTTTAGCTGTGAATGTGTTCCTTCATTTGTTCATGTGTTCTTTTTCATGTATATGAATATGTAAGTGTCATAGAGCAGTTCTTTTTTTTTTTTTATAAATTTATTTATTAATTTATTTTTGGCTGCGTTGGGTCTTTGTTGCTGCCCAGGGGCAACTCTTGGTTGCGGTGTGCAGGCTTCTCATTGCAGTGGCTTCTCTTGTTGCAGAGCACAGGCCATAGGCATGCGGGCTTCAGTAGTTGTGGCACACGAGTTCAGTAGTTGTGGCTCGCGGGCTCTAGAGCACAGGCTCAGTAGTTGTGGTGCACGGGCTTAGTTACTCGGTAGCATGTGGGATCTTCCCAGGTCAGGGCTTGAACCCGTGTCCCCTGCATTGGCAGGCAGATTCTTAACCACTGTGCCACCAGGGAAGTCTGAGCAGTTCTTATTAGGAAAAAAATGTAAGTTTGAACATTAAGAAATGGTTAAGTGATGATATTGGAATCAGCCTTTGTTTTTATTCTTTTTTCTAGCTTTTAATATGTATCTAGAGAGTGAGAATTAAACTCTTCCTTTCCCTCAGTGTAATCAGAACACTCATTGCATTCATAAGAACATCGTTGTGAAATGAGTAAAAAAATCAGAACTGAAATGCCATCAGCAGATAAGTGGATAAATTACTGCCCATGTATAATACATAATGTCAATAAAACAGATTAAAAGAATGAGGGAGATTTATATGTGCTATAATAGAAAGATAGCTATGAAATATTAAGTGACAAACACACATTGAAAAACAATATACATTTTTCAAAAAATACAAAAGAGAAAAAGATAGACACGGGTGGATGTTGACTTGTGTGTAGAAAACCCATTCTCAGAGAGTATATGCCAAAGCGTTTATCATGGTTCTTTCCTGGAGGTAGGATTGTGGGGGATTTTGACTTTTGTCATATTTGATTTTTTTTTAAATGATGATCATATTTGCTTTTACAGAGACTAAGTAATGATATTTTAAAAATTCTTTCTAGATGAAACTGTAATATAGTCCTAGAGACAGAAATCTTTCTTTAAGATAAATATTTTCATATCACCAGAAATAATACTATAGAGACTTGTATGATATTAGGCAGTTCAGTGCCACTAGCTTTGAATGGGTAAAAATATAAAGGTTAATTTGAGTTCATTTAAAACTTGATTTTAAAAATATTATGTTACCTCTCTTATATAATCATTTTGCTTTTTTACCTACAGCTCCGTAATGGGAGGAATCCTTTAGATCTCATTGCTCCAGGTTCCAGGCTGGAATGTCAAGCTTTCCAGGAATCTTTAAGTACTTGGATTGTTACTGTAGTAGACAACATTGGAGGAAGGCTGAAGCTGCGTTATGAAGGACTTGAGAGCTCTGATAATTTTGAACATTGGTTGTATTACTTGGATCCATTTCTTCATCATGTTGGTTGGGCTGCTCAACAGGGATATGAGCTTCAGCCCCCATCAGGTGAGGAGCAATATAACATTTTTCTTTTAATATTACATTATTGTTTATTATATTTTTATTAATATCTATGAGACTGAAAAATACATTATTCTGCATATTATGGAAGCCTTTGTTAGTTTACATAATAGAGATATTGAAAAAATGTATATGGAGTAGTTAAATGCCTTTTTTTTTTTTGGCTTTATTGCCTTAGTAATTTGCCACACGTATTGATATACCTTCTGCTCCAACTTTTACTAACTTCTGCCCCAACTCATACTGATCCGTTACCAAAACTGAAGAAAAATTCTCTAGGTAGCATGTACATAGTTACAGGAGTAGGACAGGTCTTGAGTTCAAAGCAAATTGCTGATTAAAAGATATCCCAATAATATTAAAACAGGAGTTAATGTTTGAATCAATTTACATTCATTATTATGTGCCCCAATTTGGATGCTATATTATATTATTTTGTGGACAACAGCAATCCTTATGATCTTACTGTAGGTATTTTCACCAAACCACTACCCAGGTTCTGAACAGAGGAGACGAGGTACTGAAGTTAAAGTTATAGGTTCTCTGAATAAAGATGGTATAAGTGGGCTTGAACCCCTTCCTTTTCCCAGTGGAAAGTGACTTTTTTATGTGAATGGTTTCAGAGCAGTTATAAAATGTGTCAGTTCTCACATCACTTAAAGCATCCTGTCTTGTTTTAACTAAAGCCATCAGACATCTGAAAACTGAAGTTGAGTGGCAAGAGATCTTGGCCAAAGTGAAAGAGGAGGAGGAAGAGCCGTTACCATCTTACTTATTTAAGGTAAAAACAAAAATGTTGTAGATAGGTACTTATCTTCTCACAGTAGAGTAAAGCAATATGGGGGAGCTGCAAAGCATAAAATAATCCCTGGCGTCAGTGAGAGTGCTGTGATGCCTGAAGGAGGGAAGAGGTGTGAAGGCTAGCGAGAGTGATGATCATCCTTTTTTCCTGAAAGTAGTCCAGGTTTTTTCCCGAAGCGCTCTTAAAGCATTTTGAGTCTTTTCTTTTCTACTCTTAACTACATAGCCTTGACTTGTTATAAAATAAACTTGTTTTTTCTCTGTATGACCCTCGTGTTCCGAATGTAGAGAGTAGGAGTGCTTCCTTTGGGGTTTTTTTTTTTCCTAAATAATTTTTTCCAGGCTGGGAAGACAATTATAGGATTAGATTATTTACCAGAAGCTGGACAGTTCCATTATTTTAATTAAGAGTAGTATTCAGCTATATATGAGTATAAAATTAATGTGCAGATACTATATTTTATTCCCTCTTGGCATTTGCATTTCAGGATAAACAAGTGATCGGCGCTCATTCATTCTCTGTAAATATGAAATTGGAAGCTGTGGATCCCTGGTCTCCTTTTGGGATCTCTCCTGCTACAATTGTTAAGGTAAAATGGAGGCAACTCTCTTGGTAAGAATTCTTGTCAGGGTGACTGGTTTAGGAAATTGGTAGTGTTTTAATCTTCAAACTCCACTAATCCAACCCATTGTTTCTCCTAAGCTGTGAGGCTAGAATTAGTTCTGTGCACATTTTACATTTGTAATGTCTGGTTCTTTGTGGCCCATTCCTTTGTCAGAGCTTGGCTGCCCCAGCTAACCAAAGCCTGGGCACCAGAGTGGTGGGCTGCACATTCTTTGGGGCAGGCCTGGCTGTACATAACTATAGAGGAGATTTAAGCGGCAGGTGGCCCACGGTATCTGAAAAGTTTGGAGGCAGGCAGTGTCATCAGTGTCCAGCTAGGTGCAGGGCTCGTTGGGTGAGCAGATATGTGGGGAACAGTTGATTAGTGTCACAAGATCTGCCAGTAGGATTGCTCCAGCCATGGATTCCAGATCCAGACTTTAATCTTTTGGAAGACTGACAAAAGCGAGGTTCTTGTTAGAAGTAACCACAAGACCTGGGCAGGTTGTCAAGGCCCAGTTACTCAGTAACTAGAACTGAGGCATAAGGTAGAGGATTTCGTTTTAAGAGTAGAGCAGAAGCCCATTTACTGAAAGTAGAACCAAAAGTCACGTGTGACAAGAGGAATAGTTATGTGGACACTAAATCGTCTGACCTGTTGAGATTTAAATTTTCCTTACCTTAGAAGAAGATTATTCTTAGAACAAGAAGGGGGCTTCCCTGCTGGCACAGTGGTTAAGAATCTGCCTGCCAAGGCAGGGGACACGGGTTTAAACCCTGGTCCGGGAAGATCCCACATGCCGCGGAGCAACTAAGCCCGTGTGCCACAACTACTGAGCCTGCGCTCTAGAGCCCATGAGCCACAACTACTGAAGCCCATGCGCCTAGAGCCCATGCCCTGCAACAAGAGAAGCCACCCCAGTGAGAGGCCCATGCACCGCAACAAAGAGTAGCCCCTGCTTGCCACAACTAGAGAAAGCCTGCGTGCAGCAACAAAGACCCAACACAGCCAAAAATAAATAAAACAAAATAAATAAATTTATTTTTTTTTTTAAAAAAAAGAGTAACTTCACAAAAGGAGGGGGAAAAAAAGAACAAGAAGGGATTCTGAACTTGCAGTGGAATCAGAAGGTCCTTCCTGAAGTTGAAGGGTAGGTGGTAAGGAGCCAGGGGAGTTTAATAAAACCTTCTCTTTGGCATTTGAAACTAGGCTAGGATCTGATCTAATAAACTGGTGTAGTTGACCCCTCACTGAGCCTGAACTAAGCTTTGTTTGGAGCTCAACAACTTGGATTTAAATCTAGGTTCTGTTTCTTCCTGTCAGTGTAACATGGAGCAGGTTATTTAACTGCTTTTTAAACTCAGTTTCCTTTTCTGCAAAATGGGGTTGATAATGGTACCTCGTTAGAGTGTTAGGAAGATTAAAGCTGAATTAATACAAAAAAAGTACTTAAACAGTGCCTGACACAGAGATAACATTTACTGAGTGCTTAGTAGTAGTATTAAAAAACACTTAATGTTACTATTAATGTGGCTATTAACTTTTGTAACACGTTCAGCTATGCCAAGGAAATGACGTGTGTGTGTGTGTGCACACGCATGCGTAAACATACACGTATTGGGATTGACATATATACACTACCATGTGTAAAACAGCTAGGGGGAACCTTCTGTATAGCTTAGGGAGCTCAGCTTGGTGCTCTGTGGTGACCTAGATGGGTGGGACGGGTGGGAGGGAGGTCCCAGAGGGAGCGGGTATATGTACACATATAGCTGATTGACTTCGTTGTACAGCAGGAACTAGCACAAGATTGTAAAGCAACTATACCCCAATTAAAAAATCAAAATTTGTCTATTTTATGTGTTAAATCATACATACAGGTTTTTGATGAGAAGTATTTTCTGGTGGAAATGGATGATTTGCGACCAGAGAATCGTGCACAGCGATCCTTCGTGTGTCATGCTGACAGTCCTGGTATTTTCCCTGTGCAGTGGGGTCTGAAGAATGGTTTACACATCAGTCCCCCTCCTGGTGTGTATTCATTCTTTTCTGACTTGTTTGCTTCAAAATGAGATTTATCAGATGGCTTTACCTGGATCTTTTGTCCCCCTCTCTCCTCACACCCAATCCTGTCCTTAATGTTTTGGGGGCCCAAGACAAGAGTAAACAAAGACCTATATTCCAGTATCTACATATTTAAAAGTTATAAATTAAGCTTAAAAACTAGTAAATAGGGACTTCCCTGGTGGCACAGTGGTTAGGACTCTGCGCTCCCAATGCAGGGGGCCCGGGTTCAATCCCTGGTCAGAAAACTAGATTGCATATGCATGCCACAACTAAGGAGCTGGCGAGCCACAACTAAGGAGCCCGCCTGCCACAACTAAGACAGGTGCAACCAAATAAATATTTTTTAAAAAAACAGAAAACTAGGGCTTCCCTGGTGGCGCAGTGGTTGAGAGTCCGCCTGCCGATGCAGGGGACACGGGTTTGTGCCCCGGTCTGGGAAAATCCCACATACCGCGGAGCGGCTAGGCCTGTGAGCCATGGCCGCTGAGCCTGCGCGTCCGGAGCCTATGCTCCGCAACGGGAGAGGCCACAACAGTGAGAGGCCCGCATACTGAAAAAAAAAAAAAAAAAAAAAAAGAAACCTAGTAAATAAAGTATGTCCTACTACCTTGATAAATATCTTCATAACATCCTGGGGTTCCATGCAGCTTCCTTAGTTCATTCCATCTGTGTCTGCTGGGAGGCAACAGGGGTGAGGGTAGGATGCAATGAGTGTTGGGAGCTGATTTATGAGAAGAGGCCTTAGAGCCAGAGTTAGGAGGTAGATTACTGATTTTTAGGTTTCTGGGCCTCCTCTTAGAGGGAGACTCTTTGGACCTCAGAGGGAGATTTATGGTCAAAAGTAGAACTCAGGCTGTAAGTAGGAAGGTAGCAACTCATTTTCCTCATGTTTGCAACTTTGCAAAATTTAATCTTTGACCCTTTAATCAAGGTTACTAAATATGACTTATTTGAGCTGAAATTTTAGGTATTTTTTTAACTTAGAGTATCTGGAAGTGTAAGGTGTTTATCTGATTTTTATGTCAGCAAATCAGATTATTTGACTGGCCGTGTATATACTTTATTGGTAAGCTCTTAGTAAAACATAGCTTCACTTTCTAAATGGTGATTGCTGGAACACTGGGCTGGAAGTGCTCTTTTCTGTTAATAAGAGTCACAGACTCTGAACCTTTGTCTTCCGTTCAGCCTTCATTCATCCATCAAACATTTTGTGGAATGTTTGCTTTGAGCCAGGCATTGGACTAGTCACGGGGGAAGCAAAAGTGAGAATGGCAGTTCCTTCAATGAGTAAATAGGGGAAAACCGTAACAACTCCCCAGGTTCTCCCTCATCAGTGAACAGACAGTGGGAGTGCCTGCCTGGTGGTGATGGTTGGGGGGACATACCTACAGGAGCAAGTTCTTGCTTTGCAAGAATGCTCTGAACATCCCAAGTTCCTTATCCTGCCTGCTGCCATTACATGAGAAGAAAAAAAAAATTAAAGATATCACCTCTCTCAGCATTGTTGTAGACAACTCAGCTGTCTTTGTAAATATCAGTGGAAGGAAAGTAGTAGATTATGTAATTAAAAATGGTAGTTAATTTACTGTCAGGAATTGAGGGGGAGGCAGAGAGAACATGGTGCCACTCTGAGGTGGGCAGAGGAGGTGACTGCATGGGCTGTTTGGCTGTAGGCTGGTGTGCTCTTGAGTAGCTTGCTCTGTGCCTGTGGTAAATTGAGCTCTGGGGAGCGGAGGTGAGCTCAGACACGGCGGGGCAGCCAGACTCAGTCCAGCTCCTTGCACAGAGCCGGTGCCATCAGGGTGTCAGGTTAGAAGGGCTTCTGCCAAGAACCTGTAGGCTTAAGCGGGGAATTAAGCTCAGCTTTTTTCCTGAAATGAATTCATGATTCAGCTTATAGAGCACTGAGATTCTATAGAACACGAATCTGAAACCTGTGCTGGGAATATTAGTAGTTGCTAAGACATGTTTAAGGGAATAGCTTTACGAAAGAAAAAAGTCTTCACCGATTAGATAGTGCTGTAGGTTGCTCTTTTCCTTTAGACCCTGGGTCTCTCTCCTTTAGAGGTGGGATTTATTAGCACAAATCAAATTCAGTCATAACTGTCTTAAATTCTTTTGGTAAATTGTCAGCAACTAATCATATAAAATATTGTTCAAATAAATGCCTAATTTGAAGTGTGAGTTTAAAAATTTATCCAGAGTTGCTCTATTTTATAAAATTAATACTTTGGATTTAATAGGGTGTTATTTCCCCTCTCTAAAATGATCGAAGTCCTCAAATTAGCAAAATTAGAAGTTGTGGGTGGACACCTGGCAGAGTGGCAAAGCCAGGCAGGCATGTGAGGTGTGAATCATTGCTCTTTTGTCCCTACCTAGGCTACCCAGGCCAGGACTTTGATTGGGCCGACTACCTCAAACAGTGTGGTGCTGAAGCTGCTCCCCAGAGGTGCTTCCCTCCGGTGAGAATCCTGTCCCCTCAGGGCCACTGCTTCTGGGCTGCTGGGGACTGCTGTGCTTCCCTTGCTGTAATGATGTTTACTCTGAAGCCAGTTCTCTCATGCAACCCCAAAACGCCTCTCGTTGATTGTAATAAAATGGTCCAAGGAAAATTTCATTTGCTGCGGAAGTTAATTTGTTAATTTAATTAGCTTAACAGTTTATCAATTTGGTTTTTTTTATTAGTTGAAATCATGTGAATTTAAAATTTTAGTTTATGATTAGTTTTGATGGTCCATTGATATGAAAAAATGATGAAATATTAAGGAGAGAAAATTATTAAACTTATTTATGGTTTACAGAGCCAAACAGCAGTAAAAAGCTTAGAACGTAAAACAACAGTTTCCTGCTCTGTCCCTTTCCATGGCTTCCCTTCCCAGAAGTATTCACTTCCTATTCTTCTCACTGTTTGTTTTTCTCATATTTATACTTCCTCACTTATAATTCGCGGCTATCTTTTGAGTTAATTTTAGATGTGTCTCTCAATTCTGTATTACAGTAAGTGAGTAATCTAGCTATTTTACCTTACCTTTCTCCTCTGTCTTACCTATCTGCTCTTCCTATTAGAGTGATATTACAATTCTCGGTTAAGTCTGAATTTGAGTATTTACATTATCATGGGCATTTAGGTGTTACTCACAGATTAGCAGTATAGTATTTTCTTCTTTTATTTGTCCTCAAGTTAATAATTGCCTTGTTTTTCATAGCCTAGTTTTCTTTGCTTATAATACTAGTTCTTCCCACACCTTCCAGTAGATTCTCAAAACTATTAGCGTATCAGGAAATCTGTCATGTCTAATATATATTTTTTAGAGACACCCCTCTTAGCAACCTCTTTTTAGACAGGTTACTGTCTTGGCTTGCCATGTAGTTTTAATTCTGGAAACTGCTCTGCTGTGTCACCGAAGGAATTACCTCTCCTTCTTCTTAGGACTTGGGATTCCTGTTTTATATGTCTCATGGCCTCTTCTTTTTTGGTTTACTCCCTTGTTTTGATGGAGCCTGTCTCTCAGTAGCTTCCTGAAATGGGATGCAAGAGATGTAAGTGTTAGTAGACTTTTGGTGTTTGAAAATATGTTCACTCTACTAACTTGACTGATCGTTTGGCTCAATGTGGAATTTTAGAATGCAAGTTATTTCACTTTAGAATTTTGAAAACCTCAGTTGTTTTCTACTTATAGTGTTGGTATTGAGAAGTTGAAAGCCATTCTTATTCTTGATCTTTCATATATGACCTGCCCTTTTCTCTATCCCTGGAAAGTTATAGAATCTCTTTTGTCACTCCCTTTCAGTGTCAAGCTATGGCTTGGCCTGTCTTCACCCATGTGCTGGGGCGTGGAGAGCACATTCTCTCTGGAAACTTGCGCCTCTCTGTGCTGGGAAGTTCCCTTGGATCTCTTCTTTGATTTCCTTTTCTTTTTCTCTCTTCTCCTTCGGGAATTCTCATTTTGGTGGCCCTCTGGACCAGGCCTCCAATTTTGCCGCACCCTCCCCACCCCCACCGCTTTTCCTGTTTCTTAGGGGTTTTTTTTTTGCTTTGCTTGCTGGAAGATTTCCTAAACTTTATCTTTCAACCCTTATTTTGAGTTTTTAATTTTTGATATCACATTTTTACTTTTTAAAAACTATTTCTGAATATTTTTAATAACATACTGTTCTTATTTTAAAGATGCAATAGTTTTTCTCATCTTTCAGAGGATGTTAATTACCCCCACCTTTTGTGAGTTTTCTTCTTACATAATCTGTTTTCTCCAAGTTGCTTGTTTTGTCTGTTTTGGTCTCTAGTTTTCATATGTTTAGATATCTGGTAATTCCTTGGTGGAATTTGCTTGCTTATATTTAAGAAATGGGAGACTAAAAGAAAAAGCTGATTGGAAGCTCTGAGCATGTGGGTGGGGCTTGTCAACCTTGAACTTCCCTATTGGGTAAGATCTGTCTGGCCATTTGTTGGGGAAACCTAAATCCATGTCTTTATGTGTTCCTTCTTGTGCTTCATATTGCCACAAGAAGTCTCTTCCATTTGCTCGCATGGAGGGTAGTAGCAGGGACTGGGCCTCAGCATTCCACATGCTAATCTCTGTTCTGGACAGCATGCATGCCCTCAGTAGTTCCTGTGTCCTCCTGCCCAGGGATCTGTTGTTTTACCCTCTGGAGGATAAATCTTATCTTCTGTAGGGAGGGAAAGGGACAGTTACCCTGGGGTGTGGAATGGAGGAGTTGCTCTAGGATTAACTGTTACTTGGAAAGTTCTCTCAGATGAGCACGTGAGTTAATACTGAGTATGTATTTGATTAATTTATCTTCTAGTCAATTTCTGAGCATGAATTTAAGGAGAACATGAAGCTTGAGGCAGTGAACCCTCTTCTCCCTGAAGAAGTGTGCGTTGCCACCATTACTGCAGTGAGAGGCTCCTACCTGTGGCTCCAGTTGGAGGGTAAGCGTCAACACCCCTGAGAAGCCTTCGTCTGACCACTCTTCTTTGCCTTCCTGTTTACCCCTGTAATGTGGCTTGTTAAACTTAATTGATTAGCTAAATAGGGGTCTTGTTCAGAGACTTCTAATTTGTAATGTAAGACTCTGAGCTAAAAATTCATCCTCCTGTCCTTGACCTTCAAATTTTAGGAAATGAATATGAATAAAAGCCTTCACTTATATGGCCCCCTGTTTTCTTGAACGGGAAAATACAAGTTAAATAGCATATATTTTGATGTGACCAAAATACTTGAGCATGAGCATTAGTAACTAGCTTATTCAAGAGATTATATTTTGGTTGCCCCCAACCAGTAGAACCAAAAAGTATGTAAAATTGAAAAGATATATTATGCTAAAAGTAATATTCAGTGATGGGACAGGTTTGTGGACAGAAAGTAGTATGCGAGTACTCAGCACTACAGCTAACTATGCCTGGGTTTCTTTTTTTTCACTGCTGAGTAGTCAGACTCGGTCCTTGCTGTTGTTCCCGGTTTGTAGAATTGGCCTTTAACATAGGTGTCAAGGACAGTATTGGATGTACATGTTTATGCAACCCCTGCTGAGCAACTTTGTTTACATCACTTTCTGACTTGAGCCCACCAGTCTAACTTCTGGCTTGTTTCTGAGTACCAGAAGTAATGTTTTTATTGAGTAGAACTATAACGTTTGCCTTTTATTTTCCAGTTATTTCGTGGAATTGACGACCATATTTGTCAACCATCTGAATGATATTACTGGTAGTTCTAGGTGCTTATTTGCTGTTCCCTAACTAAGGGTCACCCTGTACATTGACTACCTGTTTTGGTCTTTATACAGTTACGCTTGGGGGACAGTTTGCTTTTTCTCTTAATGTTTGTCACACATGAAAAAGTATGACTTCTGTGTAAAGGGAACTTGCTTAAGAGACTTTGTGTCTGTATTATTGCAACAGTAGAACACTGTCTACTAGAACATTGTCTAGAAAGTAGTTTATGAAGAAAGCTATTTAATAGTCTTTAAAAAATTTTTTTTAAATCTAAACAGGTTCTAAGAAACCCATACCTGAATTTATTGTGAATGTGGAATCCATGGATATATTTCCTTTGGGCTGGTGTGAAACCAATGGCCATCCCCTCAGCACTCCTCGCCGAGCACGAGGTAGCTGTCTATTTCTGGGTCAAAGGATTGATTGTTAAATAATTTGCTGTGTGGCTGTTACCAAGTAGGATGAATCTGGACATTTCAGAGAAAAATAAAATGATATTCTGGTTATCTGTTTCTGCATAGGAAATCATTCATTGCAACAAAACATTTATTATCTCACATTTTCTGTAGGTCAGGAATCTGACTCAACTTAGCTGGGACCTCTGGATCCGAGTCTCTGGTGAGGCTGCATTCAGGGCCTCAGCAGGGCTCTTGTCATCTCAAGGCCCAACTGGGGGAGGATCTGCTCCCAAGTTTACTCAGATGGCTGTGGGCAGGAATTCATTTCCTTGTGGGCTGTTGGACTGAGGGCCTCAGTTCCTTGTTGACTGTCAGTTGGAGGCTTCCCTCAGTTTCTTGTCATGTGGGCCACTTTGTGGGGGAGCTCATAGCACAGGAGTTGGCTGTAGCTGCTTTGGAAAACAATCTGGCAGTTCCTCGAAGTGTTAAATATAGAGCTATATACTCATGAGAAATGAAAACATATATCCACATAAAAATTTGTACACAAATGTACATAGTGGAACCAATCCAAATGTCCATCAACTGATGCATAGATAAACAAATGTGGTATCTCCACACCATGGAATAGTATTCAGAAATATAAAGGAATGAGGTGTCAGCACACACCACAACTTGCATGAACTCTGAGAACATTATGCTAAGTAAAAGAAGCCAGTCACAAATCATACATGTTGTATGATTCCATTTATGATTTAACAAGCAAATCTAGAGAGTGGAAAAGTAGATTAGTAGTTACCTAGGGCTCGGGGGTGGTTAAGTGGAGAGGTGATTGCTAAGGAGTACCGAGTCTCTTTTTGAGATGATAAAAATATTCTCAAATTGACTGTGGTAATAATTGCCCAACTATGTGAATACACTAAAGACCAGTGAACTGCGTATGGTTGTCCCTCCATATATGTGGGGGATTGGTTCTGGGACCTGCCATGGATACCAACATCTGCAAATGCACAGGTCCCATGGTTGGCCCTCTGTCTCTGAGGTTTTGTATCTGAGGAATCAACTAACTGCAGACTGTGTAGTACTACAGTATTTACTGTTGAAAAAAATCCACATATACTCAGACCCATGTTGTTCAAAGGCCAGCTGTAAGCTAAAGTTAGCTTAATGCATATATAACTTTTCCTTTGTCTTTTAATTTTTCTTGACATTTATATATTTTTTTTCTTTGTACAGTACACAAACAGAGGAAAGTTGCAGTGGTTCAACCAGAAAAACAGTAAGTGATAGTATGTTTGAATAGTTGACATTTGAAAGTTAAATATCTAGAAGAAGAAATAACTATTTCAGAGAATATATCTCCTCATATATTGTTTTCTCAGATGGAAGCATAATCCTTTAATTCAGCTTTTGATAGTTTATATACTTCTCCTTACAATATGAGCATTTCCTAAAGTGGCATTATATATAAAAGGGTACAATGCATTCTCAAGATATTCCCCAAATTGAATTTTCTTTGGCTTTTAGACCCTGAAGACATTTGAATAAGAGAGGAAATAGAGTCTCTATGCTGGTATTTGTTAAGGAAAACACAAAATTTTAAATCAGGTTATGATTTGTCACAGTGAAAAGAACTTGAGGAAGAAAACAACAACTCTACAAGAAAAGTCACACTCAGAGGAGTGCTTCTGTCTCCCATTAAGAAGCCCTTTGGGACTTCTCTGGTGGTCCAGTGGTTAAGACTCTGCACTCCCAATGCAAGGGACCCGGTTTCGATCCCTAGTCAGGGAACTAGATCCCACATGCCACAACAAAGATCCCGCACGTGGCAACGAAGATCCCACATGCTGCAACTAAGACCCAGTGCAGCCAAGTAAATAAACAAATAAATATTTTTTAAAAAAAGCCCTTTGTAGCATTCCTTCATACACACTGTTGAAAAGCAAAGAATTAGTGGTGCCTTTAAAATACAAGGGATTTTGTGTGCATGTGTATTTTTAAAAATTGGGTTTTCAATTCTGTCTTAGCTCAGGCTGCCAGAACAAAATACCAGAGACTGGTGGCTTAAACAACAGAAATGTATTTCTCACAGTTCAGGAGGCTGGAAGTCTAAGATCAGGTACCAGCCTGATTTGGTTCCTGGTCAAGGCTCTCTTCTAGCTTGCAGATAGCCATCTTCACACTGTGTCCTCACATGGCAGGAGCAAGGAGGAAGGGAGTTCTTTCTTTCTTGTTCTTCTTATGAGGCCACTGATCCTATTGGGTTAGAGCCCCACCCTTATTTACTGCCTAAAAGGCCTATGTCCAAACACACTCACATGGGGTGGGGGTGGAATTAGGGCTTCAACATATGAATTTAAGAGAACACAGTTCAGTCAGTCTGTAGCAAATTCTGTATAATTTATAGCTGCTTTCATGGCTATGTGAGTAATAAAATAATTTCTCTCCAATTGTGGTGGAGAGAAAGGCTGCAGCATTCTAACCCAGCTAGAGGACTGAGAAAGCAATGACAAAAAAACTGGCTTTGGATTTTTCCTTGACTTAGTCATCAAGACTGATCCAAAGGTTTAGTGAGAAAGTATTCTGAAAAGATAAATTAGCCTTTTTCAGTGATTGCTGCATATGGTGTAATTCTGTTTTTGTAATTTGTCTTTAATTTTGAAACTGATAGAAGGAAACAGACCCTATATAAAAATGCTTCTGTTCTTCATCTATTAAAAAAACAAGTACAGATCTTCCTCGATTTATAATGGGATTATGTCCCAATAAACCCACGTTAAGTTGAAAATATCATAAGTTGAAAGTGCATTTAACACACCTAGCCTACCAAACATCGTAGCTTAGCCTACCTTAAATGTGCTCAGGACACTTACACATTAACCTTCAGTTGGGCAAAATCATCTACCACAAAGAATACTCACGTGATTTATTGACTACTGTATTGAAAGCAGAAAACAGAAAGGTTGTAAGTGTATTGATTGTTTACCCTGTGATCTCCTGCCTGACTGGGTTGCTGCCCAGGAACATGGATTGTACCGCATATCACTAGCCAGGGAAAAGATCAAAATTCAAAGTATGGTTTCTGCTGAATGCATATTGCTCCTGCACCATCGTTAAGTGGAAATATCGTTAAGTAGAACCACTGTAAATTGGGGACCATCTGTAGTTTACTTGCAGTTTAAGAATCCAACAAGGAATTCTATAATTTGTTGCTCACATGAATGCAAGTTCATTGGAACATGCAGTATCACAGTACTGTCTACAGACTGTTGTCCCCTTAGAACATGTCCATGGTTTTTAAAACAATTGCTGTTTCTAAAAAAAGTACAATTGAGGAAGCACCTTTTGTTACCAGTTTTGCAATCTGCCACATTTGTTTTCTTCTTAGATTTGAAGGAAACTAATCCTCACATTTTACTGACCTTAGGAATTATCTCATTATTTTGTTGTGTTTTCTTGATGCAGAATACCATCCTCAAGGACTGTCCATGAGGGTCTGAAGAATCAGGAGCTGAGCTCCACAGACTCAGGTATAAGTGCATGCAATCTTAGGGAAAAGACAACCTTTAGCTTCTTTTAATGGACTATATCTAAAAATAACTTATTAAACAATACCTTTGATTTATGGGTTGTAGCTTTATAGAGGGGTCTCTTAATTGTGATTTTAAAGAGTTATAATTGTCTAAGATATATTTAGTTTAATAATTATCTTTAGGCTGGTATTTCTGTCCATTATAAATGGACATTATAATATTTTAGCCATTATTTACTGATCACTTGTCAGTGTTAAAGGCTCTGGAGGTCAATATATCATCCCTGAGTTTAAATAAAGAAACTTAGGCTTTTCAGATCGTGCTCTTTTTTTAAACTGGGTGGTTAAGAGATAGATATTTATTCTTCTTTAAACCCTTTTTATGATATACACACTTTGTATATATATTTTGCAATTAAAAAAAAAAAAAAAAAACACTGAAAAACAGATTGTTCCAGAGGCAATGCCTGATAAATAAGACAAGGATCCTTGCTGGAGGCCCAAGCCTTTTGACCAGGGCTCCTTGGAACTACTCTTGACACCACTTTGCTGGTTGTATAATGCTTAGCATCTTGGCTCTGTGTGTTTTAGCACAGATTAGGCATTTGGGTGGTATTTAGTAAATGCCTAGAAAAGAAAGGAAACCAAAGCTCAAAGAGTTCACACAGCTTACAGTAGAAGGGTCAGAAATGGAACTCAAATTTTTCTCAAGTTCAAAACCTGCACTTTTTTCTCTTCTACCCACTGCCTTTTCATAACATCATTTATACATAGAGGATCAGGGCTGCATGACTCCTTATTTTTGACATGTTACTGAACGTTCTAATACCTACTAAAACTAAAGAATTAAGACATTAATATCTCATGTGACCACAGCCAAAATGTGTTTGCTTTGGGTTTTGTCATATGTCAAGTTACCTTGGAAACAGAGCCTGAGACTCTGATATTTGCATGCAGGAGTTTCATTGGGGAGTGCTTTTTGAAACACTCCTGGGAAGGGTAAAAGATGCAGGACTGGGCAGAGGGAGAAGTTGAGTCACAGTGCAGTTGTAACAGAAGTCTCTTCCAGTCCCACAGGGAGCCTTGGAGCTGGTATAGCCACTGAGTGTCCCTCAGTGGTGTGTCCCTAGAGGTGTGGTGGCCACACCCTTGTACTCCCTCCTTGGTCAGTTATTGGAAGTGAGTTGCTTCTCCCTCCCCACCTCACAAAGGGTGGGACCTTGGGCAAGGTAGCTCTCTCCTACTGAGGGACAGTTCTGGACTGAGAGATATTCCAGGATAGACTCACAACTAAGAGCTGTAAACTCCCAACATTCCCAGCAGCAGGGAGCATCCCCTGAGGGGATCTGGGTGACAGAGTTCAAATGGAGAAGTAGGCACCGACATGCTGACCACTGTGCTAAGACTGGGTTCTTAATTAGAGAATGAACACTATGTACTTCAGGGTGCTATCAACACTGGGCAGTGTGCACGCTCGTTTCCTTTTGATTAACAGGGCAGTGTCCATCAGAAGAGCTTTCTTTGCTTTATATGAAAATGGAAAATGTTTTAGTGTCCTTGAATTTTTTTACATTTAGTAGCTGAATTGCCAACTACTCATATGAGGGAATTAAAAAAATCTTATATTGGAGTACAGTATTCATACAGAAAAATAGTTGAAGAGAAGGGTCTCTAGGCCTAGTTATACCCCGTAATACCTAAAGAATTTAGAGATGTGGTCACAGAATGCTTTTATCCCTCTGAGGAATCGCAGTGATGGGTGGGCTCCCACATCACCAAATGCTACCAGCATACTAGTTTGGTAGTTTTAAGGGGACAAACTGTAGTTCTGGGTAATATTCACCATCACTGTCTAGAAATATTCTAGAATCGATTATTGAGTCGTTGATCTTCAGGAATCATCATGAGTTCTTGAAGTAAATCCTCCACTTCCTGTAGTGATAGAAGCGTGGGGCTCTGGAACAATGTTGCATTAACCAGGAGTTAATCTGCAGTAAGGATGTTGTTGATCTCAGCAGAGTGATAGCTCTATAATAGACTTGTTGTAAGTATAAGGTATTTCACACTCAGACAGTATGTTAAACTCCAAAATAAGTTAAGTCCTGACTTTATGTAATGGTGGATATGCTGGGTTTTTTCTTCAGTAATTCAGCTTTGGAAACATAGGGTAGAAAACTATTCTGTTCTGAATATTTGTTTCTCTTCATTTCTCAGTTATGATTAATGGAAAATATTGCTGTCCAAAGATATACTTCAACCACCGTTGCTTCTCAGGGCCATATCTTAACAAAGGAAGGATCGCTGAGCTGCCTCAATGTGTGGGACCCGGGAATTGTGTCCTGGTCCTCAGAGAGGTAAGGTTCCCGCCTGGAGTAGAAGAATTTAAGAAATTTTACAGCAGTCTGGTAGACTCATCCAGACAAGGATCAGCGTGCCGTAGGTGTGACAACTCTAGGTTTTATCAAAAGTGACTCACTTTTCTCATGTATTGGACAGTGAACTAGGCACATAATTATTTTTGCTCCATAGGAAACATTCACCTAAGCAGTTCTTCACGTGGCAGGTTCACCTCTGTCAGTGTAGAAAGGTCTTCTGTCAGAGGCCACGTGAGGACCAGGCAGGAGTGAACATGAGAGTAGTCTAAGCCTGAGAGGCTGTGTGGTATTAACCTGGGACCGTGATAGAACTACATACACATCTGCTGGACTTGAGCTTCCCAGGCAGGGTGCTGCACTGTGGGTAAGAGATGTGAGGGTTCCAAACCTATCAGCCCTTAGGGTGGTGAGGCTGTGCCTGGGGAGGCCGGAGCTTCTGTGTGTACCATGACTAGGAAAGGATTTGGAAGCAAATGCTAGAGTAATTTTAAATTTGTGGTGCCTATTTCTTCCTGACCATAATGTTTAGAATATTTAAGAGGGTCTCATTACTGTCTTATTTGCAACTTTGGTCAACTGTCATATCTTCAGTATTATTATTTTGTTAACGTTTGTCAATTAATATGACTAGAATTAATCACCTAGGTGACATTCTAGGGAATAGCAAGGTTCTAATCATCTGCTTTTCTCCTCCCCAACCCATATTTCTGCTTTAAAAATGGAGCACAGGTCCTCACTTTACTGATCAATGCAGCCTATAAACCCAGTCGTGTCCTTCGGGAGCTGCAGCTGGACAAAGACTCTGTGTGGCATGGATGTGGGGAAGTCCTCAAGGCCAAGTGAGTAGGCTCCCCTGCCCTTTATTCTTTTTTTTTTTTTTTTTTTTTTGGCTGCATTAGGGGTCTTCATTGGCTGCATGCGGGCTTTCTCTAGTTGTGGCTAGCAGGAGCTACTCTTTGTTGCGGTGCATGGGCTTTGCATCGTGGTGGCTTCTCTTGTTGCAGAGCACAGGCTCTAGGCGCACAGGCTTCAGTAGTTGTGGCTTGTGGGCTCAGTAGTTGTGGCTCGCGGTCTCCAGAGCGCAGGCTCAGTAGTTGTGGCGCACAGGCTTAGTTGCTCCGAGGCCTATGGGATCTTCCCGGACCAGGGCTTGAACCTGTGTCCCCTGCATTGGCAGGCGGATTCTTAACCACTGTGCCACCAGGGAAGCCCCCCCTGCCCTTTATTCTTAATCATGCTTAACAGGTCACAGAATTGATTCTTCCATGGATAATATTAGGGTACTTACGTTCCCTTGGGCAGGGCTTCTTCAACTATTTGTGGTAAAGGACCACGTTTGTTTTCTTTTTTAAGTTGCTATCCTATTATACTTTTATAAAATATGGTAAAAATGAGTTACAAAAATACGGAATTCAAAAGACATACAATGCAGGAACAGCTTTTTTGTTACTAGATTTAAGAGCCATAGAATTACTTCTGCAAGTTACTGTGAAAGTTTATAAAACATTTGCTCTTGTTTTCTGACCTTATCTTGTCATGGATGGGTAACAGTTGGCAGGTTATATTGGTCCGTGGGCCATACTCGTGGAACCACTACTGTAGGGTCAAGGAAGACTTAATGAAAGTCACTGTTTTTTTAGTGGTTAGTGTAGAAGTTATTTGAAAACCTTAAACATAGGAACAGAAAGCGGGGACCTTACTTTGCTAATTTAAAAAGTCAGCTTTTAGTTGTCATAGCTTACTAGATTATAAATTTAAGTACAATATAAATTCCTCATTGTTTTCAGAGTCCTCAAACTGTAAAGGACATAGAATATTCTAAGAAGCAAAAATATTTTTCAGGTCTGTTAATATACTTGATTTTTCTCTGTAATCACTAGCCCAATAAACTTGGTATCTGATGTCTTCCAATGGCAGATACAAAGGAAAGAGTTACCGAGCTACTGTCGAGATAGTGAAAACAGCAGATCGGGTGACTGAATTCTGCCGGCAAACCTGTATCAAACTGGAGTGCTGTCCTAATCTCTTTGGTCCACGGATGGTTCTGGATAAGTGTTCAGAGAACTGCTCTGTACTTACAAAGACTAAATATAGTGAGTCAAGTTTTTTAAATTTGTTAACTGTAGCAGCTGACCATATCTCATATCCTAGAAGGTTTTTATTTTGCAGACATTCAGATATAGCAGAGGTATGCAAACATTTTCTATAAAGGGCCAGATAATAATATTTTAGGCTACGGGTCATAGGATCTCTTTTGCATATTCTTTTTGTTTTGTTTTAATTTTTTAAAAGAACACTTTTAAAAATGTAAATACTATTTTTAGCTTGTGGGCCATACCAAAACAGGCCATGGGTCACATTTGGCCTACAGGCCCTAGTTTGCCAACCTTTATGTACAGAGTGTATATAAATTAACTGTTGCATCTAATGGGATATGGAATCTGTTTATACAGTCTGCATGTATTTATTACGGGTCCACTGTGTGCTGCCACTGTTGTAGCACTGGGATACAAATGTAAAGAAAAAAATTCCTTTCCTCACTGAGTTTACATCTTAATGTGGGAGATAGATAATAAACAAGTGAACAAATAGAGGGAAGTACTATGGAGAAAAATGAAGCAAAATGAGCAAAGTAGGAGAGTGAGGAAGGCTAGCAGGTGGGGTGCTGTTCATACAGGTGGCCAAGGAAGTGAAGGAAGCAGGAGAGCTAGCTGTGCAGACATTGGGGTGAGAGTGCTGGGCAGGAGGCAGGAGTATGTCATAACAACACCTGCTGCCTCTCATTGCTTGTCTTCTCTTTTGTGAAACGGCAAAAAAAAAAGGCATTCAGAATGAAATGTTTAATTTGGAGTCTTGTCAAGGCATTGTTACCCAAACACAAAATTCTGATCCTACTTTTCCTTAAATCCTTAAATCCCACAAGCCCTGATGTCACTTAGGAGAATTAATACAGAGGTGGATTTTACCTTGTTAAACTTGAAGATTTCTTTTAGGGGGTCTCTAATTTTGGGCCTCTTAAACTTTATCATGCGTGCAAATTCTGAGGATCTTGTTGAAATAGAGGTTCTGGTTCATCATGCCATGGGTATCTGGGGCCGTGCAAATTCTGAGGATCTTGTTGAAACAGAGGTTCTGTTTCATCATGCCATGGGTATCTGGGGCCTAAGTGTCTGCATTTCCAACAAGTTCCCAGATGCTGGTGATGCTGCTGATCCAAGGTCCATATTTAGCGTGACAAGTTTTCTAATTAGTATATGAATCACAAAATCATATGAGAGTATCTAACCTAGTTTCTACTTATATTTATTGGATTATAAACTCCTTAAGAGCAGAGTTTGTCTAACTTATTATTATTGTGTCAGATTCAGCACTTAGTTTAGTAAATTGCAATGGTTATTAGTGGCCAAGTGAAATGTACTGTTCATATAAGCACATGTATAAGTACACCAATTAGAGCCTTTGGATGTATGTGGATTATGTTATGCTTTTTGTCTTGAATTTATCTTTCACAATGATATAATTGAAATTAGCCTAGATTTTAGGACTCTTTATAATTTTTCCCAATTAGTAATTTGAATGATATCAAATGGATTTATATCCTTTAGTATTCATTTTTTGCAAAAAATTACATTATATTTTGATATTACTTTAATATGTAACTCAGAGCTAAACTACATATATTTCATTTTTGGAATTGTCTCTATATTCTAAAATTTATATGAAAATACAAAGGACCTAAAATAGTCAAAACAATCCTGAAAAAGAAGAGTAAAGTTGGAGGGCTTACTCTATCTGACTTCAAATCTTACCATAAACTATAGTAATCAAAAGTGGGGTATTGATGAAAGAATAGTCAAATAGAGTGATGGGACAGAATAGAGGGTCCAGAAATAGAGACAAACTTATGTAGTTAAAGAATTTTCAACAAAAATGATAAATTTAATGGGAAAGGAATTTCTTTCAACAAATGGCACTGGTACAATTGGATATCCAAATCGAAAATGCAAAAACAGAGCTCCTTGGCTCCACCTCACTATATACAAAAATTTATTCAAGGTAATTAATCATAGACCTAATGTAAAAGCTAAACTATAAAGCTTCTAGAAGAAAACAAAAGAGGTATCCTGAAGATCTTGAGCTAGGCAAAGGTTGCTTAGAGAGGACACAGAATTCACTAACCTGAAGGAAAAACTAATACATTAAACATTACCAAAATTAAAACTTTTGCTCTCAATAATACTATTTATAAAAAGGAAAAGACATTCCACAGTCTGGAGAAAATATTCTGTTTATTTGTTTGTTTTGGCATCCCTGAGGGCGCACAGATGAGAAGATATTCTTAATCCATATATCCAACAAAGAACTTGTCTCCAGAATATATTAAAAACTCTCACAACTCAATAAAAAGAGGAGTTTTGAAACTAGAGAAAGCTGGTAGTTGTACAACATTGTGACTACACTAATACCACTAAATTGTACATTTTTATATATTTAGTTGTTTGTTATGTGACTTTTACCTCAATTTAAAAATAAGTAAATAGAAAGAGAAACAAAATGATCTGGTATTCGATAGTGGTGATGGCTGCACAACAGTGTATTCATTCATAGTCTGTGTCTAAAGACTGCTGAATGTGTACATATGACGGATTTTATGTTATGTGAATTATATCTCAGTAAAAAATTAAACAGAGAAAACTATTTTAAAAAGTGAATAAAAGACTTGAATAAGCGCTTCACCAAAAAAAGATACGCACATGGCCAATAAGTAAATGAAAATGTGCTCAGTAGCATTAGTTGTCAGGGAAGTGCAGATTTAAACTACGATAAGAAATTACTGTATATCCACTAGGTTGGCTAAAATGAAAATTACTGACAATCCCACATGTTGGCAGAGGTGTACAGAGCAGCTACATCTCTCGTACATTGCTGGTGGAGTGTAAAATTATATAACCCTTTTGGAAAACGGTTAGCAGTCTCTTTAAAGGTAATCATATGTCTACCATATGATCCAACAATTCCATTCCTAGATATTTACCCAAGGAAGATGAAAACATTGCCCACTAAAAGCCTTGTACAAGAATGTTCACTACAACTTAATAATTGCCAAAATCTGGAAACAACCAGGGGCCCATCAGCAGGAGAATAGATAAACCGGTATATTCATACAATGGAATGCTCTTCATCAATATGAAGAAATGAACTACTCATACACACAACATAGATGAAACCCAAAAACATTATGCTGGGACTTCCCTGGTGGTGCAGTGGTTAAGAAGCCAATCCGCCTGCCAATGCAGGGGATGCGGTTTGATCCCTGATCTGGGAGGATCCCACATGCCGCAGAGCAACTAAGCCCATGCGCCACAACTACTGACCCTGCGCTCTAGAGCCCGCATGCCACAAGTACTGAGCCCGCATGCCCTAGGGCCTGCGCGCCGCAACTACTGAAGCCCGCGTGCTCTAGGGCCCATGTGCCATAACTACTGAGCCCACGTGCTGCAACTGCTGAAGCCTGTGCGCCTAGAGCCCGTGCTCCACAGCAAGAGAAGCCACCGCAATGAGAAGCCCGTGCAACTAAGAGTAATCCCCGCTCACCACAACTAGAGAAAGTCCACGTGCAGCAACGAAGACCCAATGCAGCCAAAGATTAAAAAAAAGGGCTTCCCTGGTGATGTAGTGGTTGAGAGTCCGCCTGCCAATGCAGGGGACACGGGTTCGTGCCCCGGTCCGGGAGGGTCCTGCGTGCCGTGGAGTGGCTGGGCCCATGAGCCATGGCCGCTGAGCCTGCGCATCCGGAGCCTGTGCTCCGCAACAGGAGAGGCCACAGCAGTGAGAGGCCCACGTACCGCAGAAAAAAAAAAAAGAAAAGTTAAAATTAAATAAAAAAGAAACACTTAAAAAAAATTATACTGAGTGAAAGAAGCCTTGTTGGAAAAAGTATTTACTGAATGATTCCTTAGATGAGGCAAAACTAGTCTATAGTGATGGAAATTAGAATAGTGATTACTTCTGGTGAGGGGGACTAACTAGGAAGTGACCCTGGAAACGTTCTAGGTTAATGTAGATATTCTGTATCTTGTTAGGGGGAGGATTATTCAGGTTTATGCATTTGTCAGTTACTAATCAAACTGTATATTCAGAATCTATAGTCAAGATTATTCCATTGTATGGAATTTAACCTTAATCAAATACACTGTACCCATGTTGTGCTATGCTAGTGGAATCTCTTGTGGTTTGAGGTACACAAAAATAATGAAGCTACTTCATTTTTCTTTGTCATTCACATTTAGCACACTACTATGGAAAGAAGAAAAATAAAAGAATTGGGAGGCCACCTGGTGGGCATAGTAACTTAGCATGTGCCCTGAAAAAAGCGAGTAAGAGGAGAAAGAGGCGAAAAAATGTTTTTGTTCATAAGAAGAAACGCTCCTCTGCATCTGTTGATAATACCCCAGCGGGCTCTCCCCAGGTACGAGATCTATGATGTACCTGTAATGTCTAGAAGCCAAGCGATCCCTGGTTTACAATACAGACAGAAGGAATACCTGCAGGTCTTTCTATTTGGATCTCCGGCCAATGGAAGATGGTCTCGTGGTCCAGGAACTGATTTGTCCTGAATTTCAATGAGACTTCTCTCCTTGTCCTCTAGGGAAGTGGAGGTGAAGATGAGGATGACCCAGATGAAGGGGATGATGATTCCCTAAGTGAGGGCAGTACATCTGAGCAACAGGATGAGCTACAGGAAGAGTCAGAAATGTCAGAAAAAAAATCATGCTCCTCCTCTCCCACCCAAAGTGAGATATCCACATCACTGCCTCCAGACAGACAGAGAAGAAAAAGAGAGCTTCGCACTTTTTCATTTTCTGATGATGAGAATAAACCTCCTTCACCAAAGGTACCCGTTTTAAAACTAGTCTTTTTTTCTCTCTTGACAATTTCCCTCTAGAATCTAACCGTTAATGATGTTGGTGTTACACTTATTTCACTATGGCTTCAGTTGAATTTCCTGGGTCTTTTTTAAAAACATCCCAAATTCAGTGATTTACTTGCATTTCAAGGATTATTTGGAGATCAACTACTTATCAGGAGGAAAGTCTCTCTCAGAATGGCTGCTTGTTTTAAGTAAAAAAAAGTTTCATTGGTAGTTTATTAGTAACTTGTCATTTAGTTTAGGGAAAGCTGCCTTTTGATATTTTTCGTAATATATATGGTTTTGTAGTAATAAGTTATCTTTTTGGTTCTGATTAAACCATTTTGTTTGGTAGATTCATACATGCATATTAACACATACATGCATTATAAGAATGGCAGTTAAGTTAGTGTTTTAAAACTGGATTGCTTTTTAAATATAGTCTGTGAACAGAAGTGGTTAAAAACGATTTCTCCTGATAATTTAGTTAAGCCTTCTCTTATTGGAAATACCAGCCCATCTACTTCTGCACCCTGCCAGAGAGTGACCTGAAATAAACCAAGGAACAAGTGGAAGATTTTAAAACTATTCTTCTCTGTTAAATTGTCCAAATTATTTGTGCTGAAACTTTGAGATGAATTCTTGTCTGTTAATATTTCTTATTATAAAAGACAAACATTTCCTGATTAGCTAGTGTGTATGGACCTTTGCCATCCTTGCTGGGAGAAATCATGTCCTAAAACCACTTTAAATCCTGCCTTAAAGGGTTATGACTTTATGTAGAGACTTTCTTAGAATGAAATAGTTCTAACACCATTTGGTTTGCTTTTGTTGTGGGGAATGAAGGAAATAAGGATTGAAGTTTCTGAAAGGCTTCACCTGGACAGTAACCCCCTGAAGTGGAGTGTGGCGGATGTTGTGCGGTTCATCAGATCCACCGACTGTGCTCCGCTAGCAAGAATATTCCTAGACCAGGTAATCACAAAGACCTTGAGGTTTTAGTAATGTATCTCTTTAGCAGAGGTCTGTGGAGGTAATAGCAATTTATTTACAAGTCTAAGGAAAAATATTTCTATCCAAAACAAAACAAAAAAAATTATTTCCCTTCTCCGGAGTAGAACTATGATAAAAAGTTACTTATCTGACTGCCTCCATAGTTGAAGCAGATTATTATTGCATTCTCATTTTTCCTAAGAGTTTGTTTCCATCCCCTATTAAATAGCTTAAAATTACGCATGCTATACTTAATTATCCTCCTCTTTTCCAGAATAACGATCTGCTTGTTTTAAAAAATAAGTAACATCTATAATGTGTTAGGCTCTAACAGAAATAGTCTGTGGCCTTAAATATTGAAATAAATTTTGTTTTGATAATTGAGGAGATTCAAAACTGAACATCTTTTGAAAAGCTGGTCAGGCTTTTATGAATGTTACAGAGTAGGAAAACATTGCAGTTTATAGGTAATATTTTCTTTCAGATTTAGAAAGAGTCCTCTAAAAAGATATTTCTTCTGGCACATTTAGTTGCCGGTTACTGTTAGGCTAGTTAATTTACTGGATTTCTGCAGAGCAGAATGGATTCTTACCCTTGGTACAACTTTTATTACACATTCTGTTTTTTTTAAATTTATTTGGCTGTGTTGGGTCTTAGTTGTGGCATGCAGGCTTCTGTCTAGTTGCGGCACACGGGCTCTCTAGTTGTGACAGACAGGCTCAGTAGTTGTGGCACACGGGCTGCAGAGCGTGTGGGCTCAGTAGTTGCAGTGCCTAGGCTTAGTTGCCCCACAGCATGTGAGATCTTAGTTCCCCAACCAGGGATTGAACCCACATCCCCTTCATTGGAAGGCAGATTCTTAACCACTGGACTACCAGGGAAGTCCCCTTTATTACTAATTCTGAAGATTGATTAGTATGGAGGACTATGAGAGGCATTTAAAAGGAAGTGTGTGATACTTATTTAAAGGGAAAAAGTGATGAAAGGAAAAGCACAGGGACTTTTGATTTTGACAAAGCGAAGTGAACCAGGGCTGTAATGGTCGAGCTGCCACTCATATGCACATCACAGATGATTTGTATTTTATGCTTTAACAGGAAATTGATGGGCAGGCCCTGTTGCTCCTTACCCTTCCCACCGTTCAAGAGTGCATGGACTTAAAACTGGGCCCTGCCATCAAACTTTGCCATCACATAGAGAGGATCAAGTTTGCTTTTTATGAACAGTTTGCCAACTGAGAAGGACAACCAAAGTGAGCTGTATCTTTGAAGCACAAATGCAGCAAATCCTTCGCCCTGCTCTACAAGTGGAGCTGAAATAGTCCTGGGGCTCTGGGCCCTGCAGGTGTCGGCTTGCTCTCTTTGCACTTTCAGGGAAGGAGGACCCACACTGAGTAAGCAAAAACTGCACAGAAGTGGCTCTCCTGCCAGTGAAAATGTGGGCATCTCTTGTTCAGCAGATTGCAGTTTAAAAAAAATAAAGGTTGTGAAGAAAAGACTCCTATAGAAGAATAAGCATTTCCACTGGTGTGGCCTGAAAACGAAGAATAATCTAGGTTGCTGGAAAGCACCCTTTTGGTTTTCTTTTTGTTCTTTCTGTTCCTTCCCATTGTAGATTGAACTTTGTTCTCTGCTTTCTCTTTCTTGGAAAGAGAGAACATAGCTTTAAGTCAGCACTGATATGGGACTGTGCCTAAGGCACATCAGTGCTTCATTGTCATTGTGTTTTTTAAGCTTTTTTAAATTAAAACAGTTCATTTTGGGGATGATTATGTGGCTCTAGGGTTTTGAATGTACAGTCACACTTTGATCCATTTTAAAATCTATTCTTAGGAGTTCCTTTGTTTACTACCTCTGTTGATAATTGAGCTTATAGCCATGTATGAGGTTGTTTTAATGATACCATTTTTAAGCTACATGAACACTAAAACTATGACAGAGTTGGAGGGAAAAAAAACACTGTTTGCTTTCTTAAAAATAATGTGTGGCACTTAACACCAATTCCTTAACTGACTGATCTAAGAACTCTACTGTCATTGTTTTGCATCTTGACCCAGGTTGGGCTGCCTGTTTCAAGTAGTTCAAAGATTGTTGCTATTTCAGTTGAATTGCTTTCTCCCTGTTAGTTCTCAGAGGGACTTCAGAGGCTTTTATTTTGTGTTTACTTTTCTCTATAGTTGTTTGTCTTTCATTTTGAGAGTCCTCACTTTGGGTAAAAATCAGTAGGTGTTCCCTGGACCCACAGTAAAGCCCATTTCCCCATCTTTCTCGGTGTCTCCAGGCAGATAGTGTAGAAGCACAACAGAGAAAATAAGTTTTAGGAGGGGTGATGCAGAGCATGGCATTTCCGTCACAGTATGTCCTCAGTGGCTGGATAGAGATTGAGATTATCCTTCTAGAATAAGGATTCTAGAAACGTCTTTGCCTAGTCACGTTTACTCTTTCTTTGGTTGAACCTTTAAATTGAATGTATTCTACGGTCAATTCCCACTCAACAACTCAAGTTTCCTTTTAGGTGTTTCTTTTGACCCAGCTCAAGTTGGTATTAAACAGGCAAATTTTCACTTATGATTGCACTGTTAGCTATTATAGAATAATAGCGTTTGCTGTACTGTTCCAACCATGTGGAATGAGGAAAGATACATAGGTTGCTTCCTTTAAATGGTTTGCTTTGCTGAGTGTGTGTGTGTGTGTGTGTGTGTGTGTGTGTGTGTGTGTGTGTGTGTTTTAATTATCCTAGTTACCTGCAAATATATAACCTAATCATTCCTCTTCAAGATTTGAAAATGTTTTAAAACTACAAACTGGGTAAATTCTAAACAGCTATACAAATATAAGGTAATTTTATTACAAATTTAAACTGATTGTGATTTTTTCCTTTTCTTCCCCTGCTGCCCCACGTGTTTTTATGGACCTTGGCAAACATTTGTAATCTGAATCTTCTCTTCATTGGATAATTTATGAACCACCTTAACTCAGGCCCTCCAACCAAACCATATATTAAAGCATCAACTCTTTGCTTAGGTTACTACCAGATATACCTGGAAAGACGCTTCATTTAAGTAGAAGTTAATATGTTTGAACTTATCGGAGATATAGTTTTTAAAGTTTTGATTCATTCTATGCCCCTGGAAGAGAAGCATATATATGATGCTTGGGAACAGTTAGCATTAAGTAGATAGAGTTTCGGCGGGAGGGGGGTGGGGGTGGGGGAGGCGGGTATCTTGCATAATAAAATTTCCTGAGAGCTCAGCAGTCAAGGCACTAAGGCAAAGAGTTCCTTGAAGAAGATCAATGAAACAAAAAAAGTCTGCAACTAATTAACACTGTTGTCTTATTTAGGAAAATGAGATTTTCTATAAGAGAGAATTTACCAAATGCAACAGTGAATATGTTATATTGTCTCTCTCTTGACTTCTTCAGAAACCATAGAATTTAAAACACCTCCCTTCACAGGTGAGGGGGCAAAGCCCCTGCAAGATGAAACACACGGCCCTAAGTAGTAGTCTCTGATCAGGTAGAGTCGGGCCCCAGCCAGCTTGTCTATTTATGCCATGATTATTCAAGCTCAGCTTTCTCCCAGAGAGAAGCTGACTCTAAATTAGACAAGTAAGTAGGGTTTCCTACTTACTCTTCCTACCTACTTCCTATTTTTTGCATTCTCATACCAAGATAATAGTTTATCAGGCAACTACATTAAAGAAGTATTATATACCCCCAGTCCCTATCCCTGGCTGTCACAGGAGAGAGGATAATTGTTTGGGAATTTGGCACGGGGCTTTTTTTTTATTTTTTAAGTATAAAATTTAGACTCCATTTGCCTCATAATGTGGCTGGGGCTGGACTGGCCAGCAGTGACAGTCTGATTGTCGTGATTCTAAAACATATATTAAGCCTGATAACAGCTCACCATGTTGGGGTAAAATGTTTGTTATGTTGCAATAGGTATATGAACTTTGGTTTTTAAAGATACCAACCTCTTAAATCTGTGCAAGGTACATTATTAGGGACTGCATTTGTCTAAATTTCACCTTCAGCTGGCTCCATAGCCTCCCTAAGGTCAGAAAGTTTTCCAGGATCCATTTTTGATCCTGAATTGACAAGCTTGGAAACAGGTGAATGGATTGTATCATGCTCCTGGACCTTGAAGTTGACTGACCAATATAAGCCTATTATTGTAGTGTTGGTGTGTTAGGGAAACCTTTTACTGCATGCGAAGATTTGCTGTGACATTTTGACTATATTTTGTGGGCTTCTGGGGACTGTGCTGTTTTCATTTGTAAACCACCTCCATTCCTCTCCGTTGAAGCAGAACTGTGGTGGTTAATGCAGGAAATGCATTAATGGGAGCTTTCGTCCTATCTGCCTTTCTTTAGCGTTGTAGGTGGCTCCCAGCATCTACATTATAGATATAAGAGGTCAGGGAAGGATAGTTACCAACCTCTGGAAGGGATGGGCTTCTTCGGTAAATATTTATTGAATTACGATAGAGGCAGTCATAGAAAACCAGTTCAGAACTTGACCTTTATATGCTCCTTCTCCTGGAAGTAAAATTTTTCTCACTGTGAGAGAGAGGGCATTGGACCAAAGCTTCCTGAGGACTTGAATACATTTTACTTGTTCTCTTGTACCAATTCAGTCACTAATACCATAACTGAATACAGAGTAAAAGCTTTAGGAGGCCTCAGGTTGGATAGTACTCAGAACCATCCCCTCCCCCAAGCCAGAAAGTATTTCTGGGGCACACACAGAACATCAGGGAACTGTAGGTAAGATTTAACTAAATGGGGACATTGGGAAAACTATCATAGGCACTTCTGTTTACTTGGTGCCTATCACCAAAGACATTTATTTAAGACACCATGTGCTGGTTTGATTGATGCCCACAGATACTCTGAGAGAGCTGTTAGGAGCATAGCCTCGGCAGTGGAAACACACACTAAGTTTGAACTTTGGTCCTGTATATTGGAGATGTTTTGTTTGTGTGTGTGTGTGTGTGTGTGTGTGTGTGTGTGTGTGTGTGTGTGTGTGTGTGTGTGTGTGTGTGTGTGTGTGTAAGTAAGTTCAAAAGTGTTCCGTGTTATCAGTTGGCCTTTTGAAGATGAAGGAGAAGGGAGCACTAGCAAATGGAGTATAAGTCTCAGTAGGGACTGGGTACCCCCTTTAAAAATTTGAATGTCTTTGGTCTTGGGTCCACCCAAAGTAACCATGTGTCATGGTCATGGTGCTGGCTCGGAAACCCTGTAGGACAGAGCCTCCTGCAAAACCAAAAAGAAATCAATCACTTTCATGCACGTATAACTCTTCCTTGATTTTATTCACTTTACAATGTTTTGCTAGTGAATTTTGATGATTCCCTCCCATTGTGTCAGGATGTATATGCTTTGGAAATTTGAATTTATCTAAATAAGTCACCTATGGACTTGGAGTTTTGGCAGGAGAGTTCTAAACTCCAAGCCCAGTCCAAATGGATCTGGTTCCAAGCCTGCTCACCTGGGATCTCCTCTGTACTTGTACCAGATTTGACAGGTAGTTCTGTTTCTGAGGGCAGCCTTAGGGGTGAAGGTGGTGGGCCATAAGTGCACTGGAGATCGATTTTCTTCGTTCTAGGGTTTCAGAAGTCTTAGATTTTTGCAAGAACCAGCAGAACCAGGAGTGGGGGTTGGAGGAATGGAGAAGTAGGCCTAAAACTCCATTCCTTTATGTCTTTTCTGACCTGACACACCATTTGGGTCTGTTCTGGTGCCGTGGCCTATCGCAAAGGACTGTCTTAAAGGGAAACAAGCCACAGCCTTGCCGGACATGTCTTTAACTCCAGCAGTAATGGAGTTAAAGCTGTGGGAGGCAAGGGTCTCCGACTATTTCTGGAGGCAAAGGATGACACTGGCTAGTGACATGAAGCTACCATTGCTAATAGGTGTGCCTGTTCTCAGGATGCATGGGAACTCAGTCCTGCGGGTTTCTACGTGTTTTCATTTATCCAACTGCATGCCTAACTTGGCAGAGTGGATGTGAGCGTGAGCAAATAGTGTTGAAAGGATGAAGGTAGGCTCTTGGGGCAAATCAAGTCACAAAGCAGATGACTGAGGGAGGTTACAAAGTTTAGACAAAATTAAAACTTATCTCCTTTTGCAAGAAGTCTCTAGGGAAGTGTACTTTGAATGTTTCTCTTGAGATTTTTAAGTGCTCATTTTTTTTCTCTTCCGTTTTTTTTTTTTTTTGCTGTTGACTATTCTCTGAAGACAATCAGAGGCCTGCCAGTGTGGGATTCCTGGCTGGTTCCAGCACTGTCCTTAGGCCCTTTTCTAATACTAACTCATTGGAACTGATGCACTTTAATGTATGTTGTCCTTTTTTTTTTTTTTTTTAAGCTGCTTGTTTGGAACAAAATGAAATGCATATTGCGTTGTATCCTTCCTGCTTACTGTTTTTCTCTTAATTTTAAAAGTTATGCATTGAGGATAAAGTATACTTAAGGAGAAATATGCACAAGAATACCTATTAAAATAACTCCCATCAAGTTTGATGGTATAACTTCAAGGGATTAAAAAATAACTATTTTGGATGAATATTTTGCGTGGGTTTTTTTTTTTTTTTGGTTTGTAAATAAGAGTGTATATAAACGTGTGGTATGTTATGACAGTTTTAAGTGGTCGTGAGAAAATTAAAACAGGTCTTAAGGTATATTTAACTTCCTTTGACAGCAAAGAAGGCATCTTGACCAGAGTAAATCCTTCAAAACTGTTTCCAGTGGGACCTCAGAGAATCATCTCTGAATGGAGGAGAAAGTTCCTTCCTGCTTCAATAAAATTAACCTTTCCAGAATTCTCCCCCCATCCTTCTGTCTGATCCTTTCCCCTCTGGATCTGGGTACTTTTTAATTGCCGTTCAGAAAAGGTAGGAAGAGCAGAACTTCCCATAGTGAGCTTGCTCCCGGCACCGAGGACTCTGCCCCGATCGCTGAAGACTGCTTCTTGTTCTTTACATTTGCCTTGGCACAGCAGCGACAGGCCTTAGGGTTCCTCCACATCTGGATGTGCAGAGCACTGCTTTGTCAAAAAAATTCATTTTTCAGCTCTGTGTGCAATTTTCCTTGAGCTGTGTCTTCAAACAATTAATAATCTCCTTGTGCCCAACTACAATCTCTTCGGCTTTAAGGACACATCCTATTGTTTGGTTCTCTCTAAACGTGGACTGTAACTGTTGAGCATACATACCCATAAGGGACCTTCTTAGACTTAAGACGGTAATGCAATTTTTCCTTACCTGTTTATTTTCTTAACCTGATTTTCTGTATTTTCCCATGGTCAATACTTGTGGAGAGTTTTTAATTTTATAAATTAAAAATCAATTTAATTTAAAAAGCATTTTGTTGCATGCTCTCTGTGCCAGGCACTATGTTGGATTCAAGGCTGAGAGAAAATCAGTTCCTGCCCTCAGGAGGCTTACACTCAGCTGGGAGAGAGAGGTGTGTACAGCCGTCTAATTTAGCAGTCTGAAAAGTTCTAGTGGAGCAGCACACACAAGGTAATGTGGATGCACAGTGGGGACAGGGGTGTCAGGCAGGCCTTCAAGCATGAGTAGCAGTTCATGGAGCAGGGAAAAGGGAACAGTATTCCATGCAGCTAGAATGCCATGTAAAGGCACAGAGGTGTGGAAGTGCATTGTAAGAGAAGGGATGGAGAATTGGCTCTAGGGAGCCAGTAGCATTTGTGTTCCCCAGATAATCAAGTTAATATTCCTGTTAACCAAGAAAGCTTTTGGATATCATTGAACCTTTTATGTAATTGGAATTTCTTGACAGCTATCTTTAGGGGAACTTTCCCTAGGTTTGGTATTTATTGTTCAACAAGTGTACCCCAGTGTCTACTAGAATAATACTGTGTGTACACTGGCATTAAGTGGATGCAGTCCTGGTCAGGGACCTGAGAGCACCAACAAGAGGTGTCGGGAGAAAAGCCAGAGGCAGCTCAGAGGGTAGGTGACAGAATGGGGACTACAGGCCCTAGTAGAGGAAGGGAGCAGGTTCTGAGGAGTCAGAAAGGGTTGAGTGGGAATAAATGTGAGTGTGTGTGGAGGGAGGCCCTGGAGACTGACAACTACCAACAACCTGATTTTCTTTTATGAATCACATTCAGAATGAACAAGATGGGGTTACATCCACGTGTTTACAGCATATACCCTGTATAGTTTTAAATGAAGGCAGTTGGATTGAAATGACCATTTAAATTACGTTTATGGGAGGAAAAGTCGATTTGGGGCCTGAATGATGAATCTAAGACAAGCCTTTGGCCAGGATACTGGTACTAACAAGGAAAGTACAAGGACACCGAAGGTCTGGGTTGGAAAGAATATGCTTGTGTGCGGAGTCAGATTGTTTTCCTCCACGACCTGCCTCAGAATAATCCAGCCTGCTTGCCGAAAATGCAGATTGTTGGCCACCGTCTCAGAACAACTGAATCGGAATCTGGGGGTGGAATCCAGAAGTATTTTTTCATAAATTCTTCAGGGGTTTATCTTAGAGGGAAAAAAAAAATTTCGTCACAGATCTTCCCTGCTCCTGCCCTCCCGACCTGGAGCTCGGAGTCCGGGCTTGGGCTCTCAATCCGTTTTGCGCAGCCCAGCTCACCTGGTCTGTCCTACCTGTGGTCAGGATCCAAAACACCGCTCCCTCTCCTGCCGGAGCCCCGCCCCTGGTGGGGGGGAGAGTAGGAGCGGCCAAGGCCCGCCCCCACGCCGCGCCTGGCCAATCAGGCGCTGCGGTCTCAGACGTCGCGTTACGCGCGGCGCCGAGTCGGCCGCGGGGCGGAGGTACCGGCTCCCGTCTCGGACTCCGGGCTCTGGGCTCGGTGGCGAGGGCCCCGCAGGTAGCGAGGCCGGGCGGGCGGCCGGGCGGCGGCGCCCAGCGCCCCTCGCCAGGCCCGCCATGCAGGGTCCTGCCGGGAACTCGAGCCATTCACTGCCGGGTGGGCCGCCTTCCACCGTAGCGTCCGGCGCGGGCCGCTGCGAGAGCGGTGCGCTCATGCACAGTTTCGGCATCTTCCTGCAGGGGCTGCTCGGCGTCGTGGCCTTCAGCACGTTGATGCGTGAGTCCGGGACCCCCGCCCTCCTGAAGCCCTGCGCCGCGAGCCTCGGGCCCACCGGCCTCGGGGACCCTCCTGCCTGAGGAGTTCAGGCCTTGGGGACACGGGCCCTTTGGCGAAGGTGTTTTCCTCCCGCGAGCCCAGGCTGGGCATTCCCAGACGAGGGGGAGCTTTGGCCCCGACCCAGGGTCCTGGGTCCCTCGCCTTATCGCGGCAGCTTCTTGTCAGGGGTCACCCCTAGTACTCTTCTCCCACCCGCGCACACCTCTCTTCTGAGATGCCCCCCTGCAACCGTGTCATCGCAAATTAAAGCTACCCTACTTAACAGCCTACGGCCATGACCCCCGGAAGGCATATTCTTTTCTGCCCCCTTTTAAAGGCTCTTCTTAGCCTCCCCTTCGCCCCCAGTCTGATACTGAGCTTTTTTCTTCACCTTCACTTCAGGATTTACTATACCCCGTTCGCATATAAATTCTGCCACCTTGCAATACCTGGCTTATTAGGCCGTGCATTCCGTTCCCAGGACTACTTCCCCCGGCCCCGGCCCTTCACCCTCAGCTTAATTTTCTGTTTTGGTTGGAGCCGGACCCACCCAGAGTGCCTTCTTCCCCGCATCTCCTTTTTCCTCTCCTTTTCCTGAACAGGCTCACCTGTTCCATCTCTGCCCCAACCGTTCCTAATTAAGTTGCATCTCAAGTCTCCCCTGGCTGTTCCCTTTCCCAGCCCACTTTTGTTTATATTTCAGGTATCCTTCCTTTCCATGAGACTTGGGCAACTTAGGAGCTTAGTGGAGAAGCAGACTCAGAGGGTCTGAGGAGGTCTTAGAATTCCTGTGCTAAGTCATCAGGGGCCCTTCCTTGAGAGCTTCATAATGGGGAAGAAAGCCCCAGATAGCCCTTCTGGAAAACCAGAAGTTCCAACGTGTTGTCATGTGTGCCACGTGTTGAGGGGTTATGTTTTCTTAGTGTACATCCTTCCTTTTATTAAAGTGACAAGAGACCTAGTAGCTCTGTGATTGCATTTCGGGGAAAGGAAGAGTTATAACTATTTTGACAGAGGTGTTATTTCCAAAATGACTTGTTCTCAAAATTTCCCCACTGTGCTCACGTGGGCAGAATGGGAAGTTCCTGCAGAAGGTATGCTCCTTGGCATCTGGGAAGGATCCTGTAGCTGTGTGTGTGCGTCTTGTAGGGTCCAGTTGCTGGAGTTGCAGCTTTGCTTGTTTATGATGTGTGGCTTATTTGGGTGAATTCTCCCAAGCTTTAGGGAACCTTGAAGAGGCTATTCTTGGACACCACTTTTTTTCTGGCTGCCTGGCCTTCGTAAGTCTTGCAACAAGTCCCAGACTGTATATGTTTGCTACTTTTTCTCTCCTTTTTAGTCTCTACTTGCCTTGCTGTTTTCCCTGCTGAACAAATACCCACTTGTTCCCACAGTAATAATTTGTGATGACTTAGCGAAAATCAGCTTCTGACTTGGGTGCATGAACTGTATGTCTGTATGTTCGAGACATTGTGCGTGGGTCTGCACTCCCCTCCCCACGTTTCTCTCCTCCAGCTGGCCTTCCTTTCTCCCTAAAGGAACTCCAGGCTTAGGTTTTGTGTTGTTCCCTGACCTAAGATTTCTTAGCATAGCCCTGGCTATTTTCATGGGTTTGATTGGTGCTGATGGCCCCACTAATTCCCTGGGGTTTGATACTTGTGATTCAGAGAGGGAAATGTGATTATGACAGGCGGAGTTGCTCACAGCTGAGAAGTGTGCTGGGTTGAATGTGTTCAGAGTGATGGTGCTGGCCCTGCGAGTCTTCAGGGACACAGTCACTTCTTAATCTTCACTGTGAGCACAAGTGCAAATCCCGCCGTGGTTGGTATATTCCGTATGCAAAGGTGGAACTAGGAAGTGGTTTCTTGCTCAGTGTAAGGCTAGATGTGGAGGGAGCTTGTGGCATTGGGTAGTAGGTCCTGGGACAGTGATGAGTAGGGGTGATGGGGGGAAGAGTTGGAAAGGCTAGAGCCGTGTCTGCCCTGAATACAGGCATGGACATGGATCGAGAGCCCTATTCTCCCACCTAGAAGCAGACACCAGCCCAAGGGGAGTCCCACTGATCGAGACCCAGTCAGGGAAGTACCTTTCTTCTCTTTAACTTCTTGGTTCTATTAAAATAGAACTGTGGGGCTTTTCCATTTTGCAGGGCTGGGAAGAGGAGGAAATCTCTTAGGAACTGCTTTACATTTTGAAATGGACTTTATTGGGGAAAACGAAAGGGAGTGGAGGTGGTCTCAAGGAATTGCTCCTGCAAGCTGCTTGGCTGTCTTCCTGGTCACAGTGCCTGTTCCTCAGTCTGGCAGAGCTGCTGTCAGGAGTGCCAGGCTCCCATGAAAAGACTGCTCACCTTGCAGCCCTTGAGGGAGGTCTGGGTTCGTTAAGATGAGGCCACTCCATCCTTTGTCAATTCCATCATTGGTTTCTTCAAGCATATTTTTTCTCTCTCCCTCTCTTTTTTTTTTTTTAATTGACTATGCTGCGTGGCATGCGGGATCTTAGTTCCCTGACCAGGGGTCGAACCCGTGCCCCCCTGCAGTGGAAGCACGGAGTCTCATCCACTGGACCACCAGGGAAGTTCCCAAGCACATTTTAAATACCAGTCATCTCTCCTGAGCAGTTGAAACTAACAGTCCCTCTCCTCTTTGGAGTCACAGTCTTTTCCGTTCCAGTGCTTTCCTCCTCCAGGGCAATGGGCTCGGACACTTCTGACAACTCCGCGGTTCTTGGGGCAGGCACTATTCCGTTTTCCTGTTGGACCAGCTCTGTTGTATAGGATGGACCCATTTCTCTGCCAGACAGGCTGTGTGGTATTTTTCATCACTTCACATCCTGATTTCAGTGAATCCTCAGACCACTGTTTTTATGTTTCTTTTTCTACCCAGAAAATTACTTTTTCTCCATTTACAGGTTGCTGAGTTTTTTACCTAGAAGTAAGGGTTACCTGGAGGAAGACCCTCTTATATCTCAGGAGAGGATTTTGATTCTCACAGGGATTTCTCATCCTGGTGCTCGACTCACTGTGTGCGGATTTCCAGACGTCTCTGGCCAGGCAGTTGAGAGTTGGTGTGCCAGTTGATCTATATAGCTGATTCTTTAAGCTGCATAAACATACAAGCCGCCATCTGCTGGCATGTCCCAGTGTCAGCATCGCCTTGTTCAGGGGGTGAACTTTCCGGAGGCTTCGGCTAAGGTACCCTGTGTGTCCAAGGAAAGCCAAACAAACTCAGAGGCAAGCTTTTAAAGGGCCTTCCCCCTCTAGGTTTTCTGGAGTGTCACTGAAAGTCGTCGGGGGTCTGAGTAGAAGGAAATGCTTTAAACGAGGGACCTTTGTCATGCTCTTCCTGCTGAGCAGCTTGTTTTGGTGGCTTTATCTGTAGTGTGTGACTCAGTGAAGTCACAGCACAGCAGAGCTGAGCAGTCCTGGAGCTGCCCTGTGTGTTCCAGTACAGGGCAGTGGCCCAGCCATCAGCAAAAGGTCAGTATTGGCCAGTGTGTGTGTTGGCATTAGGGGTATATTTACTCTCAGGACCTGTAAATGCAAAGCAGACTCAAGCCTCCTTCACCATGCACCATCAGAGTCCTGGGCTGAAGTGTAGACAGGATTGGCTTTTTAACAAAACAAGCATTTTGAGAGCTTGGATAAATCTACCTGCCTATTTTCATGTTACAGATTTGGGGACTATCCAACTGAGAGAAGGTGTCATTGTTTTATGAGGACACTGATGGTGCTGAGAAATGATAGCATTTTTCCTGAGGCCCAAAGTAACATCACAGACTAGTCTACCCAGCTTTGAAATCTTTTTTTTTTTTTTTTTTTTTTTTTTGCGGTATGCGGGCCTCTCACTGTTGTAACCTCTCCCGTTGCAGAGCACAGGCTCCAGACACGCAGGCTCAGCGGCCATGGCTCACGGGCCCAGCCACTCCGCGGCATGTGGGATCTTCCCAGACCAGGGCACGAACCCGTGTCCCCTGCATCGGCAGGCGGACTCTCAACCACTGCGCCACCAGGGAAGCCCCCCAGCTTTGAAATCTTAATCTCAAATGAGTCCCTGCTGTTCTGGCGCGTGGTGAACTGGCATCCCTTTGTGTTCTGTACAGACATAGGCATGTTGGGACAACCTTTCCTGGGATCACCTGTCCCCACGCCATCCTAATTTTTATCTTAAAAAATGTCAAGTATACAGAAAAGATGAAAATAATACAATGAATGCCTATCTGCCCTCCACCTGGATTCAGAAATTGTTCACCTTTTGCCACATTTACTTTATCTCTTTATACTTTTTTATTTTGGCTGACCCATTTGAAGGTAAGTTGCAACCAGCATCACACTTTATCCCTAAAAACTTCAGTTGAGTCTCCTAAGGATAAGAATAGTTGTCTATATAACCACAGTTTCTTTTTTTTTTTTTTAATGAATTTATTTTTTATTTGTTATTTTTTGGCTATGTTGGGTCTTCGTTGCTGCGCGCGGGCTTTCTCTAGTTGTAGCGAGCGGGGGCTACTCCTCCTTGCGGTGCTCAGGCTTCTTGTTGCAGTGACTTCTCTTGTTGTGGAGCACGGGCTCTAGACATGCGGGCTTCAGTAGTTGTGGCTCACGGGGTCTAGACGCGCAGGTTCAGTAGTTTTGGCACGTGGGCTTAGTTGTTCTGCGGCATGTGGGATCTTCCCGGACTAGGGCTGGAACCCGTGTCCCCTGCATTGGCAGGTGGACTGTTAACCATTGCACAACCAGGGAAGCCCCCATAACCACAGTTTCATGATCACACCTAAGAAAATGTATAACCCTGCAATATCACTTAATATCTAATATTCACACTTCCCCTAACATCACAGGTCTCTTATAGCTGGAGTTTTTTAAAAACTATGATCTAATCAAGGTCCACACTTTGCACCTGGTTATGTTTTTAAGTCACTTTCACCCTAAAAGAATCTCCCCTGCGCGCGCGCGCACACACACACACACACGCACACACACACGCACACACACACACGAGTTTTTTTTGTTTTTTGTTGTTGTTTACTGACATTGCCTTTGGAAGAGTCCTGGCCAGTTGTTGTGGACGGTGCCCCACCTTCTGGAGTTGTCTGGGTGTTACCTTGTTGCGGTTTTGGGGCGTTTCATGGACCCCTGTTTCCTGAGTTGGTCTGGAGGAGCCATTAGATTGCGATAACCTTTTTTACAGCGAGAACACTGCGTGAGCAGTGTTGCATGCTTCATGTTACACAGCACCAGGTGGCACGTGACATCAGTCCCACTGTTAGTGATAAGGTCAGTTACTGGGCAGAGAGGGCACGTCTCCAGCTCTCTCCCTTATAGGGTACATTTTCCCCTTTGCAGTTAATACATTATCTCTCTGGTGGTAATACTTTGAGATCTTGTGAATATCCTGTTTCCCGGTAACTTTTCACTTCTGGTAAAATAACGAAACTCAGTGATGGCTGAAATGGAGCTGGAGCTCATATGTGAAGGTGCCATCTCTGGGCCTGGCACCCATCACACGGTCAATAATGTCGCCTTCCTTTCCTACCCCACCCCGGAGTGCCAGCCAAGGCCCAGGAAGAGCATTCTGTCCCAGGCTGCTTTTGTGCCCACAGGGGAAAGGAGTGCAGCCAACATTAGCATGGAGGCCCGTTAGGGGGTCTTTATTTTCAGAAAGTTTTCGGTTTTCTAAATGCTGATTCATCTGGTAGCATTTATCCATAATGGTGATGGCCTTTATTTATAATAAAACTTCACTAATTTGGAATAAAATCAGGGCAGGAGGGAGTTATCTGAATTAGGGGACAATCTGAGTTGTAATGCATTTTTTGCCTTTTAAATACCTTTGTTTTTCAAGTGTTGCTCTATTGGAACCTATCAACCCCTTTACTGCTTTAATGAGCTGTTTAAAATCCTCTGCAGTTAGTATAGTGTTTGCATGAAGATGAAGTCTCCTCCTGTTGAAGGAGTTTTACAAATGGTTAAAAATAGCAGAATCCCTGGCTCTGGAACCCATCTGACCTGGGTTTCATTTCTGCTTCTGCCACATACTGCCCTTGAGCAACCCACGTATTTCTTGAAGCTTTGGTTTCCTCCCCAGCGAGATGGGAGTGATGATTTTTCTGGAACTGAGGATTAGAAGGGCGTGTGTAAGGAAGCTGGGTTAGTGTCAGGCACATGTTGGGCCCTCCATAGTAGGAGGGGGGATGTCGTCCTCATTGTCATTACAGTATTCACATTCAGAACTCAGTTGAAGAACATCTCACAGGTGCTTGAGTAACTTGTTTTCTGAATTAGGTTAAACATTTCCCTTTCTGTCTTGTTTACTCAACATGTTTACCTTTAGCCCTCTTCTCTTAGCCTGCATAATAGTAAAAAAAACTGTAACCCAGACAGTATAGCGATTGCCAATTCCAAGTTAGCAGACACTCAAACCAGGTGACTTTGGTGTAAGTAATAATCTCCTTCCTTCACCTGACCCTTCCTTGTGTTTTCGCCTACGGAGTCTCATGTGGGCCCTGAGCGGGCAGTGGGTGGACTGGGGCAACCCATTTACAGGTGACGAACCTGCATCCAAGTCCCTGGCTTCAACATACCCAGGTCCTGTGGTAGCAGGTGGTAACACTGGCTGCTGGAGCCCACTTTCCTGCAACTGGCTCTTTACTCAGTCCCTAGTATGCCGGCTCTTGTGCTCAGCACTTGACAGTGCTTCACAGGAACCTGGAAGGGAGGCGTTGTTTTCATTCTGCAAACAAGGACAGTGGGCAGGTGAAGTGTGTAGCACAAGGTGCCGGTTGGTAGGTGCAGAGCTGAGATGTAAGCCGGGTCCCTCAGGCCCCAGTCTCTCTCAGCCACTTCCCCCGATGCCTTTTTTCACCCCTTTCCACGGGTGCACTTATTACTCTCTATCCCTGGCTACTTCACCCCCCCGCTTTTTTTTTCCTATTTGTATAATTCCGAGTTTCTTTCTTAACGATTCTTCTTTATGTCCAGAGTATTATCTGGAACTTCAGATTATTTTGTGGCTATTGGTAACGTTAAACGTATCAATTTGAAAAGACCTACCAGTCCTTCCATGCATGTTTGAATTCCATCTTAGGTTCACTTTTCTGGCCTTGGCCTTTGTGAAGGTTTGCCCTGGCTGTGTGAGGATGGCGAGCCCACCCTGGAGTGAGGTCCAGCCTCTGAGGCGGAGCCTCCCGGAGCTGCAGGGAGGCGTACATGAGTCCATTCTGTAACTCGTGAGGAGGGGTTTCCAGGGCCCTCGGTATTTCAAGTTACCGGCAAGTTTTCACAGAATTTGTTTCCCTGGTGCTATATGATTATAAGGAGCACAGTTAATAATCTTAAGAGTCAGGGATGGCCCCTAAGAGGTATCCTTTTCTTCTTGTGTACATAGAAGTGGTCCATGCATCTCTTTTAGATCACTCCACTGCTAGGAAGTTATCCATCTAACCCAGGGTTTTTCAGCTTGGCACCATTGACATCTTGGGCCAGATAATTCTTTGTTTTGGGGGGCTGTCCTGCGCATTGTAGGATGTTTAGCAGCATCCCTGGCCTCTACCCACTGGATGCCAGTAGCTCCCCCACCCCTGTTGTGACAACCCAAAGTATCTCCAGACATTGCCCAGTGTCCCTTGGGGGGAAAATCACCCCTGTTAAGACCTACATTTGTTCAGTTTGTAGACTCAGTCACATGCAGACTCTGATGTGAGCTCTAGCAGAATGGATCTGTTAAGGACCTGGGTGCCAAGTGTGGCCTTGACAAAGAAGAGCTGAGACCCAGTCCCCTGTCCCTGAGGGACTCACAGCTGGAGTGGGCTGCGTGCTTGCTGGCAGATCATTCCATTGCAGTGTGAAGAGGGCTGTAGATGTTTGAACAGACTTGAGAGGAGTGATGAGGGATTCTGCCAGGAGACCTTGGGAACCATCTCTGAGGAAGCCCTGCTTGGTCACAATACTGGAGGTGAAGGAGATGTGAGGGGCTCTCGAAACAGAGGGAGTAGTGAGGGCAAAGGTCCAGGTAGGAGATCATAAGCGTGGCCATCCGTTCTGGGGGCTGGAGATAGTGGGGACAGAGGCTCCCAGAAAAAGAGACAGTGTGCTTGGAGGGATTCCAGAGAGCCGCCTTTTTTCAATTTCAGGCCTATTTTCTACAACTTAAAAAGGATGGTGAATTAAGTCAGGTTCTGTGTTTACCTCAGGCTCCTTTTGTTTGTTTGTTTTGTTTTTTGGCCGGGCCACGCAGCATGTGGGATCTTAGTTCCCTGACCAGGGATTGAACACTCGCCCCCTGCAGTGAAAGTACGGAGTCTTAACCACTGGACCGCCAGGGAAGTCCCTACCTCAGGCTCCTTTTGCATTGTTTCTTTGAGAACCTTTGTTTTAAAGCAGTTTCATCACATTCCTTTTAGACCTCATGGGGTCTCCCAGGGAAGGTCTACTGTTTGTATCTTTGGGGCTGCAGGAAAAGAAAGGGGAACCCAGTGACCTTCTCCCAGCCCCCTAGCCTATTGGCAGTGTGCCTCCTGAGATAGGTGGTGTGATGATGTGGGCAGACCTGCTGGGCCTGCTCAGTGCCAGGCATCGTGTATTAGCCCAGTTAGTCCTCACAGCCACCCTGAGAGGTGGGTGCTAATATTGTCTCCCTCTCATACATAAGGAAACTGAGTCACAGGGAGGTTAAGTAACCTGCCCAAGGTCACACAGCCAGGAAGTGGTAGAGCCAGGCCGTGTGGCTCTGGAGACATTGCTTTTTGCTTTTAGCTAATAAGGGAAGCAGCTCCTTATTTGTAACCGGCTTCTGTTGGCTGTCCACCACACTCCACACAGGTGTAGACAAAGTGGAGATGCTTCCATCCCTGGATTTTTGGTTCAGCCTTGGTTGTGGACAGCTGTTGGGTGTGGTCACAGAGAATAAGCCTGGAAACCTCTAGCCCCTTTGGGGCCCCAGGCTGTGGTGGGGTTGGGCTTTGCTAAAGAACCTCTCCCGTGAGAACTCCAGTCCTCAGCAAGTTCTAGAACTCCTGCACTAGTACCGCGGGGTTGCCAGCCCCTGAAATCGCATGTTTGCCTGTGAGAAAAGGACTTCTCATTTGAGTTACTGCAGCCCCAGCTTATCCGACATGACCCACCCCACCCCCCCACCGTGTTCCCTTTGATTTAGAGCATCCTTTGCATTCTAAAGGGCATCTTGCGCTGTGGTCAGGTTCCACTTGAGCCACTTTGCTAGAGGAGGAAGCAGGAGCTGGCGAGGCTCAGCCTCCCCCAGGGAGAGGGGGGAGGAAGGGTTAGGCTGGGGCGCTCAACCAGTGTTTTCCTTGGCTCTAAAATTTCTTCTAAAGACTTGGTTTCGAGGATTTGTGGCTTTTCCTATCACCAATGAGTGATAGGTGTCAAGAGCTTCATGTTTTTTCTCTGTTCTCTCTCATGGACCAAGTTGTGTGCACAGTAGTTTGGGACACATGCGTTTTTTACACATTTACCTTTCTCAAAAGGCTTTATTTCCCCCCAGCTTGTGTTCTAGTCCGTGGGCTTTTCCAGCCTCTTAAGCTCATCAGTGTTCTTCATGGGCTTTTCCGTTTTCTTTGAAGACATTTTCGCTTAATAACGTGAAAAATGATGCAGAAAGATGACGCAGTGACGACTCCTGGGTTAAATGACACAAGCCGGGCCGCGGTCCTGAGGAAAGAGAGAACAGTGGGAGCACACACGAGCCTCTTGCCAGCCCCGCGTACGCTGTGTCTTGGCCCCGGCGGCATCAGAGCATGAGAGCAGGTTTTTCTATCTGGGTAGTGAGTTTGGAGCTAAAATATTTGCAGGTGGTTCCATCTAGGCCGTGCATGGAGCGGAGACTCACTCAGCACTCCCTTGAACGGCACGCTGCACACATGCGCTGACCTTCCGGCTGGGATTTTGCTCTTGGGGTTTCCAGACAGCAGGCTTGAGGACTGCAGGTCTGCTGTTTCCACCGCTGCCCCACCCTCAGGCTGGTGACGAGGGCCGGGTGTTGGGGTCCCACAGACACAGTGTAGGGAGACTTAAATGAATGTGTTTATTCTGGCAAGAGCCCTGCTTGTATAATTCTGTCCCCAAATTCTCTGTGAGAAATCTCATCAGTTACTGGCAAAAAAAAAAAAATCATCCAGTTTTGTTACATGAAATTAGAGTAAACAGGAATGTTAAACTGCGTCTCAGTCTGCTTAGCAGATTACATATTGATTTGTTTTTCTCAACATGTGTTAAACTAAATAATTTACTAATACACCAAATAGGTAAAAATCTCCGGGGAAACATCCAACAAGCACTGTAGTCTTGCTAAGGACCTGCCTGAGTTCAAGGACCACTGCTGCGGATGGGACAGCATCCTGGGTGCAGCCGTTATACAGTGATCTTGTTCTCCCAGCAGTGGAGGTTCTCGGGCCGGGCCAGCGTGGACAAGGCTCAGGCTGAATTTTGCTCAGCAGTGATGTGAGGCGTGAGGGCAAGGAGAGCTCGGGCCGGGGGGCGTTGTCTGACGCTGTTCAGAGCAGGTGGACCGCTGAACCATACCAGGAGCTCCTGGGTCCTTGCTCCCACTGGCCATGGCTGCCAGTGGTGTTATGCAGTGGGTCCTTCTTTGCCTGGGACTAAGATGGCATCCTGCATCTTGAAGGACAGCCGGGCTCCTGGACCTGGTGCCCCCATCTTCGTTTCTGAGCTCTTTCTTTGCTACAGACATTCCAGCCACCACAGTCTGCACTGTAGCCCAGGCCAAGGAGAACAGCCATGATACCAGACAGTGGGTTGCAGCAAGATGCCACCTGCTGCTCTTCTTTCAGCCCCAGCACCTGCCAGACCCGTTCCTCCTCCCCTTACCCACAGTCCTCTTTCCCCTAAGTGCTTTTCTCCTCCCACCCCACCTCGCCATATCCTCCGCATCTTCCAAGAAGCACGCTCCCTAACGACCTTAGCCATTACTACTCTCCTTTGAAGTTGAAGGACATACAGTCTGTACTGTACAGGTTAGGCCTCTGCATGGCTCTGCCTCTCGCTGGGCTGGGCTGGGCTGGCTTGGCTGCCACGCTGGTGCTGGCGCCCTGGCTTGGTGCTCAAGGCCAAGGCAGAAGCTTGCTCCCTACTGGGAAGCTGCTCAGAGGGAGAGCAACGGGGCTTAGGAGATGGGGGAACTGAGATCTTTCTCTTCTCTAATCACTACACTCTAATCACTACATAGTTCAGAATTCATTTTCTAAGAACACAGGTGTTCTCTTTTAGAACCATGGTACAATTATTAATGCTCAGGAAGTTTAACATTAACATGTTATTGTCAATCCGCAGTCCATATTCAGATTTCATCAATTGCCTGAGTACTGTCTTCATAGCTATTTTCTCCCGGTCCAGGGTCATACTTTGGATTCAGTTGTCACATCTCTTTAGTCTATAACAGTTCCTCAGCCTTTCATTGTCGTCTTAGCTTTGATGCTTTTGAAGAGTACAGGCCAGTGACTTTGTAGAATGTCCTAGATTGGGTTTGTCTGATGTTTTCTCATGATTACACCCAGGCTGTGTGTTTTTGGTGGGGATGCTGCATAAGTGATGCTGTGCCCTCTTCAGTGTGTCAGACCCTCAGGCACCTGATGTTGGTTTATCCCAGTATTGGTGACATTCTCTGACATCTTGGGTAAGGTGGTTCCTCTGAGTGTCTCCAATGTGAAGGAAACATTTCCCCCTAGTACTTAATAAGTAAATTGTGGGGAGGCATTTTGAGACCATTTAAATGTAGGATCTATTTTCAGTCTTCCTTGTAAAGCCTCTTCTGGGTGGGAGGGCAGAACCACAGGCTCTGAAGGTGCTTTGGCCAGTTTTGGGTCTGGTGACAATACTAGCACTCACATTTGTAGAGTGTTCATTATGTGCCAAGCCCTGTACATGCCTTACCATTTACTTCTAACATTAGCCACGTGAGGTGGGTACTCGTATTGCCCTATTTTATACCTGGAGAAACGGAGGCACAGAGAGGTTAATTGAATTGTCTAAGGTTGTGGCAGCCAATAAGTGGGATACTGGAATTCAAACCCGGTGGGTCTCACTCCAGTGCTGGGGCTTTTCACTGCTGTGTGTGCCGTGTTCACATGCAATTCGTGGTGCAGGGACGCTGCTTCTCTAACCTCTGGGTTTCCATGTCCTCTGTGTGTGGAGTTCTTCAACACCATTTGGTTCTCATTGTCCCTCATCGGCTTGGTTTTTCGCTGAGAGCATCAATGCAGTTATTCTTCTAGGCATGACAGGTGGACTAGGAAAAGCCAAAGGCTTTTCATTTTGAGATTGGAATCCAGTAGGGCATGTCGCTGAAGCTGGAGGAATCTTTCCTATGTGGGTAAATTTAACACTTGAGCCCATGCAAACGTAGATGAAGAGGCTTTTGCCAGAGAAGGGGCCACTGGTATACAACTCACCCTCCTTCTATAAGCAGTCAGAAAAGGGGCCAAAATATTATGAAACAACCGTTTGCAGAAATTGGACAACAGGCAGCTCAGGATCCCTGAGGGAAAAGAAAATAATGAACTGAGCCCTCTGGTCTTCCCCTCAGCTTTCTGCTGGAGGTAGTTTCCAGATCTCAGAGTAGTGAGGCGCAACCCGGAGTCCAGCAGCCTTGCTGAGTTGAGAAGACAAAGTTGAGGAAGCCAGAACAATTGGAAATTTCAGGGACAATATGGAGAAAAAAGGGCTACATAGAGGAAAAGCTCAAGACATTTGTTCAGAGGTCTCAACTCCTTTTCTGGATATTAATCTGTGTGTGCATAGGTGAAACTCAAAAGACAGAGCAAGGGGGAAGCTGTTGTTACCAAAAGCTCTGCCTCTCTGTGCACCAGTGCCAAACTGAATCTTGGAGACAGAGTTTTAGGTGAAGTAGAAGAGAATAGCTTTATTACTTTGCCCGGCACAGGGGGCCACAGCAGGCTCCTGCCTCAAAAAACTGTGTGTCCCAACCCCAGATGATTTGATGATGGTTTTACAACCGTGGTTCAAGGATGGGGTCTCTGACAAGATCTGGGTGTGTATAGGGTCTGCACTCCTTTAGTCTCATCTCAGGTGGTCTCCTGATCTTGATGAGCTTCTCTGGTCCCTTTAATCTTGCCTCAAGTGGTTTCTTGCCTGCTCCTCCCTTGATTAGCAACTGTTCGAATCTGCCCTTTGGAACTTAGAATAAGGTCATGGAGGCTGGATTCTTGCCTACAAGAAACGGGGGACAAAAAAGACCTCCGTGCCTGGGGGCCCCACAGGGCCCTGCTCAGTTTCACTATGAGCTGGACTATTTAGGACGGGAAGAGGTTTTTCTTTCCAGTTAATGTGAGAGACGTTGTTGAACACTGGGGGCATTCACTAGACACCTCAAAAGAGCCATGCCTTATCTAGCCCTAGAAAAAAAGAGTACATGGCTTAAAAACAAGCCTTGATACCATACACAAAAATTGAGTAAAGGGTTTCCCTGGTGGCGCAGTGGTTGAGAATCTGCCTGCTAATGCAGGGGACATGGGTTCAAGCCCTGGTCTGGGAAGATCCCACATGCCGCAGAGCAACTATGCCCGTGAGCCACAACTACTGAGCCTGCGCGTCTGGAGCCTGTGCTCCGCAACGAGAGGCCGTGATAGTGAGAGGCCCGCGCACCGCGACGAAGAGCGGCCCCCACTTGCCACAACTAGAGAAAGCCGTCACACAGAAACGAAGACCCAACACAGCCAAAAATAAATAAACTTTTTAAAAAATTGAGTGAAAATACATCACAGCTCTAGATGTAAACGTGAAAACTGTAACACTTCTAGAAGAAAACGTAAGAGAAAATCTTTGTGACCCTGGGAAAGGCAAAGGTTTCTTAGGATACAAAAAGCTTGAACCATTAAAAAAAATAATAAATTGGATTTCATCTAAATTAAGTATCTCTGGCCTTCAAAACATACTGTAATGAAAATGAAAAGGTAAGCCACAGACTGGGGAAAAATATTTGCAATATGAATATCTGACAAAGCATTTGCATTCAGAATATGTAAACAATTCTTACAATTCAGTAAAAAGACAATGCAGTTTTAAAATAGGCAAAGGATAGACATTAAGATATACAAATGGCCAGTAAGCACATGAAAAGATGTTCAATATCATTAATCATCAGGGAAATACAAATTAAACAGTGATGAGATACCACAGTACACCAGCAAGAATGGCTAAAATTAAAAAGAATGACGATACCAAGAGTTGAAGAGACTGTGAGCTTTGGAACTCTTATAGTACTGCTGGCAGAAATATAAAATGGTACAACTACTTTGGAAAACTGTTGGAAAGTTTCTTATAAAGAAAATTACACCTGCCATACCACTTAGCAATTTTACCCCTAGGTATTTATTTACCTAAGAGAAAAGAAAACATTATGTCCATGAAAGCACTTTCATAGCAACTTTATTCATAATTGCCCCAAATTGGAAACAATCCAAATGTCCATCAGCACATGAGCAGATAAACAAATTGTGGTATATTCCTACAATGGAATCCATGTCAGCAGCTAAAAGGAATAAGCCACTGATAAAACAACATGGTTGAGTACGCTGAGCAAAAGTACGCAGATAAAAAGAATATATACAGACTTCCCTGGTGGCGCAGTGGTTAAGAATCTCCTTGCCAGTGCAGGGCACATGGGTTCAAGCCCTGGTCCAGGAAGATCCCACATGCTGCGGAGCAACTAAGCCCATGCACCACAACTACTGAGCCTGCGCTCTAGACCCACAAGCCACAACTACTGAAGCCCACGCTCCTAGAGCCCGTGTTCCACAACAAGAGAAGCCACTGCAATAGGAAGACCGCACACCACAACTAAGAGTAGCCCCCACTTGCCACAACTAGAGAAAAGCCTGCATGCAGCAATGAAGACCCAATGCAGCCAAAAATAAATAAATTAATTAAATCTAAAAAATAATAATGAGCACAGTGGAAGATAGAACAGTGAACCAAGTGGAATGTCTGGAACTGAAAATATAATTTCTGGAAATTTTACTGGATGGACTTAACAGAAAATTAGACTCTAAGGAATAATAGATTAGTGAATTGAAAATACAACCACAGAAGCTTTACAAGTTGAAGCACAGAGAGAAAAAAGACCAAAAAAAATGAACAAAGGGCTTCCCTGGTAGCGCGGTGGTTGCGAGTCCGCCTGCCAGTGCAGGGGACATGGGTTCGTGCCCCGGTCCGGAGGATCCCACATGCCACGGAGTGGCTGGGCCCGTGAGCCATGGCCGCTGAGCCTGCGCGTCCGGAACCTGTGCTCCGCAATGGTAGAGGCTGCGGCAGTGAGAGGCCCGCGTACCGCAAAAAAAAAAAAAAAAAATTAACAGAGCCTCATGGGACAATATCAAAGGTCCAACATGTAATTGGATTTCTAGAAGAGGTGGGAGAAAAAGGACAGAAAAAATACTTTAAGAGTAATGGCTGAGGGACTTCCCTGGTGACGCAGTGGTTAAGAATCCGCCTGCCAATGCAAGGGACACAGGTTCGAGTCCTGGTCCGGGAAGATCCCACATGCCGTGGAGCAACTTAAGCCTGTGCACCACAACTACTGAGCCTGCACTCTAGAGCCCGCGAGCCACAACTACTGAGCCCACGTGCCACAACTACTGAAGCCTGCACACCTAGAGCCCGAGCTCCACAGCAAGAGCAGCCACCGCAATGAGAAGCCCGTGTACCTCAACGAAGAATAGCCCCCACTCACTGCAACTAGAGAAAAGCCCGTGCGCAGCAACCAAGACCCAACACAGGCAAAAATAATAAATAAATAAAATTTAATTTAATTAAAAAAAAAAGAGTAATGGCCGAATATTTTCCAAAGCTCATGAAAACTAAACTCACATAGGAATTCCTTGGCAGTGCATTGGTTAAGACTGGGTGCTTTCACTGCTCTGGGCCCAGTTTCGATCCCTGGTCAGGGAACTAAGATCCCACAAGCCACAAGGCACTGCCAAAAAAAAAAAACCAAAATGTAAACTCAGATCCAGGAAGCTTAACAAACCCCAAGTAGGATAGACACAAAGTAAATCACACTAAGCCACATCATAATCAAATTGTTGAAAAACAATAATAAAAAGAAAATTGTAAGAAGCAATGAGAGGAAAAAAGACATTATGTAGAGGGAAATAAACATAAGAACTAATACAGACTTTTCATACAATTATTCAAGCCAGAAGACAATGGAACATCTTTTTTGTAAATTAATTAATTTATTTTTGGCTGCGTTGGGTCTTCGTTGCTGCGCGCAGACTTTCTCTAGCTACGGCAAGCGGGGGCTACTCTTGTTGCGGTGCATGGGCTTCTCATTGCAGTGGCTTGTCTTAGTTGTGGAGCACGGGCTCCAGGCTTCAGTAGTTGTGACTTGTGGGCTCTAGAGCTCAGGCTCAGTAGTTGTGGCACACGGGCTTAGTTGCTCTGTGACATGCAGGATCTTCCCAGACCAGGGCTCGAACCCGTGTCCCCTTTATTGGCAGGCAGATTCTTAACCAGTGCGCCACCAGGGAAGTCCTGGAACAACATATTTAAATGCTGAAAGTAAAAACCTGTAAACCTAGGATTCTATATCCGGTGAGAAGTATCTTTCATAAATGAAGGCAGGAAAAAGAAAAAACAAGGATGATCCTTTTTTACCCAAAGCAAGTGCCTCCAGTCCTTATATGCTGCCATATCAACTCAGCTCCTGGAAGCTTTTACAAGTTTTGTCATCTTTAGTTATAATCTCAAGAGTTAAGTCTGATGGTAGCAAATTACAAAATTGGGGAGAAATTGAGTTGTGTTCCTAACTTTAAGAATAACTTTCACCACATTAACACATAGCAGTGCAGCAGTGTGGCTTTGAGCTCTTAGAGGGCATGCTGGGAAATCGTGATCCCAGTGCCTCCTCTGTATTGTCAGCTCCTCCACCCTTCCCTGCTCTGCTGAGGCGTGCTATAAATACCAGGCCCTACGTCCTTCTTGATACCCCTCCAGGGCATCATTTGGGTCCATGCTGCCCTCGTCAGTAGACTTCATGGCACTGATAGGATGTCCCCTTGTCTGGGTGAGTGAGAACCTGAATTGAGCTTACAATACCTTTTTGGTTGTTGCAGTAGAATAGGGGAAGGGAAAGCTCTTGTAGGGATGGACAGAAACACTGGTGACAGCATCTAGTGCCTTGTTCTTTTTTCTTGCCTTGGAGGGCTGTTAGCCACCTAGGTCAGCAGAGAGCGTGAGAGTGTCAGCTAAGATTGAGTTGAAAAGTAAAGCAACAGCTTCAAGTTTCCCCTTGAAAGGTTCACCCATTCCACGTTCAAAAATAAATAAATATTTTTTTTAATTTAAAAGAAGCAATGTACACACCTTAATTAAAACATACTTTAGGGCTTCCCCGGTGGCGCAGTGGTTGGAAGTCCACCTGCCGATGCAGGGGGCGTGGGTTCATGCCCCGGTCCGGGAGGATCCCACATGCCACGGAGCGGCTGGGCCCGTGAGCCATGGCCGCTGGGCCTGCGCGTCCGGAGCCTGTGCTCCGCAACGGGAGAGGCCACAGCAGTGAGAGGCCCACGTACCGCAAAAAAAAAAACATAAATAATACTTTATTGCTGAAAAATGCTAGTCATCATCTGAGCCTTTAGCAAGGAGTAGTCCTTGTGCTGGTGGAGGGTCTTGCCTTGATGTTGATGCTGCTGACTGGTCGGGGTAGTGGTTGCCGAAGGCTGGGGTGGCCGTGGCAGTTTCCTAAAACAAGACAGCAGTGACGTTTGCTGCATTGACTGACTCTTCCTTTCACTTGAACACTTAGAGGCCACTGCAGGGTTATTAACTGGCCCAACTTCAATATTGTTGTGTTTCAGGGAACGGAGGCCTGAAGAGAGGGAGAGTGACAGGGGAACGACTGGTGGAGCAGTCAGAACATACAGTATTTATGGCTTAAGTTCGATCTTATATGCACGCTGCTTGTGGCAACCCAAAACAGTTACAATAGTAAAATCAAAGGTCACTGATCACAGGTCACCATAACAAATACAGTAATTTTAAAGTCTAAAATATTGAGAGAATTACCAAAATGTGACACCGAAACACAAAGTGAGTAAATGTTGTTGGAAAAATGGCACCAATAGATTTGTTCGATGCAGGGTTGCCACAAACCTTCAATTTGTAAAGAACATAGTTATCTGCGAAGCACGGTAGAATGAGGTCCGCCTGTATTCTTATTATTTACCTCGTCTTTAGCAAGCCAGCCTGTTGGCTCACTGCTTGTATTATAACCTGTAGGAAATCAGAGTTTCTACATTCCACACTGGATTGTTGATACAAGATAAATTTCAGACTAATTTGCTGTATAATGAGCTTTGAGTTGTGTGTGGGAGTCAAATAGGGGCTAATCTTTGAAGTGGAGCCTGCTCATTCTGTGCAGGTGATTTTTTACACATTTTCAGTCTTCTCAAGTTGCTTTTCTGTGAGGAGGCAATTGATCTTCCTTCTCCTCCCTCTTTCAAAGGGGGGCTCATATCTCAATGCTAAGGGAGAGGAAGTGCTCAAGTTCTAGCCTGTATACAGTATAGAGCTTTGTTCTACAGAGTTGTATAGAATTGTTGTTCAGTGCCCTGAGCACTCAGTAAGTCTCTCCAGAGCCACCTTCTCTTCCCTTGCCCCTAGAATGTACTTAGGCACAGTCAGCACTATCCTGATTCTTGTGTCAGATCGTTTGGTCATTTCCTGAGTAAATGAGTGAGCTCTGTCCTTGTCCACCCACATCAGGGGTTCAGCCTCTGGCTCTGCTTGCACAGTGTCAGGTGTGGTAAGGTGCTTATTAGCTAAGTCTCCCGCGGGTAGCTTGGTTGAGGAGCAAGCCCAAAGGAAGCATATTCCCAGCACTGTTGCTGAGTTGGAGAGTCTGAGGACAGGTAGGCAGGCCTGACCTGGGCCCTATGCCTCCTTTTTTCCTGAGGTCTCGTGAATTGTGCCAGGACTTTCTGATCAGGAGCTGGCATTGGCAGGCCTGTTTCAAGTGAGAAATAGCAGGACCAAGGCATGCTGGTTCTCTGGGGTTCATTTATGTTCATTCTAGACTTCTAGGAAGGCTGGAACAAAGGCGGACACTATTGTGAAACAATCCCGGATCACCCAGCAAGTGCTTCTCCAAAACCCAGCACACTCAGGTGGCTTCTCCTCACCACCTGTAGGTGTGGTTCGTAGCCCTCAAGGAAGGAGATGGAGGCTGACTTCCTTTCCACCGGCTCTTCAGCCAAGCTGTCAGCCTAGCCTAGCGGCATCCCTGAGGCCGCTCATGCACATCTTGCATGATAGGACAAGGGATGCAGAACAACTTGATGGTGCCTCTCATGACCACCACGCCATGTGGTGGGAGTTTTTCCAGCGCTCTCATGGAAGGTAAATTGGAGGGATCCCAGTAGACAGACGAACAGAGAGAGCACTGGGAGTACAAGAATCCTAATTTGACCCAGACCCGCCTTTCCTAGGACAGCCTGGGGCCCAGTCCTGGGGGTTGTGGTTTATTATGTCGTCTCTCAACCTGTACTGACGTACACACTTCTCATTTATCACTCCTTCCTCTCACCCAGGCCACTTGTTCTTCCTAAGTGGAGAAGAGGTGAAAATAGCTGTGAGAGGAACCCAAGGTGCCTGAAGCATCTGACAGACTACTCTAGATGGGATTCCCACTGCCAGCCAAGGAGGACTTACAGATATTTTAGTTCATAGGGGACTGATGATTTCTTCACTTAAGGTCCCAAGGCTCCCTGGAGTCAGGATATTATTGTAAAGTTAAGGTTTCCTCAGCTGCTCTCTGCTGCCCTGACACCTGATTCCCAGGCTTTGGGACTGAGGAAATGAACTCTGTTGCTTGTCTTCTGCTCAGATTCTGGTTGGTTACACAACGTATATTGTTGAAAAAGAGAAGACTCTGGATGCCAGCTGCCCTGAGTTGAGAAGCTAGGGAAAAGGTCTTAAATGTAGTTTTATAACTGTGGTATCAAGAGAAGAGCTGCTCTTCTATTAATTCCTCTGCTAAGGGTGCTTATCAGCTCATTTCAGTTAGAAGGTGAAGCCCCAGTACATTCCCAGAGGAAGAGTCTTCTGCTGGGTAAATGTGTGGTATTCTCACAAAGCGGTGCCCCTCATTTGCATGGGCGGTGGGAGCCTCTCTGGTCTGTGAGCAGACCTTCCTAACTGTGGCACTTGGTCCTGACAGCCCAGGAGCACAGAGCCTGGAGCAGCAGCCAGTGGGAGGGGGCATAGGGCTGTGGGGATGGTGGAGGGATATTGCAGACGCTGGGAGACCTGGGGCTTTCCCCCTCCCCGCTCCAGCTGCTTGGGCTGCCCAAGAGCCTGGGCTGTGTGTGGGAGGCCGAGTGGTGGCAGGAGCAACCAACCTTGGGCAGCGCTTGTCAGAGACCTGTTGTAGCCTCAGCCGGTGTGGCCTCTGCCTGTACCAACGAACTTCAACAGCAAACAGTTTCAGTTTCCACCTGCATTAAGACTTGAATTGACTTTAACTGCAAGCCTTGAAATTTTGGATGATGCATGTATTGTGGATATATATGCTGTAGCTACCGTCAGTACAGAACAAAGTTTTTGAACTATTTTTCTATCTATACTTAAATTTTCTGAGTGCATTCTCTTCGGGAGACTGTTCTTGACTTTTGTTAATGCTGTGGATTGTACATAGAGGTTTGCATTTCAGAAACTTTGCAGTTTATACCGAGGGGCCAAGCCCAGGCGGTCCTGATGCTGAGACTTGTTTTGTGGGGAGTGAGGGTCAGCAGTGGCCTGGGTTCTGGTCCTGACGACCACTTGCCACCTGTGAGACTTCAGCAAGTTCCTTAACTGCACTGAGATTCAGTTTCTTCATCTAGAACTTGGGATGATACTATCCTCCCAGGGTGGATGTGAGGAGGGATTGAGTTGGCATAGCTCGAGACTTCAGTATTCTGATGATGACGATGATACCGTACGTGATGAGGCTTTCTCAGAAACCCTCCTAGAAACTCAGGTGAATTAGCCATGCATGTTGGGTTTAGGTAGGAGACAAGGTTGTTTTTCTTCGAAGGTGAGGCAGGGTATGGTTGGAGACCCTGTTGGGTGTGAACCTGTCCTCGGCCAGTTGCCCTCACACAGCTTCCAAAGTGTTCACAGCGGCTACTGGATGAGGGAGATGAGGGGCCGGGGGACCCCTTCACCACTGCCAGGGAGTGGCATTGAGAGTATATGACCTGCAGAAGGTCAGAGGGCAAGTGGAGTCATCTTTATGAATGAAACAGTACACTGGGGTTTTCCTCCTAGTAAGATTCTTGGAGCTGAGTGAGCCAGGTAGTGAGTGGCAGCGTTGTGTCCAGTCCTCAGCTTCTGTTTAACTCTTGGTGGGTGAATGTACAGCTGGACCTCCACCCTCTCCTTCCAGGCTCAAGGTGTGAACACGACGTCCCTATACCCATTGTATATGTTCTGTTCTCTGCTGAGTCTGGACCACCCTGAGCAGCTGGAATCATTTCAGAGCCTTGGGTTACAAGGATGAAAACCCACCCTGTAGTCTGCAGCTCATCACTGAGCAGTGGGGCGAGTGGGTGTTTCCTCTGCCTGTCGGAAGCAGCAGTGAGACAAGCTTGACAAGCTTCTGCACTGCCTGAGCCGACGATCATCTTCCATGGTGGCACTGGGCCCAGGCTGCAGGTGTGAGCTCTGAGAAACAGACTCTGGGGCCACTCCTTTTTCTGTTTGATTAGCCTTGAGGTTGCAGTGAAGGGCTGTGTAAAGAAATTTTGTAGTCAGAGGCCTCTTACCCAGCACAATCAGGATTGATTATTGGTTGGTTAATTTTGAAAAGGCAGGGAATCTGGGGAATCCTGTAAAATATAAACATATACGATAAGCATTTTATTTGAACCTGTGCCTGTGAGCATCAGGTGTGAGGGGAGCCCCTGACCTGACTGACAGGAGCATGGTGGAACATCTTGTCCATCAGGGATGACAAATGGCGCAGTAATGATCCTTGCCCCTGCTTGAAGTGGACTGAATGGGCTGAAGTGACATATTTCCTATCTCTAGTGAGTCCTGCCTGCTGGAAGCTTTTCTGGCAGAAAGAAATTTTATGAAGGAGTTAGGTTTGAGGAAGGCTATAAATTAACCTAATGTGCAAAATTGTATTATTGTCATTTTTAAATTATTGTTTTTGGCAACAGAAGCTTTTTCTCAGTTAATTGTTTTTAGCCCCTTTTTTTTTTCCTACCACAAAGTAATACATGCTCTTTGTAAACAACTAAAGAAAACATTATGGAAATACATAGTATAAAAAGCAGAAGTTCCTTATAATTCCATGCTCTAGAGAGCTACCCATGGTTAACAGTTTATTGCGTGTGCCTTCAACTTTCTGCATGTATATATCATTTTAAAATAAAAATAGGCTAAAATGACACATTACTGTTTTGGTGACTTGCTTTTTTCCATGAGTGAGCCAGGTAGTGAGTGCTTTTTTTTTTTTTCGGTGACATGGCATTTTTCCATATCAATGCAGATAGATTTACCTCACTTTTTAGAAAACTTTACTGAGGTGTAATTTATATAGCATAAAATTCAGCCACTGCAAGTGTACCATTTCTACCTCACTTTTTAACAGTTGAATTCCACTGTATGATAACTTACATTTAACCCCTCCCTTATTGATAGACACTTAGGTGGTTTTTAAGTCTTCCACTCTTACAGACAAAGCTGCAATACACTCTTACACAGACTTTGGGGTATTTGTATGAGTGTAACAATAAAAGAAAATGCTAGAAGTGGATTTTCTGGGCCGCAGTGTGTAAATATTTAAAATCAAAACAGACATTACCAAAATATCTGCTGCAACTTTTTAAGTGATCTGTGGATTGATAGGGAGAAAACCATGCATGTCTCCATCTACTAGGAGATCAAATGAAGTTCATAAATGTATTTGGCCAAGGAATCCAGTTAGCAGTGTGGTGGTGACGCAGCAAGAGCAGATGCAGCAAATCTCTGTGAGTTCCCTAGGCCTAGAGGGTCCCCAGTTGCCCAGGGACACTGGCTCTCAGGGCAGAGTCCTTCTAGGACAGCCCATTCCTGAACGCTTGCGGCTTCCGTCAGTGTTCAAGGAGAATTTACACTACCCATGAAGCCTTCATTAGGAATATTTATAGGTCTGTAGCTCCTCCTGCTTCTGAAAGTCACACTGCATCCTGGAGACCTCTTCGTCCACCTCCAGCAGCATCTCTAACATCTCTGCCTACAGCATCCCTGGTCCCAGGAGGCTCCATTCACTGTGACCATCCTGACGTCAATTTAATGATCCTGGGGACCAGGATCACAGATCCACTTCCACACATTTCCCTAGTGGTTGTACCATTTACTTTTCTACCTGCAGTTAAAGAGTGCCTGTTTCCTAATATCTTCACCAAATGTTTTAATCTTTGCTAATCTGGGCAAGAATAATTATTAATTTGCATTTTAAAAATTGACCTTATTGAGGTTGCGTATCTTCTTGTGTGCTTATCAGCCATCATTTCTTTCCATCCAAGAGTTCCCCATGGAACACTCCCACCCTTGCTGAGGTCATCAGCTGTAGCAAATGGCACCGCCACCCTGCTCCCAGGGAAGCTGTGCTTCTAAGGAGGCCCCGTGTTTAGAAGGCTAAGCATATTTATTTGCCAGACAGTTTAGCTTTTTCTCTCGCTTCTCTCTCAGCCTTTGGCCCACCCACGCATGGGAGGATTAAAGCTGGCTGACTTAGAACCTCGGCTTCATCTGTCCAGAAAGAGTCCTTACAGAAAATATTCATGGGCACTTAAACTGATTACAGAGTGTCCGGTTCTTGCATCTAAGGCCAGATATGGGGAGGGAGGCCTTGACAGGATGGTTGACCCTGCCTTGTGGTTAGTTAGGAGGAGGAAAGATCTGGAGTAGTGTCCTCTGGCAGTCTTGCTGGCAGATTACTTTGGCGCCAAAGAGAAAGCTAAGCAATTTTAGTCCTGTTGCAGGACTAATGGTTTGCAAACCAAACTTCTGGGAGAACTCACTGTGCAAATTCATGGAACTTATTGAATTAAAAATAGATACCTGGACGGTACTCAATAACTATGTCTTTAAGTGACAGACTGAAGGAATTCCTTTGTTCAACAAGTATTGTGTAGCACCCTCTTAAGAGCCAGGCACCCTCTAGCTGCTAGGAATGTGGGGTAAGCAGAGCAGAAGTTCCTGGTCTTACAGAGCTTCCTTTCTAGTGGGGAGAAAAAAGACAGTGGTCAGGAAAACACAAAAGAATTTCTGAGGTGAGAGGCATTAGTGCTGTGAAGAAAACGAGATAGGGAAGTGAGATTGAGGGATGGGGGCAAGGCAGGACGCGCACACCTGGAGCTGAGGTGGTTGGGAGAGGCTTCCAAGGAGGTGTCCCGGAAACTGGGACAAGAGTGAGACGAGGGGCCCGCCACTTGGCAAACTGGGAGAAAAGTGTCCCAGACAGAAAGTGCAGCTGCGGCAGGATGGAGCCACGTGAGTGTGGTGCATAGAGAGAAGGCCGGAGGGGATGAGGGGATGAAGTCAGAGAAGCAGAGAGAACCCAAAGTGACGCGATACCTTGGCCATGAGAAGGAGCCTGCGTTTTATTGTAACTGCTGTAGAAAGGCATGGGAGGGCTTTGTGTTTGTTTTTAAAATTTTTATGGGGGTGTCATTTACATAAAGTGCACAGCTCTGAAGTATAAAGTTTGCCTTTTGACAGATTTGTGGCCATGCGAGTTTTAAGTGGAGTGGAGGGACACCCTCAGCTGAACTCTGACCCCAGTCCCCCCCCCCGCAACCCCCACTGCAGGCACCTGCTCAGCCAGCTTGTGGGACAGCAGCACCAACCTGCTCTTCCCCCTGGATCGGAGTGTGATGACAGGGTCTCATTCCATGGTTTCTTGAATCGGTGACGTGTCGGTTCAAATTTTTCCCTCGCTCTGATTGTAGAAGAAATTCTGCAGCGGCCCTGAGTTGATTTCATGGTGCATCTCCCATCTTCAGCTAAGAGCAGCGTGAGGTGTCTTGACAAGAACCAGCCCTTTTCCCCAGTGACCTTCTGAGCCTTCCGAGCTGGTCTTGAGCCCTCTGTCCTGTCAGTCCCTCGGTGTTGCCTGAGCATGTCCCGTGTTCGCTGCCTGCTGTGGTGAGGCGGGAGGCCCAGCCGTGCCAGCCTGAGCTGTGCCCTGCCGCTCTGCCCAGGGTGTCCCTGTCACCACTCTTCAGTGCTCACCTTTCAGAGCACCAGCATCTGGAGAGTTCTTCCAGTGGCCAACCCTTGGGGCTGATGGAGGCTGACGGACCAGGGAACAGAGAGCACAGCCTGCTATAGCTTCGTTCTGGTCCCACGTGGGAAGTGCAGGCCAGGAGATTTGGAACCAGAAGTACAGTGATATAACAACTAATGATCTTGGTTGTATTCAGATGGTGACATTTTAGAAAATTTCACTTTCTCTGGTTTCCAAACTTACCACAATGATTTATAATCTATAAGAAAAAAGATTTTAGGGAGGCTCTGGATCTACAAATTATAATCAGATGAGTGCTTTCTTGCTGTCTGCAGCTGGGCTTTGCACCTGAGGATGCACTGTTCCTCTAACAGTAGCACCTCTACTCCTTGCTGTGATGTGCACAGTACTTGCTAAGTATAAAGCACAGTTTTAAATACTCTATGAATATATTGTCTTGCTAATGCTGAGGTGAACCGGGTGCTGTAATTTCTTCCACTTTATAGAGAGGCAGATAGAGGCCCAGAAAGGTTAACAACATTCCCTGGCCCCACGTAAGTTGCTGACGTGAGGTTTTGAGCCCAGAGCCTTGCACACTGAGTGCTAAGGTGTCACCTCCTCTGGCCTGTGGCGAAGCCCAGTGTGCTCTGCTCCATTTGTTCGGTCAGTTCCTGCTTCCTTCTAAAAGGTGCTGAGCTGGGTGCGGAGGGTGTAAACACGAATAAGTTGAGGAGGCGTGTGCCTCCTTAACTAATTGTCTGGCGGGAGAGACAGAGCCTTAGTATTGCACGTGAAGTGTTAATCCAGGGGTGTGCATAGGAGACCTTGAGGAGCCAGAGGGAGGCAGGAGGCTTAGCCCCGTTGCAAAGGAGGCATGTCTTAGAGTTGTCTGAACTTAATCTAACAGTTTTCCAGGAGAAGAAATGTGGAGGCCCTCCCAAGCCAAAGGGACAATGTGAGTGACAACTAAGTTGGGAGATGCCAGGCCACGGGTACCTTGTTTGCCAACTTGAAAAGTCAAACTTGTGTTCCCTGAGGGATGGGAGGTGGGGTAGACTCTGGAAGCTTCTAAGCAAGGCATGGCATCTCAGCTCACTCCAGCTGCTGTGTGGAGGTGTTTAAGGGAAGAGAACCAGAGTCGTGAGGACATGTTACGGGGAGGAGGTGGGCCCTGACCTCAGGGAGCCTCCTGGGCTCTCTCTGCCCTTGCGGTCCAGCCCTACAAGAACCAGCGTTGTCTTGGATTAGGCTTCCTCGGGTTGGCTGGTGGGGGTGGGGTGGGGGGAGGATGTGGGTGCTGGAATCAGGTAGATGTAGATGCACATGTTGGTTGTACCACTTTGGGCCTTTGGCAGATCCTCTGACCTTATGCGTAAAACAAGGATGATACCTTTCACGGTTGCTGTGAAGATGAGAAGTAATGATGTAAAATCCTGGATTGAACGCCTGACGAAGGGTGGTGGTGAGGCAGTCACACCACTCACCTGCTACAGCTGCTTTTGTCCCAACATTGACCCTGTGACGTAGACAGCTGAGGACACTTAGACCCGGAAGAGTTAAGTGACTGGCTTAAAATAATAAAACTTTTGATAAAGCCGGGACTAGATTTCAAACTACCCCCAGCTGGACTGCCTTTAGTCCCTTGTAAGAATCACGTGGCTCTTCACTTCTTGAAAAGCAGCCCAGTCTGGGTGTACAGCTGTCCTAGGCTAGAACTTGGTCACACAGCCGCACCCAGCTGCAGGGGAGGCTGAGGACACAGTCTGCAAGCTACCGAAGGGACTTCCTTAGTGAGAAAGAGAGGGGTCGGTGGGTTTGGGGGGCAACCAGCAGGCTACCTCAGTGTCTTCCTGGAACTTTCTCCCTGCTCTGAAGACACTGAGTACCGCTGGGGTTTTCACACCACTAGGGAGCATTAAGGAGGCTTGGATATTGGGATGATCATTTATAATTTAGGGAAAGTGCAGAAACACTTCTGGGTTCTTCCTAGATTGCTGCTTCCATCGGGGAGGGTGGATTTACTCACCCCCAGGAGTTTCTGTCCTTTGGGATTGGGGTCCTGGGAACACAGAGCCAGCAAGCTGTGGTTTGAGGTCACTGGCCCAGCCAGTACCAGTTACAGAAGGAGGCCTGTCTCAGGTGGCTCGGATTTCACCCCAGCTCCACTACTAAGTACCTGGTGCTCCTGGACAAATCAGCTCTTCCCTCCCACTTTCCTCACCCTTTACACCGAGGAGGTTGGCCCCTCAAGGACCCTTCCGGCTCTGACTCAGATTCCAAACTGCCTAGTTTATGAACTGATCCCCAGCTGGCACGGGTGGGGGCTGCTTGCCATTTGCCCTGGTAAACAGCCTGTTACCCTCGACAGGAAGCCTCTGTTGCGTGAGCCACTGAACCGTGGTACAGCTTGAGAAATGAGGCCATCAGAGTGTCGTCCTGGTCAGCAGCCTGTCACTGGGCAGAAGGCTCTAAAACTCTGGGTTTTTTTCTGGCTGCAGGTCATTGGAAGGAGAGGGTTTGCCCCCAGGGATGAACAAGAAAGCATGAGCTCATAGTCTCTGGAGCCTCCCCCACCCCAGGGGGTGGAAACCTGCTCACATCCCGAGGCCTGAGATCTCACACAGGGACTGGTGAAGAGCCTGTAACTCATTTCCGTAGCCTGTGACGTGGCACCATCCAGGGTGTCTTCTGTTGTATCACTCTGTGAAATGCCAGATGCTAAAGTGGCTGCTGTGTGGTCTGTGATCACCTTCTAGCTTCAAGATTACACTTTAGCAGTAAGAATGTGAATGTCCCACACGTTTTATATTGTAATTGAATTGCCTTGGTGGATTTTCACGGCAAAGAGAAGCTCTCTGCCAAGAAGCCTGCCGGGTTCACAGGCCCCTTCCTGTACTGTATCCGCAGCAGGGGTGATTTTACACCCACCTCATGCTGGTTTGGGAAGTGCCGTCAGATAAAGAGGGGCTCAAGGGACTGCTACCTCCTGGTAATCACATCTTCTGAAGCCCAGTTTACCCCGTTGTCATTCAGTTGAGCCCTGCTTTCTCTTCACCAGTCAGGAGCCTCTTACTGCCCCTTACACGCGTCTAACTCTAATTCTCTCAGGGTGCGCCCGGCACGGACATGGCTGTCTTAAATTGTGCGGTTTAATTTCTAAACAGTTGTGCTTTTTATGACTCGGTTTCTAAGTAGGACTGCAGCTGCTTTGAGGAAATTATTTCCCTTCCAGTTCCTGTGATTTGACTTGCAATGCCACCTCTTAGGTCTTCTTCCTTGTGATATAAAAGGAAACACCCCTGTATAAAATCCCATCTCTCTTCCTCCACTCAGCAAGTCCCTGGGGCATCAACTGGCGAGGCTCCGAGGAGGACAGGGAAGTGGATTGCCAGGTACCTGCCCTCTAGGTGCTGACTCAGAGAGGTGTGTGCAAAACCAAGTGACGAGGTTGCCGGTGTGAAACAGGTAGAATCTGATCACCCATACTGCCTTCCTGTTGTGTGGCACCAAAAACACAAAACTTCTGGAAGAGTGAGCACTATGCCCTGGTACCCTCAGGGGAGGGTGTGAGCCGAGGCCCAGAACAGGTGGGCAGAGAGGAGGGCAGGTGGGAGTCTTGCCAACCTCACTTGAGCTGCTTCCTGGGCGCCCACGTGCCTTGATGAGTGCACTCTACAGCCATGCTGAGGCTGCCTTTCAGTGATCACATTGTCAAAGCAAAAAGTTTCATTAAGGGCTTCCCTGGTGGCGCAGTGGTTGAGAGTCCACCTGCCGATGCAGGGGACACAGGTTCGTGCCCCAGTCCAGGAAGATCCCACATGCCGCCGAGCGGCTAGGCCCGTGAGCCACAACTACTGAGCCTGCACTCTACAGCCCGCGTGCCACAGCTACTGAGCCTACGTGCCGCAACTACTGAAGCCCAGGTGCCTAGAGCCCATGCTCTGCAACAAGAGAAGCCACCACAATGAGAAGCCTGTGCACCGCAACGAAGAGTAGCCCCTGCTCGCCGCAACTGCAGAAAGCTCTTGCACAGCAACCAAGACCCAACACAGCCAAAAATAAATAAATTAATTTAATTTAAAAAGAAAAAGAAAAGAAAAGGGAATTCCCTGGTGGTCTAGTGGTTAGGGCTCTGTGCTTTCACTGCCGAGGGCCCGGGGTTCAATCCCTGGTCAGGGAGATTCCGTAAGCAATCCGGGTGCGGCCAAGAAAACAAAAAGTAAAAGTAAAAAAAATTGCCTGATTAGTTTTTTAGGGATGCCATAACAAATAATCGCAAACTTCTTGGCTTAACAAAACAAATTTATTCTCTTACAGTCCTGGAAGCGCGAAGTCCAGAATCCAGGTGTCAGCGGGGCCATACCCCCTCCACTGGCTCTAGGGGGGAGAATCCTTGCCTCTTCTACTTCTGGTGGCTTCAGAGGTTCCTAGGCTCCTGTCTTCACAAGGCCTTCTTCTTCTCTGCTCTTCTCTCTCATAAGGGTACTTGTAATTTGATTTAGGGACCCCCCACACCTCCCGTTAATTGAGGATTATCTCTTCTCAAGACCTTTAACTCAATTACATCTGCAAAGACCCTTTTTCCAAGTAAGGTCACATTCACAGGTATTGAGGGTGAAGATTTGGACATACCTTTTTGAGGACCACTCTTCAGTTGCCAGCCACATTTGGAGTGGGGGGAACTCAGCTATATGTTGCTTACAGTAGACCCACGTTAAATATAAAGTTGAAAGAAAGGAGATTGAAAAAGATGCACCCTACAAGTTCTAACCAAAAGAATGTACTCTCTGGATTTTATACACTTTACCTCTTCCAAAAGATGTATTTTAATTCAAAAATGAGTAAGATTGGAAAAGAAGGGAGCTGTGTTTCAGGCAAGTTAAATGATGTGCAGTGTAATTACACTGAAAGTTCCTTGAGGGCAGGGACTGTGTTTGTGTTATGCGTTTTAGTATCCCCAGCACAGAGTACCTGCTGGCTGTGGGTGGGATGGGGAGGGGAATGGGTGGGCAGGTGGGTGGGTAAGGCGACTGGGAAGCCTGGGAAGAGGCAGTCTCACTGGCATGGGAAAGCAGTCATGAGGACCTGGACTAGTTCAGTGGTAGAAACGGGGAAAGGGACACATCCAGATGCCTCCTCAATTGCAGAGTTGGTGGGAGAGATTGACAGAGTCAGGGGAGGAGACCATGGAGGCCCCAGAGGTGAGGAGACTTCCATTCTATGCAGAAACGGGGAAGCCAGGCAGGACTGGCAGGGTGGGCAGGAGACACGACTCTGCGGGACCAGGCTGCACTTGGAGGGTCACTGGGGGCCAGGGCTGGGGGAGGAGGCTGATGAACCCTTGGCATAGAAACCCTGAGAGGGGGGGCTTCTCCCCAAGGGTCAAGCAGAGGAAGGAGAGCCTGTGGAGGGAGGAGAGAGCCATTGGGAGGTAGAAAGGAGCCACAGAGGAACACTCAGAACATTGGGGGGATTCCTAGAACCCTGAGCTGCCTGCAGGCGCAAGAGGGCGGCTGGTGTGGAGAGGTCAGGTTGTGGCTGGCAGACCCTAGGTCACACGCTTCTCAGAGACCAGGACCAGGATGGGGTGGCTGGGCCCCAGGTCTGGGAAGAGTGGACACAGAGGGGAGGAGAGGGAAGACGGTCCAGGACACGGCCTGCAGGGTGTGGTTTGCTTTCCTGAGCACATGTTCTGTGCCAGCTGCTTCCACCTGTTTTCTCTTGTTTAATTTTGAGGTCAACCTGCTAGATCATAGAGGCCCCGCTCCTTTTTTTCTTTTTACATAAAGTCACATAGTAGCAGAGGACTCACAGCGCATCTCTCTGGCTATTGGCCACTACTGCTTTTCTGGCGATGGGGCCCCACACCTGTCTCTGGGACGTGTGTGCATGAAGGCAGACAGCCTGCTGGGAGCCCCCCGAGGGCTGCGCGCGCCAACGGCCCCCTTGTCTGTCCCCCACTCTCAACATCCCCCCACCCCCCCTTCTTTGTCTCACGAGGGCCTCTCTTGGGCGCTGCTCCGTCGACCTTGGGTTCCAGCTCCAGTGTCGCAGAGTGTCGGGGGCCTGACCTACCTTTGAGGTGTGCCTGCTTCCCCTCCACTAGCCCTCTGGCCTCAGGGGATGTTGGTGGATATGTTAGAAAGGATGGATTGCCCTTTGCTTTGCCCTCTTGCACCGTCTGAGTTCTCTCCATCCTGTGGAAGCACCAGGAATTGAGAAAAGATCGGATGTCCGAGGGCCGAGCCTGAATCACTCTCTGGAGCTTCTGAGGGAGCAGCTGCCACAGCCCCGTGGGGAACAGGCCTGTTTGGGAACGGTTACACTGGCTCGTCGTCCATCAGGGACCCGGAGGCAGCTCCTCATCTCTTACCTGCAGAGAAGTCTTGTGTCCCCTCAGTTTCCCACCTTTCACCACCACCAAACCAGAACCAGAAGTGCAGTGGAACAGTGTAAGTTCCCAGCTCTGGAGTTGTCCTGGACAACTCTTCCTCTCACACCCCCCCATCCACCCTGTCGGCAAGTCCTGTCGGCTTAGTGTTGAAGATACAGCCAGGATCCCACCTCCTGTCGTCCTCTCCTGCTGCTAGCTGGCTAAGCCACCGCTGCCTCGCCGTGGGTTCTCATACTGGTCTCCCTGAAGGCTGCTCAGCACAGCAGCAGGGGTGAGCCTATTCGACTATAGGTCACAGCGTCCTGCCCTGCAGCTGCCCCCTCGTCACTGCAGGCAAAGGGGAGCCTTTGCTCCCTGGGCCACAGGCCTGGGAGGCCTGACTTCATGTCCCGTACTCCCGCCTATCCCTGGCCTCTGCCTGACGGCTATTCCGCAGACACGGGTGATTCTCACTGACTGATGCTCACCTTCCGGGCCTCCTCATCTGTCCCTGCAAATCCACTTCCCAGGCCCCTTCACTCCTTTCCTGCTTTCCTATCCCTTGTTGCTGCCTGCCATGCTCTGTGTTTACTCCTCTCTCCCCCCTTGAAAGTAAGGAAGGTGGGGGGTTTTGTCTATTTCGTCGCCTGCTGAACTGGCCCCATAGCACAGCAGGCCCCTCAATACCACATGGCTGGGTGAACGGGATCTTCTGTTCTTTTCCAAATTAGATCTAGAGTAGCTCTCTTAATGCTTCTTCTTCCTTTAATTTAAAAAAAAAAAGATTTTAGACTCATATATTCTAGGGAAAGGGCGTAGGACATGGAGAGGGAGAAGGCAGGAGCCACATGTCTGCTCTTCAGAAGAATCTGAATCCACTCTTGAGTCCCATGTAGGGCGCTCCCGCACACGGACAGCCTGCACACACCCTTCCTCTCCCTTTCTTGAACCAGAGCCCAGCTGTGAGTCACATCACTTCTCCCATGTCCCACTTTGCTACATTAATACAAGTCTCTGACACAGGCTTGTCTTTTTTTTTTTTTTGAAATAAAAACAATATGAACATGGAAGAATGTTTAAACCATTCAGAATGATACAAAAAGTCTATGGGTCCCCTGACCCATAATTCCTTTCATCAAAGGAAGCCTTTGTTAACAGTCACTTACATATCCTAGGGAAAAAACCCCTGCGTAACACCAGCAGAAATATATATTCTTTAAAAATGGGTCTGAACAGAATCATGGTAGGCATATTATTCTGCAGTTTGTTAATATAATTTGGAAGTCTTTCCATATTAATCCATGCAGATCTACCTTGTTTCTAGTAACTGCATGGTGTTGCCTCGTACCGTGATGTATATACCCGACCCCACATTGATGGCTTCTTCCTGGGTTTTTGTTATGACAGTGAAGACCTATATACATCTTGGCATGTGCTGCAGTAAGACCTGTGCGACACGTACCTGTCAGTGCACTGCAGGTTAAGGGGTGTGGGTATTAACAGTTTTGATCGATATTGCCAGATGAACGCTTGGACTGGTTCATTCTTCTAGAGTGTGTTTTCTTCCCAGCTTTTTATTTCAAAAAATGTTAGACCTAAAAAAAAAAGTCTAAATAAATTTAATGAATACACAAACGTCCTTCATCTCGGTTTATCAGTTACTGTGTTGCCACATGTATTGGTGTGCTGAGGCTGCCGTAGCAAAGTATAGAATGGGTGTATAAACAACAGAAATTTACTTCCTCACGGTTCTGGAGTCTGCAAGTCCCAGGTCAAGGTGTCAGCAGGTTTGGTTTCTCCTGAGGCCTCTCTCCTTGGCTTGCAGGTGGCTGTCTTCTCACTGTGTCCTCACATGGTCACCCCTCAGTCTATGTGTGTGTCCTAATCTCCTTGTAAGGACACCAGCCATGGTGGATTAGGGCCCACCCATGGACCTTGTTTTACTTTCATTACCTCTTTTAAGACCCTGTCTGCAAGTAATCACATTCTGCGGTCCTGGGGGTAGGACTTCTTCATGGGAATTAGGGGGGTGGGAGGAAGAATACAATTTGGCGCATAACACCGTATTTGCTTCTCTTATTGTCTATTATATTAATATAATTATAAATATTATATAATTACTTTGTATTTATTTATAATTATAGTGTAATTATTTATAATTACAAGTTATACCATTTATAATATATTTATTATATATAATTATCATAAATAATGTATAATTTTCCCCCTAAACCACTTGAAAGTAAGTTGTACCCATTCTGGTACTTTAGCATGTATCTCCTAAGAATGAGGACATTCTTCCTGGGTTATGTTTTGATGTCCTTTATTTTATGCTAATGGGGACAGACTCCCCTGAGGAGAAGAACACATGAGCAGGAGGCGCTCTGGCCCTGCCTGTGGGCTTTCCCTCCAGATGGCTTGTCCTGGCCCAGCTCCCTCCGCATCTCCTTCCTGAGCCCCCAGCCCCTCAGCCCAGAGGATGCTTGCAGAACCTCTGGGCCTCCCTCAGCTCCTCCCTCAAGACTCTTCGGCCTTGTTGATGTTTTGGATCTGTCATGTGTCAACGGGATGAGAGCCCTCCTCACAATTTCACCTGCTTTTTGGTCTCTCTATCAAAATGTCTCTAAACACCAGACATTTCATTTCTGTGCATAGACAGTCCTTGCTTTGCAACCCAGGGGCTGCCTGTATTTATTTAGAGAAGTAGGGCTTATTGATTGGCCACCCGTTTCTCTCTCCCTGCCTTCCTCTTCCTGCATCCTCATTGCAGCTTGGGGCTCTGCCAGAAGTCTGTTCTTGCCTGCTACCATCATGTCTGTTTCTTCCTCGGTACTTCTGTGTGGGAGAACATCACACATGCGGCACTTGCATTGTTTGTTTTAGTGGATAGAGTCGTTGTAGAAAGAAGTCTGCCTAGGGCTTCAGTGGAGGACAAGACACTTAGAACTTTTTTGTTTCCTTCAGTGTAAACGATTATGTCTCAGACCCACCTGAGGTGAAGATGTCAGTCTGGGGAGCCCTTTGCCATTCGACGTGGTCAGGCTGTTGCTGAATGAGCGTCCCGCCTCCACTGTCCTGTGCTGGGAGTGCCACTGCCCGGTGCTGGGACACAATCAGCATCCTTGCTCAGTCCTCTCCACCTCCAGAAACCCACCATCTACACAATTCAGAGCCGCTTTTCCGCCATTTCCACCGTGTCTTTGCCTCTGCTTAGGTCTCTTCCCTGGCTTTTCCTTCCCAGCAGGATTCATTCCAGGCTCCTTGGCCTGGCACTCAGGACGCTGCTCAACCTGTCTCCCTTGTTACCTGCTATATTAAAGCCAAATCAAATTATGCCACACACACTCTGTCACGTCATGTCCCTGTGCCTGTCAGCTCATGGTGTGTGCTCTGTCCAGAACGGCTGTTCTCTCCCCTCCCTGGTCCGTTTGCCAGCCTCGTCCCCGGTCCCCAGGACTGGGCTTGGCCACCTTCCTGACTGGTGCCTTTCCTCCAGGCAGGCAGGCGGGCTCCTGCCTTCACTCTGCCTCAGACTTATCTGTTCTCAAGCGCTCGCCACCCTTGCGGGTACGTGTCTGCCCTCCCCTACAGCTGCCTCTGCCTTTGTCTCCACAGCGCCTGGCTTGGAGCCGGCACTCTGTGAACGTTTGGGTGGGTGGGCGGATGGATGGGTTGTCGTTGGACCCTGAACTTAGAAGTAGCTACATTCCCCTTTGCGGTTTCCAGCCCCTGTCTGAGCGACCCTTGTCACAAAGAAGAAAATACAATTTTCCACATGCTGTGAGGAGCCACTCTTCCTAAGTAGCCCGTTCGGAAGAGTCCACTGGTCAGTAGCAACAGGGCCTCTGAGACCTTCATGGCTTCTTGCACATCATCCCATGTTAAAGAGCAAGTACCCTGACTCAGTGGTTTTAAACACCGAGTGTGCCGAGAACCCCCAGCTTGTTAAATGCACTTTGCTTCCTTATCACTGTAGAAAGGTACTGAATATCTATCTTTTCTTTCAGTCAAACGCTTCAGAGAACCAAAGCATGAAAGACGTCCTTGGAGGATATGGTGCGTATTTAAATATTAACTCATTCCTAGAATGCTTTTGACTATTTGGGGGGGGGGTTTTGGGGGGGGCATGGAATGTGAGCAATTATACATAACATAAAGTGTTGAAATCCATTAGTCCAGTTAATCATCAGGAACTGTGTATAATATGAAAGCACTTCTGTTTCTCCAGATAACTGTTGAGCCCACTATAGGGCTAGTGACAGCCATATGGTGGCGATTCTGTCATAACTCTGCTGTCTAGTTTTGGGAGGTGGAAGATGATACAGATGTATCAGTCCATGCTGCAGGCTTTGTTAGTTATGTCTGCCTGTTGTTGGACTATGTTAAATCTTTGGACTCTCTATGCATAAGCAAAAAAATCATCTAAATTTGGAGATAAGTCAAATGTACCATGTAGATGCCCCTCTCCCCAAAACTAGTCTTTCTTAGTCCCAGGATGACCTTGTGGCAACAGTTTTTCCTTCATAGAAATGGTGGTTAAAGCTTCAGACATAGCTTCCAAAGACAAAACTCCAAAAAAATAAATCACTTAGAAGGAGACAGCCAGCTCCTCGGGACAACATAATGCCCTCAAGAAGCCATCTTTCTTGCACCTGTCCTAACAATAGCTACTTTCCCTCCAGAGGAAACTTCCGATAAATCTCTGTGATAAAGGCCCCTTAATAAAATTATAAGCATATTCTTGATTGATCTTCAGTGCATTATTTCTCAATGTTGATAATTCGTTTTTATTTTCCACCAGTCGGTTTCTCTCAAGTCTGGGTATCTAGCTTAGGTGGGGGGCCTGGGGGAATGTGGAGTTGGGTTTTACACACAATCCCCTTTGGTAGCTCCTACTTTGCTGTGATTTTAGGAAATGATTTTCAGGCCTCAGTTGCAGGGTTGGTCTGGATAATCTCTAAGGTCTGTTCCAGCCCTGAGACCCATGCCTGTGTGCCCCCTTTATCACTCCTGTCAGTGGCCTGGCCCAGTTCTGAATGCCCAGCCTGGGAGGCCAAGAGAGGTGACCACAATCCAAAGGTTCCTCGACCGCAAACTGTGAGTGGTCCCCAGGTGTTCATGGCCGAGGAGAAACTGAGGGCCCACGTTATCTCCACAGTGCTCCTGCCACCTGTCCCAGCGACTACCAACTTTGTTTTTTCTTTTCTGAAACTCCTGTCCTCTAGTCCAAGGGCTGGCAAGCTGTAGCCCACAGGCCCAATCTGACTGCTGTCTGTCTCCATAAATAAAGTGTCAGTGGGCTGCTAGTGACTGGCCGCTCTTACAGTGCAGCAGCAGAGTGCGTAGTTGCTGCAGAGGACGATGGCTCGCAGCCTAAAATATCTACTCTCAGACCCTTTACTGAAAAGTTTGTCTGCCCCAAACGAGCCCGTTGTTTAAGCGGCAGCAGCTGAAGGTTGTTTAGGGTTCCAGAGGCAGTGCTGGATGAGTGCAAGTCTCGTTAAGCTTGCACATCATTCAGCTTGTGTGTGAAGTCGGTTGGGAGCTCTTTAAAGTAGAGGCACCTCAGACCCCATCCAAAGCTGTGTTCAAGCATTTTGTTTTGAAGTAACAAAAATGAAAAAGTGAGGGCTTCCCTGGTGGCACAGTGGTTGAGAGTCCACCTGCCGATGCAGCGGACACGGGTTCATGCCCCGGTCCGGGAAGATCCCACATGCCGCGGAGCGGCTGGGCCTGTGAGCCGTGGCCGCTGAGCCTGTGCATCCGGAGCCTGTGCTCCACAACGGGAGAGGCCACGACAGTGAGAGGCCCACGTACCGCAAGAAAAAGAAAAAAAAAGAAAAAGTGAAAACACACATTTTAAACGTGTTTCGTGTGTTTAAATCTGTGTTATTAATCAGTGGCCTTTCAGGGATGCAGTGTTACGGTTTTGAAAGGGGGCTGAAACGCCAAGCCTGAGTTAGTCCCAACGTCCCAGGAAGAGGTGACTCGTAACTGGAAGTTTGGGGTCTCCCCAGTGGCTTTTTTTTTTTTTCTTCATGTTTCAGACTTATCATTTTCCCCAAATTGGTTATTACCCTCCTGTCAGAGTGATAATAAGTGCTGATTCTATTTTGTACAGGTTTTTAGACACTTCCAAACAAGCCATAGGAATGCTGTTCATCCACTTTGCAAATGTATACCTAGCAGATCTCACTGAAGAGGACCCTTGTTCACTGTAAGTGGCCCATAGTTGAGTGCAAACATCACCTGCGCCTCCATGCCTTGCTTTCTGCTGCCAGTCATGTTCCCTCTAGCTTGGGGAGGGGGCAACTCCCCTTCGTCTCTGTGCTCATCTGAGAGATTGTTGTGTGCGTGCTGGGTGTTAAGGTTTTGCCCAGTGACAGTTGCCCTGTGCTCTGGCTTTCTGCTAATCAACCTAAGTTCTGTCCCTTGGCCTTCTAGTGCCTTTATGTCTCCCAGTTTCCAAGCAGCCCCTGGCAAAGCAACATAATGCCCCAAAGGAGTGTCTGTGCTGGAGCAGTACACATAGGGGCTTCTCTGTGGTGTCAGCCATTCAGGGTCAAAGCCATTGTTGACCATTTATTGACCAACATTGACCTCTTTGACCTGAAGACCATGGGTGGTTCTGCCTTGTCAGTGCAGTCAGTGTGCCTTCCACACAGCCCCCAAAGCTGTCTGCCTAAAACCCCAGTTGGGCCATGATACCTGTCCTCCTTGCGGACAGCACCCGAACAGTGCCACTCTTAGCAGATGGAGTAGAAGAGGATGCTCCCCTTCCCTATCCTGGCTCCATCTGCTGCCTTCCTCGCTCAAACTTAGTGCCCCAGCCATGCTGGGCTGCTCCTGGTGGCCCTCAACTCCACCAGCTGTCTCCTGCTTCTCTGCCTTTGCTCGCACTGCTCTCTGCCTGGAATGCCCCCCAGCCCTGCTGTGCCTCTGAGGGAGAGTGGGGTGGAGGGCTGGTGAGTCCCTTGCCAAGAGGTTCAGTGTATATTTAAGACCATTTGAACTGGAAGATTCCTTTAAGCTTCTCTTGTTCGGTGACAGTGTGTAATTTTGAGATTTAGTTCAGGTCCCGATTCAGAAGGAGGTTGTAAAGTCTTCCCTCCCCAGGGTTTTTTACCTTAAGACCTGGATAGGTTGTAATCTGTTAGGGTGTAGTCCCACAGCATGGGGCCGGAAGGGCGATCCTCCCATAGGGCAGTTGATTAGGAAAGGGCCTTGTTCTTCTAACCCTTGAGCCCAGCGGCAAGCTTGTGTCATCCTCTGGTGGATTTTCTTGGTTGGCCAGGATATGCTGAGAGCCAGCTGCTCACCCTGGAGGCACTGGGGTGAGGAACCCTGTCTCCTGGTGCCGCCTTGGTCACTGGTGGACTTTGACAAACTGAATCACAGCTGGGATGGAGAGGGGACTGCTGACAGATCTGGAGTGCTTAGCCAAAGGAGAAAAGGCCCAAAATGGAGTTAGGTGTGGTGAAAAGAGCCCTTGAATGGGAGGCCAATCAGCGGAAAGGCAGCTCAACTTCCCTGAGCCTCTGTTTCCTCATCCAGATCCCCAGGATCACCATGAAGGTTTCATGAGATGATGAGTACATGCAACGGTGGAAGTCATAGAGGCACTTGCCAATGAAGATGTTAATAGCTCAATCAGAGGATATTGTCGTTAAAACATAGGAAAGACAGGTGAGCTCCAGCAGTCGGTTGAAGAGCTGTTGGAGGGAGACTAGGCAGGCAGAGCAGGCCTTGCCCCACAGAGTGGAGAGGTCCTGGCCTGTGGAAGAGCAAGTGCTGCAGCAGGATTCATTGCAGCCCCATCATCCGCGAATAGCCCTGTGACTTTTTACAAGTGGGGGAAGGGTTGGGCTGGACCTGGGGCGTCTTGGTACTCTACAGACCTAGAAGGGAAGCCAGTCAATTCAGGGAGAGGAGAAGTGTACAAACAGAGGAGGGTGAACAACTTCCTGTGGCTGCAGGGGTGCCCCGTGCTGGGGGTACTGCTCTGGGTGGCAGTCTGGCTTCTGTGACATCCGCGGGGCTGTGATTCTAACAGCACATTTGTGTAGCACCTGATACGTGGCAGGCACTGTTCACGTATGTTGACTCGTTTGATCCTCATAACAGCCCTGCAATATAGATACTTGGATTATCCTCATTTACAGTTAGAGAACCGAGGCACAGAGAGATTTATATAACTTAACTGAGTTCACACAGCTCAAGAGTGACGGAGCGGGGATTTGATCCCAGCCAGTCTGGCTCCGGGACCCACAGGATACCCTGTTGGCTGCCAGTGTCACCTGTGTTGCGTATAGAGTCTAGAGCTTTCTGTCTTTATTCCTAAGGCCTGGCACGCAGTAGACTCGAATCAGTGTTTGGTGAGGGATGAATGAACTAATGCATGCATGTGTATCAGGTTCTCTTGATATTTTCAGGATGGGTCCCAGATGTCAGAACCACTTGAAACCAATGCAGTTTAAGCATCTGAGAGCAGCTTTAGCCTAGGGCCAGAGCTCAGCTGTGAACTTGGAGAAACTGCCTGGGAAGCAGTCGCTATGCCTTCTCTGGTCTGTGGTCTGAGAGTGACCCCTTGTGATTTTAAAGAGGAAGGGCAGGCAGGAAGAAAAGGCCGTCCCCTCCCTCTGGTCTTCTCACCACTCCAGGGCACTGGCAGCCGCCCCCTTCCCCCCTCAGCACATGCTCCCTCAGGTTTCAGAGTGCTGTGCATGTCACTGAGGCCGCTGAGGCTGGGCCTTGGGGTTGGGGCCATGGGCCTGCATAAAATGTCTCAAGCCTGAGCAGCTCAGCAGTGCTGCAGTTGGTCTGTGGTATCCAGAGCTTCCCTAGGGGGGTTTCCTAGCCATGTGGCATCTAGAGGGCTAGCACCTGACCCCGTGACTGCTTGTCTCCTGCTTTGTCTGGAGAGCTGCAGCCTGTGTTCAGGGCCCTCGAGGGAAGGCCAGTGAGCCAGGGGCCTTTCCTTGGTGAGGGAAGGAGTGTGTGTCGGACAGATGAAAACAGACCCCACAAGAACGAGAGGTCAGGGTGGGCATGCTCTTCTGACCCTCCTCTCCTTCCTCCATCATCTTGTCTTTTCCATGGGGGGTTAAGCTCTCTCTTTAGAAATATTTACTTGTGCTTGCTTCCATGGCAAGCTCTGAAGCACAGGGATGAGCAGGGGCCACAGGGCCCTGCCCTCTTTGGTCTAGGAAACCCCGGGGGCCGTTTCCTGAACTGTTCTGCTGCAGCAGCACTGTCTCGGGGCCTTGGGAGGGCTGGGCCTCCAGGGAGTGAACAGTTATGGCACAAATTATTTTCATCGACTAAGTTCTGTTTTGCTGCCGGCCTCCTTGGCTGCTTCCAGGCACTCTGTCCCAGTCTTCGTTTGGCAGGAACACTTGAGGGCTTTTGAGTTTCTTGGTCGCTCCTCCATCCACTTTGAGCAGTGCACTGTCCCGGGGCGTGAGGCCTTCCTGGGCTCCCGGAGGTGAGCCCTGCAGCCTCTTGCACAGGCACACTGGAGGCTCCCACCTCCCAGAACAGGACCAAACAGTGCTGGGTCCCCAGCCTTGACCTTGGCCCTGGAAGCACGTGGGCCCAGCTCCCTGGGTGGTGTTTCCTGATGGTGCCACTGTGCCCTCTCCTCACAGGTACCTCATCAACTTCCTCCTGGACGCCACCGTGGGCATGCTGCTCATCTACATGGGCGTGCGCGCCGTCAGCGTCTTGGTGGAGTGGCAGCAGTGGGAGTCCCTGCGTTTTGGCGAATATGGTAACGTACCACGGACGCTAGACAGGGCTGTGGAGGGGGCTTCCTGGAGGGGGCTCTGCTCCTTGCCCCGTACAGCCCTCCAGGCCGTTGGGTTCGGAGAAGGTCCAAGAGCTGGTGGCTGTGTCCTCTGTGTGGTGGGGAGGCTCGTTCTGGAGCCTGAGCTCCAACCTCCTGCCACATGCCCGAGGCAGGTGGGTGCCTGCTTCGCTGCCTAGGCTCCTAGGAGACAGGAGACACCCTAGAGGCAGGGAGGGGCACAGCCCTCACCTGCAGGGCTGTAAGGCCACCTCACCCTGCCACAGTTCCCACCAGGCTCATACCACCTGCCCACCTCACTAGAGAGATGGGAGGCGGCTCTCAGTTTGGGAGTTGCCCCTCTTTTTGCTGCATGTCTGTGCTTGTCCTGTCACTGGGCCATTCCACTACAGGGGCTCACAAGGTCAGGACTGGAGTGTCCATCCCCCCACCCTGGGGCCAAGTCACCTTGCTGACCGTGGGCTGCCCCCACCCCAGCATCTGGCATGTACGGTCACCAGGGACACCAGGTGAATCCTCAACTCACAGAGACACAGCTTGAAACAGGTGACCTGGGGATGCTGGCCCAGCTTTGACCCACTCCATCTTGCCATACCCCATGGGATATAGCCTGGGTAGGAAGCTGCCTTCATGCTGGCTCCGGGCACAAATGCAGTGCCTTTTACTTGGTACCCCCAGAGAAAGAGCTCGATGTGCCCTCAGCGGGGCTGCTGGTGAGAGGGGCTTCTTTTGGCCTTGCCCCGCTCTGGGGATTTAGCTGTCTCCCACCTTCACAACAGGCCTTGCTGTCTGGAGCCAGGAGCTCCCGTTCATGGGAACAACATCAGTGGAGCCTTTGCCATGAGAGGGGCACGTGGGACAAGAAGGAGGGATTCTGTGATGGAACGACCGTGGGATTCTGGATCCCACTCTCCTTTCCTGGTCACACCTCCTGAAGAGCTCATGGCTCTGGGCCCAATGGCCGCTCACTCCTACATGGCTGAAGACTCACAAGGGACTGACATTTAAAAGGGGAGCCGGTTCGTGGAGCTGGCTGTGAGTGCCTTGGGTATTTCTAGAAATCTTAAGTAATTGTTTGTCTCCATTGACGGGAGATGAGCTCAGGGAAGGGCTTTTCTTAGCCTTGTTACTTGATGCCTGATGAGTCACTGACTTAAGATAGTGTCCGACACACAGCGTGCGCCCCTGTGTCTCCAGGGAGGGCTGCAGAGAAGCTCCAAGTCACTGACTCCTCAACTTGGAGGATGGAAATGGACCACAGCGCACATGGACCAAAGCAACATCATCCTCATTTATAGGATAGGCATCCACAGGGGTTGAGTGACACAGGAAGCTCACCCAGACAGTGCACAGCTTGGAGGGCCTCTTGGCTACTACACTGAGATGTGCAATCCTTCCACCATCTCCAAGAGCAGTGCTCATAGCTTCTTCTTTGCTGTTAAGATCCCTTCCGGAAGGCAGGGCTCTCGACCCCACTGTAGCTGAGCAGTGCTACGAGAGAGCCACTCGTAGCCAGTCATGCCTCTCATTGACCTGGGAGTGGAGGCCAAGTCTGGTCCTGATACGCTGGACATTATGGTACCACCTATTCCCAGTGTGTTTTGTTTGCATCCTTAAGAGAGATTGAAAGGAAGAAGGCAGTGGTTGTTTAAACCTCTTGTTTCCATGCCACCCTCCTCCACCCACTTAGCCTGCCTCAGCCCCTGCCCTTGCGTCATCCCACCCCTGCCTTTGGGAACCAGAGTCTTCAAGCCAGGGTGTTTCCACGTGAAGCTGCCCTTTATCGAGGACCGTCCGGGTCCTCCCTCCCCAGGCTGAGGAAGGGTGGTGGATGTCAGTTACCTGGTTTCTATTTCTGTCAATTTCTATTATTTTTTCTTGCGGCTAAAACAAATTACCCACAAAACTAGTGGCTTAAAACAACACAAATTTATTATCTTACTGTCTGTAGTTCAGAAGTCCGACATGGGTCTCATGGACTAAAACCAGGGTGTCAGCAGGACTGGTTCCTTCTGGCGTCTCTAAGGGGAGAATCGGTTTCCTTGCCTTTTCCACATTCTGGAGGCTACCTACATTCCTTGGCTCGTGGCCCCTTCCTCCATTTTCAGGGCCAGCAGATGCAGGTTGACTTCCTCTCATATCATATCGCTCTGACCTTCCCCCACCTCCTTCCACTCTAAAGTGCCCTTGTGATTACATTGGGCCCACCTGGATAGGCCAGGCTGCTCTCTCTTAGTCAGCTGATCAGCAGCCTTAATCCACTTGCAGCCTTGAGTCTCTGCCACAGTAGCTCCATAGTCACGGGTTCTGGGGATTAGGTTGTGGACATTATTCTACCTATTGCACCTGTTAACCGGCCCATCCACTTGAGGCAGTAGTTCCAGGTAGGCCACAGAGCTCTCTTCTCAGGTGAGAGAAGAAAAGGGGCTTGTTTTCTAGGTGTTTCCATGGTCCCTAGAAGAGAAGGTGAACTTGCTAACAAAAACATGGGCCGTGGGGAATAGACCACACAGCCCTGAGGGGCGAGACAGGGTCCAGGGAGTACGTGGTGTCTGCAGTCTGAAGACCAGGCTGCTCTTCCTTAGGCAGAATCCCTGAAAACGAGGTCTCTGTCCTTTGGGCACCAGTGGTGTGTGGACTTTGCTGCCCGCCGCTGTCCCTGTGCTCCCTCCAGAGACCTCTCTACAGACGTGTTCCGTCCTTTTGGTCCCATCCATCCCTGTGATTTATCCTGAGGAAATAATCCAACAAAAACAAACGCCCACATACCTCAGTGTGTCCAGTGTGGTAAAAAGCAGAGCACGCGAGAATGCCTGGCTTGTCTGTCCTTAAAAGACGAGGCTGTGGACAGACTCTCAAATGAAACAAACCAGAAAAACCAGCTCATGTGCGCTCACTCCAGCTGTGGCTACGAGGGCTGGATGCTTGGAGGAAACGGTGTGTGAGAGTGGGGTCACATGTGACTTTTTACTTTTTTTTCCACCATGTATTTATTTGTGTTTGTTTATTTATTTATTTATTTTTGGCTGCCTTGGGTCTTCGTTGCTGTGCATGGGCTTTCTCTAGTTGCGGCAAGTGGGGGCTACTCTTTGTTGTGGTGCGCGGGCTTCTCGTTGTGGAGGCTTCTCTTGTTGCGGAGCATGGGTTCTAGGCACGTGGGCTTCAGTAGTTGTGGCGCACAGGCTCAGTAGTTGTGGTGCACGGGCTTAGTTGCTCCGTGGCTTGTGGGATCTTCCTGGACCAGGGCTCGAATCCGTGTCCCCTGCGTTGGCAGGCAGATTCTTAACCACTGTGCCACCAGGGAAGTCCTCACCGTGTTTTTAGACTTTCTTACTCAAGCATCTACATGAAAAACAGAGGCAGCTGCCTCTTAAGTTGTGGCTCTGAAACTCAGAGCAGTGGAATTCAGGGGGCAGTGTGAGGCCCCCTGAGAAGGAAAAGCATCTTCTTTTTCTGTCGGCCACTTAAAACTTGGAGCAAATGAAGTGAGCATGCTCTGAGCAAGTATATTTTCTTTTGATATTAAATGTTAACTCGTTATGTTGACTTTTAAACACACTAGTCCCAATTCAGACTAGATTGGGATTCAGTCCCAATCCTACCAAGTGCTTCTGTCTGACTGTCCCCCGTTTCACTTAACAGTTTTTAACAAGTATTTTCAGCTGCTGTTCTTGAGGACTTTCCTCAATAACATCAGGTAGTTTACCGAAAGGATTACAAAACTCCATTAAAAATCTAGTTAGGAGAGATTGCACTTCTGAAATGGCTTTTTGGCTCAAATGTGAAAGTAAATAGGACACCGCAGAAGAGGCAGTGACGTCTTTCTGCATGTTTTCTGTGCGCTTCTCCAGAGGTTTTCCAGAAAAGGGAATGGCCTGGGGTTGTGTCCATTACGGCTGCTGGAAGGTGTCCACTGGGTTTCCACCACATACAGCTGGCAAGGCTGCGGGCCTCCGGCACCCATGCTGGACAGGGATTGCTGCAGAAACTGCAGAATCAAATGAGAAGCCGGATGTTCCTCTGGAGGCCAGATTCTCCTCACAGCCTGGACTGGGGCCTTTGTCTCCCCCGCAGCGTTACTCTCTAGCCCTCTCCGGGCCAACGTGGTCACACAGCTCCGGCAGGGCTTCCAGAGTGGCCCCTGGCGGCGTCCCCCCACCCCCCCACTCTCCCCTGGGTCTCTCGCTCTGGAGGCGTTTGTGGCTCCCAGGGACTCACCCATCCCTTGCGTTCTGCCTGTCACTGAGGATGTAGGATGTTCCCTGGAGGGGTCCTCCACCCTTCATCAAGTCCCTTTTGAAACTTTCTGGAGGCACTGAGTGTCCCCCAGTACGGACTGTTGGATTCCTGTGATTCCTGTGCTGTTTCTCTAGCACAGTGACCAATGGGATCACAGAGGGACCTTTGTCACAGCACCTCCTCACCTTGGCTCCTCTCTTTTCTTCCATGTCCCCAGCCCAAGGTGTTTTGGGGTGCCCCGCTAGACAGAATCTGAATTTCCCCAGAGTCAGGTTTCTGCTTTCAGGGCTGAGGGCAGCAGGAATGGCCGGGAGAGTGGGCCAGGGGTAGGAGGCAAACAGAGAGGTCATTTGCTGCCTTCATGATTCAAACCCTCAGCCCGCTCATGGACGGAGGAAAGGATGGGTAGCACTACAGCCACTGGAAAAATCAACAACAGATAATAATAGCAGTCTTGCTTAACACAGCCTCTGCTGCCAGTGGACAAAAAGAGCCAGCTTTTCTGAGCTCCAGCAATGGGCACTTACTAACTTTAGTGCTTTGTAATTATATCTAGGGCTGTCTTGGAAGAAAGGCCACTTTGGTGTCTCCAAATTAGGAATTCTCTGATTTTGTTTAAAACACCCACACTTGTTTGTTCGGCCGAGCTGATTCTTGGTGCTCTGGAGGGCTCATTCAGGAGCTCTGGGGTGGCGTGGGGTGTGAGGGCTCACAGGAGCTGTGGGCAGTGGGGGGGCGGGGCATTGGTGTCTGCGCCCCGCGTGACCAAGCCCGCTCTCCCTGCAGGAGACCCTCTGCAGTGCGGAGCCTGGGTTGGACAGTGTGCCCTTTACATCGTGATCATGATTTTTGAAAAATCTGTCGTCTTCATTGTCCTCCTCATACTTCAGTGGAAGAAGGTTTGCCTCCTGTTCCCTTCTTTACCAGCTCCTCGAGACGCTAAGCAGGACAGTACTCCCCGACCCCAGCCCTATTGGGAAACCAAATTGGTTGTTGTTGTTGTTGTTTTTAACTCCATGAATACACCTGGATTGATTCTGATGGGGCAGCTCCTGGCTACCTATCAAGAGCAGTAACATGTCAGTTTTTTACGTAGCATCCTTCCACTTCGGCCATACACGTCTGCTCTAGATTAAGCCTTGGAATATATAAAGCCCATGAAAATACAGTCCCCACCCTGGGCTTGCTTACGGTGGTCGGTTAACTGTAAGTGTTGTCAGTGGGTGTTCTCTCCGTTTGCAGGTGCTTCCTCATACACCTCTCTTGGCCAGTGGTTTAACCAAGCTTTTGGTGCCACAGGCAGTGTGGCTGGTCACAGGTTCCCATGGTTCCTAACCCTGCCCTCTGGCCCCAGGGCTGTGCAGTTAAGCTTCCACTGCCCACAGGAAACCAGCCAAAGAGACTCTGGGGACAAGTAACTCAGATCTTGGCCTGCTTTGGTTTTATTTGTGGCTGAGATTTATTTTTTTAAGAAAATAAACCAAGGCTTTTGGGAGCTGTTGCCCTTGAGGAGGCGGTTGGGGTGCAGGGTTTCTGCTAGAAAGTGGTCGGCACCTCATTGCTAGTAGCTGTGATGAGCGCCCACCAACCTCCTCCTCTCCTCACACTCTCCAACCCCACCCCGTGCCTGCTTCGTAAAGTGCTTCCCGCCCCACCCCTGTCCCCCATCCCCGCGTCACTTCACTTCTCAAGCACTAACCGCTCCCAGTGGTCTCCAAGGGCGTCAGTCCCTTGTTAGCTGTCAGGTCTGGGGGCTGTGCGGCCCTGGGTGTGAGGTGCTGTTCTCATCAGGGCTCTGGGGGGAGTGTCTAAGCTAAGCCCCCTCGCAAGGCCTCGTGGGTGATTTCCAGTGCCGCATCAACCCCCCACTCCCCCACCCCTGCCCCAAACTTTCTCTGGGGTCTCCTCCACCCTCACTGAGTCTGCTTCTCTTTACAGGTGGCCCTGTTGAATCCCATTGAAAACCCAGACCTGAAGCTGGCCATCGTCATGCTGATCGTCCCCTTCTTTGTCAATGTCAGTGCCTTGTTGCATTTTTTACCCTGTTCGCCCCCTGCATTCCCGCGTCTGTCAGAATTCTGAGTCTGATGGAGAAAACACCTTATAGCCCTCGGGTCCCTCCATGCAAGCATTTGCCACCTCCTATCCCCACCCCGGACCTGGAAATAGCAGGATTGCTTCCTCAACATGCACATCCCTGCTCCGGGGCCTCTGTGCAAAATGAAGGGTTCTGGGATCTTTGTCTTGCCCTCCCTGCTCTGTGTGTAACAGCAGCTTCTAGATTAAGATTAAGATCGTCAGGAATTCACCCCCGTCATTTATTCCTGACCGCAGGGCTCCAAGAGGAACTCATGAGCACTCTGGCTAGAAATTAAGAAATAAGAAAAGAAAACGGTAAAGGAACCTGGGGATGACAGATGTGGCAGGTGTGCCGGCCAACTGCTCGGCCCAGGGGAGGAGTCCCCACTAGGAGTCCGGAGACCTTGGTTCAGGCCCCGCTCTGCCAACTGCTGCGGCACCCGGAGCAGGCTGTCCCCATCAGTCACCACCACAGAACCCCTTGGGGTGAAACAGAAGAAGGGACATAGAGATTGGGAATCTCTTCGTAGACTGCTGAGAGAGAGAGCAGGGGGCCCGGATGTTTTCCTTTCCCTGGTTCTCGATGCTGTGATCTGGAGCAGGGGTGAGAAGGATGGGTGTGGGGCTGCTCAGCTTGGTTTCACAAATGGCTTATCCCGGAGTAACCTGCACTTTCCTTCCCCCAGGCTCTGATGTTTTGGGTAGTGGACAATTTCCTCATGAGAAAGGGAAGGACGAAAGCTAAACTAGAAGAAAGGGGAGCCAACCAGGACTCGAGGAACGGCAGCAAGGTCCGCTACCGAAGGGCCGCGTCCCACGAGGAGTCGGAGTCTGAGGTAGGGCCGAGCCCTCGTGCCGCTGACCCAGGAGGGGTCTGGTCTCGTGTTTGCATCTGTCCTTCTCTTGAGTGCTGAGTCCAGCGCCAGCCAGCGGGAGGGAGAGGAGGCTGACAGCTCCCATCCAGCCTGGACCCACTCCTGCTGTCCCATGGGCCTTCCTAGGGCTGGGAGCTGGAGCATCTGTTGGGGGTGGCTTGCCTCCAGTAGCCCCTCTGTCAGTGGAGAAAGACAGGAAAGGGAGGAGCTGCCTTGTTCCAGGGAAGCCGTCACGGATGTGTGGGCCTGGTCGTCGACCTTTAAGCATCAAGGCGTTTGAATCCCTGCCTGTCCAAAGAGCAAGGGAAGTGTTGGCTAAGCCACCAGGAAACTTCTGTAGGAGTAGCCAGACCTCCCAGGGAGAACCTTACCTCCCCGTATTTTCAAGTTTCCTGAGTTCAAATATTTGGACTTCAGGGAGATTGGTGGTCATAAATAGGAGCGTGGAGGCGAGGTTGTGTGTCCTAGGCAGCCCACAGCACTCACTTTGCACCTGCACTGCGCTGGGGGATGGGGGTGCAGAAATGGCTGAGGCCTTCAGACTTTTGGACAAGGAAGATGACCGCCTGCACAGCCCATCGTAGCACTCTGCGATAAGTTCGGAGGTTGAGGCGTTGACAAAGCCCTGTGAGGACTTGGAACAGTTGGTTTAGCTCTTGGGGGCGTCCTGGAGGGAGCTTTGAAAGCTGACTAGATGGAGGACAGAGGGGAAGCCCGTCTCTTCTCTAGGTGTCCCTAGAATCTGGCACGAGGCCTGTCGGGTTGTAACAGCGCAGTGAACATTAGGTGAATGACAAACAGTGTTTCAGGCAGAAGCAGCTGCTCCTGAGCGGTTGTGGTCATGTGGTTTGGCATTTGGGTACTAATGTGAAATTCACTGTGGCCAGAGTAGCATATATTCCGGAGGGTAGGACGGAATGACAAGAAGTAGGTACAGGCAGAGGATTGAGCTAGCTGGGCAAGGTGCTTTGTGATCCAGGGTGAGGAATGGGAATGTGCTTGTGCAGCAGATAGGGAGCCAGAGTATTTGATCAGGGGACCAAGACTGGAGGCAGGAAGCCCTGCAGGGAGGGGTGGTGAGACCGCCCTGCCGGGGAGGAGAATGAGCTCCCCTTGCATAGGTGCGCTTCGGGCCTCTCCATCCTGACCTGGGCTGTGCCAGTCCTTCCCTGGTGCTCTGAGGTCTGTGGAGCCAGGCAGGTGGGCAGTGAACGAGTGTCTGCCCTGGATGCCCTAGCTGCGTGGCTGCATCGTTCTGGGGGCTCAGAAGAGCGGAGGGCTTCTGTTTGTCTTCAGAAGTTTACCAGGTTGGCTCAGAGCAGACACTCTGAAATCTCCCTGCTTTATGTTGTGCCCCACAGGTGTTTTCCTTTCAGAACGGGGCTTTTCAGTCTGCTTTTGCTGTATTTGAACCAATTTCAAGGACCTAGGGCTCCATGTATGAAGACTGGGCTTTTTTGCCAGGATGACCGTAGGCTAAGTTTGCTCTGACGTGGGTTCGGTCACAGCCGGAGGTTGGATGGAGAAGCGGGAGCAGAGGGGAGGCGTATCGACTCAGCACTGGTATCAGTAGCCCGTGGATGTACGTGGTGTAAAAAAAAGTCTGGGGTGGGCCAGCTTGTCTCACTCTGTAAAGAGGGCCTCCCCATCACCGTCTCCTAAAGAAACCCGACACTTGAGGCCTCCTAGACAGGCTGGCATTCTGTGCTGGGGTCCAGGGTGGGTAGGTGAAGAGGGCACTGCAGGCAGTGACTCAGGGCCACCCCTCTCCACCACTCAGATCCTGATCTCGGCCGATGACGAGATGGAGGAGTCCGATGTGGAGGAGGACCTCCGGAGACTGACCCCCCTGAAGTCCGTGAAGAAAAAGAAGCACCGCTTCGGGCTGCCTGTATGACGCATCTTCAAGCTGGGGTCGGGTCGGGGCCCGGCCAGCCGCCAGTTGGCCAAGGGTCACTCCGCTGCGTCTTCCCTCCCCTCCTCTCTCTGCCCCTCTTCTACCTCCACTCCTCCCACGGTCTCTGCCCACTCCTAGACTACTGTGACCCGAGGGAGGGAGGCCGCTGGCCCGGCGTGGCAGCTGGAGGTCCCCACTCAGTTGCACTACAAACACTGACCAAATATGCAAGCGAGGCATTTTGTTTGTGTGTTGTCGTCCCAAGCGGTGTTGTGAGGGACCCAGAAGCCCTGTCCTGCGTCTGGCCGGGTGGCCTCGAGGATGAGAACTCACGTGCACACAGACCGTGGGTGGAGCCTTTCGCCAAGGCTCGGGGGAATGTGAAGACGTAACACGTTTGGGGGCTAAAAGTTACACATTGACCAGGTTGGAACCGCAACGCTTTCTTACTCGAAATGGCTTTTGTAACTATTGATTTCTATAGCTGGTTTTATGAGCTGTCACAGTGTTAATGTTTTTTGAGTATATGTTTATTTCCTATGGGACTCATGGGCAAAACATAGATTTTTAAGTCTTCCGTATACTGTTAACTTTTATATTTTTAAGTTATATTTTCATACTATTGTATTTAAAAACTCTTTTTAATCCCCAAAGAAATGGGTTTGTTTGCCTTTCGTGGGTTGTGAACTGGTGGGTGGAAAAAGTCGGGAATTTTTTATTTGGCATATTGTTAGGTAATCTACGATCAGATGAGGTAAATGATTCCGGTAGGAAGGGAGGTGGGCCCTCATCTGAAATCAACAAACCCGGTGGTTCTGCAAAGGTCAGGCCTGAGCAGGAGGTGGCCAGTCCAAATGTGGATCCAGGGCCCTGTGAGGGTGGAATAGGAAGGGCTCTGCCCAGGGCCCACCAGCTCCTTGGCACTTCTGCCGGCAGGTTAGAGGTCTTACTGAAACATGCTGGAAAAAGAAGCGTAAGTAAGAGGATTTTGTGTCCAGAGAAATTGAGACTCTGAGGCCACTCCTGTTTGTTCCCTGCCTCTCTTCAGAGCCTCCAGATCTGAAGTTTAAAACACAGTCTTGGCCTCCCCGCCTCCCATGGTGCAGCCTTCAGAACCAGGCTCTGGACCCAGCTCTGGGAACTTCCTCTCAGGCTACGCCTTGCCTGTCAGCTTAGTGTTGTCAACTCATCTTCTAGAGAACGCCTGTCTGACCAAGTGATCCTGTTTTTCACATCCTCCAGAGCAGCGGGTGGAGGTGAGCGAGCTTGCTCTCTGCGTCCACAGGCAGGACGAGGTGTTTCAAAGCTTGTAGCCCCCACTCCCCAGCATGGGCATAGGCCCCGTGTCTTTGGCCGTCTGCTGCCCAGCAGTGGAATGGGCAGACCCAGGCACTTGCCCTGCTGTGGGAGCAGCAGCCCAGTGTTTTGTCCCAACCCAGAGGCAGTCATGGAAGTTTAGGAATAGAGAACCGCGTGGCTAAGGTGCGAGCTGGAAGTGAGATCAGTGCAGGGAGGCCACACCACCCAGAACCTTCTTTTTAGGTTCCTACCTAAAAACCTACATAAAAACGTGTCACTCAAACAGATTGTGTCTGAATTGTGGCATGTGAGCCACGCTGTTAAACCAGGCATCCTGGGCCTGTCCTCTGCCTCCCACGGTCTCACCTGTGTGGGTCATGGAGGGACAAGCCTTGCGGAGGCCTTCTCAGCCTGTCGTCCTGTAGGAGTCCAGAGGGCCAGAGGAGCTGGGACCTGAATTGCAGTGGGCGGCGACTCTGTTACGCTGGGCACCTGCAGCTGGAGAGGAGAGCAGGGTGAGATCGGAGCCCATCTCCACTCTCCCTTAGCTTTGCTCTCATTTTATGCTCCTCCCCCCTCCCACCCTCCGCTGTGTTAGTGGGGGGCTCCCCACTGGGAAGACCAGGACTGACATCTGTCCCGGTAGGTGGCAGGCATCGCTGACTTGCCTTACTCTGTCCTCCTGTTTTGTCTTGGTTTGAATAACCTTTGGCCACAGCTGTTTTCTGCACCTCCCTGAGCCCAGAATCTGAGCTTCACTTTCAGTCTTGAGCTCCTCATGTTTCCAAACCAGGGACGAGGGTGGGGAAGCCACAGGTGTAAAGGATGGAAACTGGGTTATACAGACCCCAGATGATCTGCTCATCTCAAGGCTCATCCCAGCGCCTGCTGGGCAGTGGGTTTGGGGGACAAAGAGGTAGCGAGCGAGCAGTGGTTTCTCCCTGTATCCTGGTTTTGAAAGGGCTTTAGTCTCTGAGCGTCCGTTGTATAGCTGGCTAACTAGGACATGGACGTCTAACAGGGAGTCTGATCGTACAGGGCCTTGTCAGCGTGCGGGCCTAAACGGCGTGGCCTGATGTGTTTGGCCTTATCCCTAGGATAAGCTTCCTCACCACCTGCTCCAAGGTGCCTTATGAGGTGCAGCTCTTCACCTGCCACATGGCAAGCATCCTTGTGCTTGAGAAACCACAAAACACCAACTGTGTATTGTGCGCCATCCGTCTGATTTGTCCAAATCTGGACCTCAGCCAAGCCACCCATAATGGAAACTTGTAAGTCAAGGCCATGAACAAGTTTCTTGTAACTGAGAGAAATAACCCGATGAGGTAGAACTGTCGTATCCGAATGGAAGAGATCGTTCTTGCCCATTTTTCCTTTCACTGACAGTGGGTTGTTGACAATGGCAAGGAGGGATGTTGGTGAGATCCCAGGCAGTGGCTTCTTGGTCTGCTCAGCCCAAAGACCTGCCACGTGAAGGCCTGTCAATTAGCCTTCGGGCACACTGGTGGCCTCCTGCCTCAAGCTTTAACCTGTGCCTCTTCCTGACAACAAGGAGTCATGGGTTAGGTTGACCTGTCATGCCTTTAAAGGGGAAATACATAAAGGCTCAAATTCAGGTTATTTCTTCTCCTCTTCAGTGTGGGCCTGGAGGCTGTAGCCCAGAGTCCCCATCTGAAGGCTGCCCCAGGAGCCTGGAAGGAGCAGCAGCTGTCAGCAGCTCTCTCTGCCCTCCAGACTGCAATTCACTGGCCTTCTTGCAGCCAAGCAAATGCAGACGGCTCTGGGAACTTGCCGTCAGCCAGGCAGCCACCTTGTAGGGGGCAGGGCTGGCCTTTAGAAGTTTCACACATTTCCAACTAGGAGTGGAGAGCTCTGTGTTTTACCCTGTGAAACATTGGCAGCTCTGAAGGGCTTCGCTCTTGGGGAGGGGCCTTGAGCTCCTGAGTGGGTGGGTGGGTTGGTTTAATTTGATTTCTCTTTTCATGAAGTTTATTAGAGGTCAGACCTACGTAAGCAAACCATGACCGACTTCCACTGCCCTCCCAGCGCGGGTGGTTAAATCTGTGGTGTTACGATTCACAGAAACACATTTTTGAAATGAAAGGGAAGACGATGTACTTAACATTGTAAAGTGGTTTACAATAAAGTTTGACATCTTATTACAGTTTTTTAAAAAAAGAAACCATCACTTTTGTGGTTGTTGGTTGTGTGTTCTGTGAAGTTGAAACAGCTTAGTGGGGGGTCAAGAAAATGTCCCCAGTGAGTTAGAAGGTTCTCCCCAGAAAATAGAGTGAGAATGAATCTGACATCTCCTTCTGGCAGATGTGGAAGCCAAAACCTGCCAAGGGGAAACAAACCAAACATACTCTTGCCATTTCCACTTCCCTGTTAATGCGAGTAAAAGCTACTCTGCCTGCCCCCCGCCCCCCGAGGAGCGAAGGGTGCCGGAGAGATGGAGTGTGTGAGGAGTGAACATCCCACATCCTTGTTCCTGAGGCCACGGGGCTGGAAGGCAGGTGCCCCCCCTGGGCAGAGCTGGCTGTGGGGGCCAAGCTGAAGCGCTGGGAGCCAGCTGCAGTGCCCTCACAGGCCAGGCCTGCCCTCAGTGCCTCTTGGCCCCTGTTTGGAGCCTTGGGTCTGTGCCCGTCCAGAGGCATTTCTCATGTCAGCACTCGTCTCAGATGGAGCCTGGCAGGGCTCGCATTGGCCTCCTGGGGCCAGGACCAGGCAGGGGGTATCGGGGTGGGTTGAGGTCTGACAGCAGCAGAGCGGTGTTCCAGACAGCCAGACATCAGTGCCTGGCTGGGTTTTGTCTGCCCGGAGCCTTCAAGGATAAAAATACTCTCCATCACAAACTGACAAGGAGCTTGGGCATGTCTCATCCAATGGGGCAGACCCTGACCTCTTACCCACATCCACTCCTACCCTCACCTCAGGCCTGGAGTCCTTCCCTGTGCCCCGGGGGTCTTCCCTTCAAGGATGGGGTGTTAGGAACTAGCAGAGGAGAGCTAAGTGACCTTCAGGGAGCCTGTGCCTCTGTCCATGCCTTGAGTGGGCTTCACTCTTGTCCACCCTCTCACAACCTAAGTGTCCTTGGGCCGGGTGCCCTTCGGTGACCTCGTCTCACTCAGAGGCTCTGTGCTGTTTCCTGCCTTCTGCTCACCGGTCCCCTTACCACAAAGCATGGTTTCCTCCCGGCCCTTCCTGGGTGTTTTGCTCCCTCCTTCATCCTGTTGCTAAACTTGCACTGGGAGCTGGACAGAGGGCAGGGGCGTCAGCAAAAATGCAGATGGAGCAGCTCCCAGGCTTCCCTTGGCAGCAGCTTCTGTACCTGTGAGCCAGGGGTAGCCCCCATGATCTGAGTCCACTGTGAGAGCCCAGCGAGCTGGGTGTGAGCACATGCTCCCCAGCGGCACATGCAGGAAGCCGTCCGCCCTGCTGCCATGTGGGTTTGGGAAGTCTCTTTCCTCTGGAATCCAGAGAAGGGGTAGGAGAGAGAGAAAAACAAGCTCAGAGCTGTCCACCCTGGCTCAGGGCCCTCTCTTTCCTCCGGGACACCCCCCACGCTGGGATGGACTATCGCAGATGGACAGCTCGGAGTGCCACACGCACGTTACAGGACCTACGTTCATAAACGCGAGTCTCTGCCAGGCCCAGCACCTCCCACCTGCCAGAGAGCAGCTGTCCTCAAGGGTACGGGGTCTCCCCAGCTGTCTGCTTTCACCAGGACTGCAGCCCCCCAGGCAGCAGTGCTCAGCGAGCCCCCATCATCTCCAAGAATAAACTCTGAAGCCAGCGGCTGTGTGGATCTGAATCATCAGGGAGCTGTCAGAGGAGGGGGAGTGACTTCCCGGGACAGGCAAGCCAACTATATAAGCCCCAGAGGGCTGGGCGCCGCTCAGATCTCTTTCACAGCCACTGCCTTCCAGGGAGCAGTTCCCCATACCCACCATGTCCCAGGTAGGAGGGCCCAGCACAGGCCCTGCTCGTGCCAGGGGGTGGGGGTGGAGGGTGGACGCTGTCGTCTTTAGCAGCTGTGTCTTGAGCTGAGCTCTGGGCATAAACATAGGAGGCTCTGCCTCCCCTGGAAGACCGGGGCTCAGGGAAGACAGGCACACAGATGGTATGAGGCTACAACAGCCATAGCCCCAGAGCTCCCAGTTTGTGGCAAGAGGGCAGAGACTCGGGGTATGGGGCTGTGAAGTATAGTCGGAAAGGCTTCCTGGAAGAGGAGTGAGGCCTTGAATTGGCTTGAGTTAAGTGAGCAGGTAAGAGGGGTCTCGGCCAAGGCACAGTGCTGGGAAAGGGCTCTCAGCCTCGAGGCCTCGGGTCGTAAGATGAGGCTCTGGGCTCTCCAAGGCTGACACTCAGGAAGCCCCCATCAAGAAGAAGCGCCCCCCTGTGAAGGAGGAGGACCTGAAGGGGGCCCGAGGGAAGCTGACCAAGAACCAGGAGATCAAGTCCAAGACCTACCAGGTCATGCAGGAGTGTGGTGAGTGTTCTTGGGACAATGGGCTCCAAGGGCGCAGATGTGTGTCAATAGGAGGGAGGATGGGGTTGGGAGGGAGGTCCCATGAGTCCTTTTTCTAAGAGTTCAGAGCTTGTGAGCTCAGCAGGGTGCTCCCCACAAAAGGGGCCTTTCCTCCCTAGGAAGTCAGGCCGTGCCCCTGACTACACCTCCTCCCCATCCTCCCCACAGAGCAAGCTGGTTCTGCCGCCCCATCGGTGTTCAGCCTCGCCCGGACTGGCACCGAGACTGTTTTTGAGAAGCCCAAAGCCGGACCCGCCAAGAGTGTCTTTGGCTGAGAAGTGCGCACCACGCCCCTCACCGTCAGCAACACCTAGACACAGGAGCCTTTCCCAAGAACTCTTTTTTTATGCCAGAGCATAGCTTCTCACCCGCGGCCTCTGGGATTGGCACCCTCCCCAACAGCCCCGGCACCTGAGCCCAGGGACTCTGTACCAGCACCTGGGCAACACCAATAAAGAGGATGCCCAAGTGGCCCCAGCATTTGGAGGGTGTTGGTTGGTCACTGGCCATGGCCACTAAATGCAGGGGAGGGGTGGGCAACGTAGGTGTGGGGCATGTTCTGTACGCTTCTCAGCTTTGGGGATGGCCCCAGAGGATAATGCAGGTGCCATTATGGCCACTGCCACGTACTAGAAAGAACCTTGGGTGTGGAGACCTGGAGCTGATCTGTGTGACTTCAGACTGTCTCTCCTCCTTTTCTGAGACTGTTTCCCCTTGTATGAGGCAAGGGAGCCTATTGCGCAAAACAGGCCATAGTCACACTGCTCAGAGTGAAGCAGGTGGGGGCCTGGGGCTCACCCTTCCCTTGGTTTTCACAGAAGCCATCGAGATGCCTCCAAGGACCCCAAGGCTCTGAGGGACTCAGGATCCTCAAAGCGCCCCCCCCCGCCGCCCCGCCTTGTTCATATTGCCTCCCTGCCAGCTCGCATCCCCTCAAAGACAAAGCCAGGTGGAGGCTCCTCTCTGGCCAGTGGCAGTCTGCTTCCTGAGCTACTGTCCCCTCTCCCAAACAGGGTAAGCCTCCCCCTTGCCACTCCCACAGCTCTGCCTGAGGCATGGAGCACCAGGTTCTCAGCTCATGTGCGATTCTTCCCGCTTCAGGCCTCAGTGTCTCTGTGCGCATGGACCTGTCAGACTCAGGGGACTGCAGAGGCCTGTCCAGCTGTGACAGCAAGACCACAGGCAGTCCGGAGATGGACTGGCAGGGTCTGGGCTTACAGTGCCTGGCTCGGGGCCAGTGCCTACAGGGAAGTCCCGCCTGTCCCCTGGGCAGGTGGAGCGGGCTGCACAGAGCCTTTCCCACATTCCTGGCCAGCCCGGCCTCCTTATATAGCTGTTTCCAGGCTGGGTCCATGCTCTGTGCCCCAAGGGAGCAGACCTTCTGTGGCGACCAGGCCTGGGCCTGCTCGCTGGGTTCCTGGGGAGGCTCTTTCCCCGGATTGCTGAACGGGTATGTCTTCCCGAGTAATCCCAATCACATCCATAGTCAAAGGGAGAGCTGTATAGATGCGCCCAGAGGTGAGGCTTCTGGCTAAGTCATGCTAAGGAAGGGGAATATTGTAGCCACAGACCCAGCTTCCTTCCCTTGGGGCAGATGCTACTGGCGTTGACCGAGGCAGGGCTAATGGAGGAGCCCCCTTCCCGGCCCTTGCAAGCCTGTCACTGCCCCAGGGTCCCAAGTAGGCCCTGAAGATGGTACCCTTCCCCAGTTCCCACCCCTGGGATAGTGTCACTGAGTCCTCCTTCCCCGACCAAGGATCTGGCACCTGGCCACTTTCCTGAAGCCTCTTTATCCCATCTGTGGCCCCAGACTCAGGAGCCAAGCTTTCCCAGAGCCACAGGGACATAAGCACCAGCTGCATCCAGATCCCCTAGTATTTATTCGCTTTATTGCTACTTGTTATGAAAGCAGTCTTTCAACTTTATCAAAGGAAAATCGAAAAAACATCATCTGTAATCCTACCCCAGGCCCTCCAGCCACCTCCTGTGGTCTGAGCCCACGACACCGGCACTGCCTTGGCGTGCTGACAGATCGGCGTTCTGCCGTTTCTCACTCCAGGCGTGACTCACGGGCTCCCTTGACACGGCTGACCTCCGTGTGGGCCACCTGAACATCGTCCCCCTCAGGAGCTCTGTGCTCTCTCTGTTCCATGCTTCCCTCAGGAGGTTCCCCAGAGCGGGACTTCTGGGCCACCACGTGTGGGCGTCTTTATGGCCCTCGGTTTGTATTGCCAAGTGCAGATCTTGTTTCAGAGGCCTTGCTGGAGTTGCACCAAGAGTCCTGGCTAGACTAATGGGGCCCAAACAGCATCCTGAGGCCCCAGCAGAGAGAAGGGGGGCTCCTTGACCTAGCCTCTCTCATCCCAGAAATAAGGTGTATCCATCCTGCCTTGGCCCCAGCAGATCTTGCCCCACTCAGGCACCCCAAGGGCTGCTTGGTGCATTTGGGGTCCCACTGCCCAGTCACACTGACCTGACTTCCAGGCCCCTGCCTCCTGCAAACCACCCTCTGGCCCTCCTCTTTCCAACCACGCCTGTGCTTCTCCCAGGCTGGGCTTATGGAGAGCAGGCCAGTTCACTGCTCTGTCCTCCAGTCCTAGGGAGCCTGTCGGCGAGATGAGCCGTGCAAGGGGTGGTGGTGGTTTGGTCGGATTCTGGACCATTCAGAAGGGGCGCCAGCACCTAACTCCCACCTGAGCCTGCTCCTGCTCAGTACACGTTCCCATCCCCAGCCAAGGTCCACAGGACATTCGCAGTTTGCCTGCTTATCTGAGGCCACTGCAGTGTTTGGCTTGCAGATCCCAATTTCCCAGAACCTGCCCCCACAGGGGCGGGGCAGCGAGCAAGTTACAAATTCATTCCGCTCTTCCTCTCAAGTTCAGAAGCAGCCTGCCAGGCACCAGAGCCAAAATGAAGACCCCAGCCCCTGGCCGCGCCTGCGGCGTCGTGCTGGTCCTGCTCTCGCTGGCCACCCTCCAGACCCTCAGGGCCCAAAAGGTAGCGGGTGTCCACGGGTTCCTGTGTGTGTGCACCTGAGCGTGAGTGGGACAAGTGGGTGAAGGGGAGGAGAGCCTCGGTGTGTGCAAGTGAGCACGGGTCAGTGTGTGTGCAGAGAAGTCGTGCTGCCCATCCACCAGGCACCACCCTGAGGGCTCTATGGAGAGTCCCCCATTTACAAGAAGGGGTGATCCCGGTATCCCCAGTTCACGGGGAGGAAGTGCAGCCTAACAAGTTGCCCTGGAGGGCGGCAGTGGGTGGGGCGGGTAAGAATGGGCCTCAGGAGCCCAGCTCACGCCTCCTGGCTGCGTGACCTCTCGGAAGTCATGGATGCTTTCCGTGTCTCTTTTTCCTCATCTGTAAAAGAAGGTAATAATAGAACTATTTAGAAGTTTGTGGTGAAGAGGAAACCTGTAGTGTTGTAAAATGCTGAGTACAGTGTCTGGCATGGAGCAGACACTCACGTGTAGACAAGCCACACGGCCCGCCGCGCACCTCTGTGCTAAGCACACGTGCGCCACATGGCAGGCGGGCGAGAGGTGTGTAGGCTCTGCCTGTTTGCACATGCCCTTCCTTGGAGACCACAGACCTCGAGCGAAACACATGCCTGGGGGGGTGCCCTGTGGACAGGGCAACAGGAGAGGCCCAATGCTGCAGGGAAAAGGGGGCAAAGCAGAAGATGCCCAGCCTCAGAGATGGACCCTCCAGTTCTCCCAGCTCCTGCAGGCCCCTGGGGGGAGGCTGGCAGGGGCTGTTTTCTCCAGTCACAGGACTTGCTCACTGCCCTTTCACTGGGCAGAGCTAAGATGGCATGGAAGCTTCCTGACCTAACAGGACCCTCTGCCACTCACCTCTGCCCCAAGGATAAGTAAGTTCCTCCCAGACACAGTGGGGCTCAGGCTCCACCCCCCCCACCCCTTGCCTGCTTGTTCTCCGAGGGGCACTGTGGCCCCCACTGAACAAGACAGACTGATCCCTGCCCCGTGGCACTGTAGGATGGGGAATGAAGCACACAGCTGCCTCTGATCTGAGATGAAAGTTCACAAATGAAATGCTTCATGGAATTTTGCCTGAGGCTTGATCAGTGTCTCGCTTGGGGTTGGGGGCCAGGGCTTGGTCTGGGACCAAGGTCAAGGCCCACTCTTGAAGAACACTGAACAGTCCTACCCTTTCCTTTCCTCCTCCACTGGTCCAGAATGACATCGACATCTACAGCCTCACTGTAGACTCCAGGGTCTCATCCCGATTTGCCCACACAGTCGTCACCAGCCGGGTGGTCAACAAGGCCAGTACTTTGCAGGAGGTCACCTTCCAGATGGAGCTGCCCAAGAAAGCCTTTATCACCAACTTCTCCATGTAGGTGCCTCCTGCTCTCCTCCTCATCCCCCCTCCCCAATCCAGCACTGTGACGCCATGGTCCCTGTGCCAGATCAGGAAGAGAGGGCATCTTCCTGATGTGAGATGTGCCAGGATATATGCCTGAGGTGTGTGTGCTCCACCTGCAGGCAATACAGGGAGCAGAGGCTTTAGCCAGGAACTTCATTCATTCTCAGAGACGTTTCCCTCCCTCCGTCCCTCCCTCCCTCTCTCCTTCCCTCCCTGTATCCCTTCCTCCCTCCCTTCCTCCACCCATCCTGCTGTGCCTTCATCCCTCCCTCCGTTGGTCCCTCCCACCATCCATCTCTCCATCTGTTCATCCATTTTCCCTGAGTGCTGCCCAGGTGGCACATGGAGGACCACGGTATCTTTGTGTCTTTGCCTTTGAGAAGTACAGACTTAGGGCATCCTGAGGCCAAGCCCAGGCAGAAGGGAGTCACCAAAAGGCAGATTCCAGCTCAGAATACAGAAAACTTCCTAACCCCTGGGCTGCCCCACAATGAAGCAGTGCCTCAAGGAGGGGGACCACCTCCTTGTCACAGAAGTTCTAAGCCAGGCTCATCCCCCCACACCTCCAACTGGGATACTGCAGAGGGTGGTTCTGCTCTGGGTCAGAAGCTGCATTGGGAGGCCCCTGGGGTTTCTGTGGACTCTGTAAGCAGGTGATGATCCTTACGTTGTCTCTACTGTCCTCCCCCACCCTTCCCGACCGGGTTTTGCAATGTTTACTAAATGCAAGAGAACTGTCTGTCCCTGGCCCCGCAGGAGAGGCAGTGATTGAGGACAGGCCAGAGAGAGGCTGATCCCAGAAACTCAGGGAGGGCGATGGGTGAGGCAGAGAGCGAGCATCTCAGGTGCAGTCCCCAGTGCACCCTGGGACCCCTGAAAACCTGCAGTGGGGGTCTGGTCCCTATGGTTGGCTCCTCATCTCTCTGCCCGCACCCCCTCCAGCAGCCCTTGATTTCCTCACCCTGGAGCCAGGCCTGTGCTGCCCAACTTCACAGGCTGCACCCCGCCCCCCATGTGGGTGCCACGGCCGGCAAGTTACGAGGTTTCAGGCCCATCGCATCTTCTGAGGGCCCTGGACTTGCACCCCTCTCTGGGCCCAGCTCTTGTTGCTGCATGAGATAGGGAAGCAGGGGGCAGGGTGCCCTGCTCTGGGATCCCAAATTGGGCATCTGGGAGGAGAAGCCCTGCAGCCCAGCAGCAGCCCAATCCCTAGCCCAGAGTTAAATTTGACCAGGGAGGTCAGGAGGGTGTGGAGGAAGGACACTTGGTCCTGAGGTCCTGGCTGCCCCCCCTCCCCCCCTGTACACTCTCACCCTCTCACACCACCCCCAGACAGAGCAGGCTTATGTTTGCCTGCCAGTTCACTCTCGGTCCCCAGAAACAGCCACTAGGATTGTCTGCAGGCCCCAAGGAGCCCTGTCCACCAGTTGTCCAAAACTTCCTTCCCCAGAGGCCAGCCTCTCTGCAGAGTGGCCTGTCCAGTGTTGGAAGAGGGGGCAGCCATGGGGGAGAGGGGTCAGAGCCTTCAGTCCTGTGTCTCCACTGGCCTGGGAGCCGGCATCTCCCTCCTGCTGAGTCTGCCCCACGGGGCTGAGTGAACTGTGGCTCAGAGATCTCGCTGGTGGCTGACCAGTTCCTCTGAGAACAGTCTGTGGGATGGAAGGGGCAACTGGGACGTGGAGCCCAACAGGAAGGGAGAAGAGAGGCCGGGACCTGCCTCCCCTGCAGCCTTCATCCCAGTTGTTTAGTAAAAGGCATGTTTGCCGACACAGTGCACGTCTCAGGGTAGATGGAGGCCTGCAGAGCCCCCATTGACACCGGGCCCCGCACAGAGTCGTGTCCACAGTAGGTGCATAATAAACGGGTGGGCTCAGGTAAAGATGGGAGTCAGTCTGTCAAGAGGCATGTGAAGTCCCGGAGGAGGCAGGATTGCAGGGAGCCTCCCCCACCGGGCTCTCAACAACTCCCTCCCTCCTGCCCCAGGATCATTGATGGTGTGACCTACCCCGGTAACATCAAGGAGAAGGCTGCAGCCCAGGAGCAGTACAGCGCGGCCGTGGAGAGGGGAGAGAGCGCCGGCCTCGTCAAGTGAGCCCGACGGGGTGGGGAGGACCCTGTGGGGGTGGGGGCTGCCACTGCCTTCAGCCACCCCTGGTCTGAGGGGCAGACCTGATGCCCTCTTCCCCCAGGGCCACTGGGAGAAAGACAGAGCAGTTCCAGGTGTCAGTCAGTGTGGCGCCCGCTGCCAAGATCACCTTCAAGCTGGTGTATGAGGAGCTCCTGGTGCGGCATCTGGGAGCGTACGAGCTGCTGCTGAAAGTCCAGCCCCAGCAGCTGGTCAAGCACCTGCAGGTACCTGGTGCCGCCTCCTCTTAGAAGCCCTCCTCACTCTCCTGAGGGCGGCCCCTGCTTCCCCTTCTGCCTCCTATGGAGGCCAGCCCTGTCCCCCAGCAGACCCAGTAACCCACTTCTTGCCTCTAGATGGACATTTACATCTTTGAGCCTCAGGGCATCAGCTTTCTGGAGACAGAGAGCACCTTCATGACCAATGAACTGGCAGAGGCCCTCACCACCACACAGAACAAGACCAAGGTGGGCCTGCTATGGTCTGCGGGTGAGAGTTCCCAGGGGCCTGTCTTCAGGCTGGCTCTATGGGCCTGGGTTTCCAGAGAGTGGGACCATTGGGCAGAATCTCTGCGCTAAAGGGACGTGTGAGGTTCCTGTGTCCATGCTGTCATTTGGCAGATGGAGAGGGCAAGACCTAGGGAAGGATGGTGGGTGCTGGTTTGAACCCTGAAATCGGGAGAGACGACTGATGTCAGGGTCCCAGGACCAGGTAGGGAGGAGGAGCTGACTGGACGCACACATCCTGAGCCCAGCCTCTGCTTGCACAGATCTAGGAGCAGGGGATTCACTTGTACCCACTCCCCTACATGGAGGCAGTCTATCTGATAGCTCAGCTGGAGAGAAAGTTCTCTGGAATTTGACCCAAGGCTGCCTCCTGGAATTCTCTCTTCAGGTGGGGGTGAGGGGTGTTGTTGACATGGCCTTGCTGCTCCTCCCAACTTCAGCCTGGTCATTTTTCCAGGCTCATGTCCGATTCAGGCCGACGCTGTCCCAGCAGCAAAAGTCTCCAGAGCAGCAGCAGGACACAGTCCTGGATGGCAACTTCATCGTCCGCTATGATGTGGACCGGACTGTCTCCGGGGGTTCCATTCAGGTGTGTGGGCTTCAGAGAAGAGCTGAGCCACCAAAAAGTCCATCTACCCTCAAGGACCTGAGCCTGGGGGTTCTAAAAGAACAGACAAAATAACCACCCCTAGTTACCAGTGTGCACCAGGGGCAGCACAGACGGCAAACAGGCAGTTTAGTTGTGTTGTCCCTGAAACAGTTCTCTTTTGGAGGGAAGAAAGTTTGTCTCTGATGAAGAACTGCCCTGCAGGGTTTCCCTTGTAGCCTTGGCTGCCAGGAGACTCACAGTTCACGTTTATGTTCAATTACAGTACCTTCTTTCACACAAGTTTCTGGCATCGTTGTGCTTCCCCTTTATTTTTGAACAAATCACTGTTTTCTCGCCCCTTTCCCAAACCACTGGGTCCAGGGGAGACCAACCCCTCGAGGATCCAGAAGAACATGCAGGAAGCCATAGATGGACCTTGTTTTTGGATTCTTCACTTTTTTGATGGATCTCAGGTTTATTATGTCTGAACCTTTTAGTATAAGCTGCCTCAGATACTAAAACAAGTAAGAGGTGAAGTAGGGGTAGAGTTCTGGTGGGCTATGCATGAGCAGGGAAGCCTGCAAGGGACGGGCTGGACTAAACCCTAAAGTATGGCAAGGATTTGGGGAGGTTAATGGTGGGACAGGGATGGAGGGGGATGGAATGAAGAGAGCAGAGGACCCCCAGGACTGGGGATGAGGAGGCTGGTTGGGGCAGGGCAGGGCTGCAGCTCTTACACCTGGGTGTGTCTCACTCTGGTCACAGATCGAGAATGGCTACTTTGTGCACTACTTTGCCCCTGAGCACCTGGCCACGATACCCAAGAACGTGATCTTCGTCATTGACAAGAGCGGCTCCATGAGCGGCAGGAAAATCCAGCAGGTGGGTCCCATGGGCCAGGCGGGGTCCTGAAAACTCACAGATGTCCCACACCCTCAGCTCTGGTCGAACAGGCAGACCTGCCCTCCTCCATCTTCCTAGGTGGGGGGCTCCCATGGATCGAGGTTGGTCAGAGTTTGGGGCAGGTCCTGCCGCTAGAGCATTCACCATGTCCTCACTGCAGATGTGAGCCTGGGGGTCCAGCCCAAGGGCACATGAGCCCCCAGGGAGGCCCCACTGAGACACCCACCTTGTGTCCCCTTCCCCTGACCAGACCCGGGAAGCCCTCATCAAGATCCTGGGTGACCTCGGTCCCCGTGACCAGTTCAACCTCATCAGCTTCAGTGAGGAAGCAACCCCGTGGAAGCCACAGCTAGTGGCAGCCTCGGCTGAGAACGTGAACGCGGCCAAGAGCTACGCCGCTGCCATCCAGGCCCGGGGAGGTGAGCGCCTCTGCAGCCTTGCACGCAACTTCCAGGGCACTGAGCCCAGCCTGGGGCACCCTGCTGGGAGCCACCCTAAGAGTGTGTGCCCCACAGGGACCAATATAAACGATGCGATACTGATGGCCGTGCAGCTGCTAGAGAGAGCCAACCGGGAGGAGCTGCTGCCCCCAGGAAGCGTCACCCTCATCATCCTCCTCACCGACGGCGACCCCACTGTGGGTGAGGCCCTGCCAGCAGCCCCAGGACGTGCTGCCCAGAGGGAGTAGCTGGGCTCTGGCCCGGCTTGCTGTGGGACCTGGGGCAGGGAGGGGGGATCTCTGAGGCCCCTCTGGCTCTGAGATTCCAGAAATATCTGTTGAGCAAATCACTGTTTTCTCACCCCTTTCCCAAACCACTGGGTCCAGGGGAAACCAACCCCTCAGAGATCCAGAAGAACGTTCAGGAAGCCATAGACGGCCAGCACAGCCTCTTCTGCCTGGGCTTCGGCTTCGACGTCAGCTACGCCTTCCTGGAGAAGCTGGCACTGGACAACGGTGGCCTGGCCCGGCGCATCTATGAGGACTCGGACTCCGCACTGCAGCTCCAGGTGCCCACGCGCCCCTGCTGGGCCACGTGAGCGAGGGATGGCACTGACAGGCGGGCAGACCCCAGCACGGCCCTCATGACACCCCCACCCTGCAGGACTTCTACCAAGAGGTGGCCAACCCACTGATGACATCGGTGGCCTTCGAGTACCCAAGCAACACCGTGGAGGCGGTCACACAGGACGCCTTCCGGCTGTTCTTCAAGGGCTCCGAGTTGGTGGTGGCCGGGAAGCTCCGGGACCAGAGCCCTGATGTGTTCTCAGCCAAAGTCAGGGGGCGGCTGGTAGGTATGGCCAGCCATCCTGGAGGGGAAGGGCCGCCGGGGCAGGCAGTCAGCGGCTGGGTTCAAACCCCAGCCCTGCCAGGCTCCAGCCGGTTGACCTTGAGCAAGTTGCAGAGTGCCCTCTGCCACTTGCGGATGACGCATCCCCACTGTGTTGGCTCCTGGTAGAGGTTCAGTGAGATGATGTGATTTTCTGAGAGCACCTGTGTGGGGCCGGCATGCGGCAGTCACTCCATGGTCAGTCAGTGCTGCTGCTGCTGTTCCCAAGGGCACCAGGTGCTTGGCATCCCCTCCTGTCCTCACACCAGCCCTCTGAGGTTACAGTCAGGCAGGGAGGGCTGCTCCCATTTCACAGGTGAGCAGCCTGACATCCAGGCAGAGCAGGCGGTTTGCCCTGGGCCCCACTGCAGCCAGGTCAAGAACCCAGCTCACCGTGTGGCGTCCTGTCCTCGCCCAGCCTTCCCTGCCTCTGTGCCATGGGAGGCCCTCTCATTCCACAAAGAGAAACACAGCACTTCTCTAGGCCCTGGGGATACTGCCCTCACGGGAGAGACAGCATGGGTAAATTGTCACACAAACAAGGAGCTACAGGCTGGATAAATTCGGGGATCAGGGAGGGCTTCCCAGAGGAGGCTCAGCTAAGACTGAGAGGTGAGTAGAGGGTGGCAGAGGCCAGATGGTGGAGGGACGGAGGAATGTTCCAGGCTTGCGTGGCAGGCAGGCAGCACGTGTGGGGAGAATAGCAGGTGGGCTAGGCAAGCGGGCATGGGGGGCCCAGGGCCTCGTCTCAGGAGAAGTAGCCAAGTGTCATGATGGGCAGGGCATGCCCTGTGGCCAGCCTGCCCGGCTTCACTTCCAGCTCTGCCATCTCCCAGAGGTGAGACCTGGGGCAAGGCACTTACGCTCCCTGTGCCTCAGTTTCCTGCTGTATACAAATGAAAGTAGGTCACCTCTCCCACACCTGGTAAAGCTGCAGTGGGGATTAAGGTCTCGCCTGGTATAAACACTCCATGTATGTTAGCTGCTGATATCCTAGAGGCCAGGGGTTCCCAAAGTGCAGAACCCAAGGTGACTTGGAGTAGTTTACAAACAAACATGTCTTTGTTTTAGTAGTTTAGTTATGCATTTATTTTAATGTGTTCTGAAAAATAACTCGAACCGCAGACCTAAGATTTCACAGGTATTACTGCTCAGGTCAAGACCAAGAGTGTTAGTCTACTTAAAGTTCATTGGAGAAAAACCATCAAACAAATAGCTGTATGTGTGGAGAAGGCAAAATTCATGCAGCTCCTGGTTCTGCGCCTGCTGTGTAGCACCTGGGATAGTTTGCTCCCTTTTATCTCCACCTCCTTGTCATCCTTGGAGGCTCTGTGGCTGAGCCCCTCACACCCCTAAACACACTCCCTACCCTCCACTCTACTCAAAGGAAATGTGGCCTTGCAGCCAACGCTGCCCCTGCCAGGTTTCTCGTGGCATTGCTGGGCAGCGCCAGGCCAGGTGCAGACGTCACACCCTGACTGCTCCTGCCCTGGCTGGGCCCCTCTTTCCAGCACATGGAGAACATCACCTTTGTAACGGAGTCCCGCGTGGCAGAGCAGGAGGAGGCGTTCTGGAGCCCCAGATACATCTTCCACAGCTTCATGGAGAGACTGTGGGCGTACCTGACCATCCGGCAACTGCTGGAGCAAACGTGGGTGG